>NW_028317716.1:0-300000 GCF_055824585.1 Amblyomma mixtum
CCATCGGCGGAGTAATACGTAGCAATCCATAGTAGCAAATAGCTCGCGCGCCTTTTTATTTGTGCGGGTTTATTTTGCGGCTACCCTTATAAAAATGGTCTATAGACTTTGTATAGACTTTTTATAGACTCTATAGCCATCCTATAGACTTTTCCTTTTGTCTATAGACAGTCTATAGAAAATCTATGGACTAAAGTCTATAGCTGCTTCAATTTCCTTTTGTCTATAGACGGTCTATAGACTCTCTATAGACTAAGGTCTATAGCCGCTTCAATTTCCTTTCGTCTATAGACTGTCTATAGACCCTCTATAGACTAAGGTCTATAGCTGCCTCAATTTCCTTTTGTCTATAGACTGTCTATAGACTCTCTATAGACTAAAGTCTATAGCTGGTTCAATTTCCTTTTGTCTATAGACGGTCTATAGACTCTCTATCGACTGAAGTCTACAACTACCTCCATTTCCTTTCTTCTATAGACGGTCTATAGACTCCCTATAGCCTAAGGTCTATAGCCGCCTCAATTTCCATTTGCCTATAGACTGTCTATAGACTAAAGTCTATAACTGCTTCAGTTTCCTTTCGTCTATAGACGGTCTATAGACTCGCTATAGACTAAGGTCTATAGCTGCCTCAATTTCTTTTGTCTATAGACTGTCTATAGACTAAAGTCTATAACTGCTTCAGTTTCCTTTCGTCTATAGACGGTCTATAGACTCGCTATAGACTAACGTCTATAGCTGCCTCAATTTTCTTTTGTCTATAGAGTCTCTATAGACTGAAGTCTATAACTGCTTCAATTTCCTTTCGTCTATAGACGGTCTATAGACTCTCTATAGACCAAGGTCTATAGATGCCTCAATTTCCTTTCGTCTATAGACGGTCTATAGACTCTCTATAGACTACAGTCTACAACTACCTCAATTTCATTTCGTCTATAGACTGTACACTATAGATAGCCTACTGCCTATAGACCAGTCTATAACAATCGTAATTTTATCTAACTATGTTCGATACACTGACTTTCGGCTAAGTCCAGAACAATGTCAATTTCTTTTTGCACTGCATGTTGAGGGGATGCATCTAGTGACCGCAACTCTGTCGGGAGTCCCCCACCTCCTTCGTTATTACGGAAATTAAAAAGTATTGCGTAAGGCCATTACAACACCCTCCTGTATATTGTTTTCAGGAGCATTGACAAGCTCCTTTTCGTTATACCATGACATATATTGTCAATACAATTAGATGTTTAATGCTAACAAGTAAGCCGAGGAAAGGCAGCCGTTCTTGAAGTAAGGGCGCCCGCAAACTGTTCTACATCGAACGAATACGCTGTCCCTTAAAGGAATCGCTCTACACAATTCCATTCCATCTTTCGATCGTTACTGTCCAACGCGCTGAAATCAGAAACATTTCATCAACGGCTCTACATTTCTCTTTTAAACGTCCCGATATAAAGGGGGAAATACGGGTGTGAGAATTCAAGGAAGCGCCCATCCCTTAGAAACATCTTATATTAATCTCAAAGAGCCTGGTCCTCTGTGCGATTAACATCTGCCATTTCTACCTTTGCAGTTTGTATTCACGTGAGTAAGTGCTGCGACGCAACAATCACAAAGCCAGTATTTTTTCGTTCCTACCCTTAGACCTGTTGTTTCGGAGCCGATGACACGCTGATGTGGCGCATATCAGTTTTCTAAACACGAACACACGCAAAAAAGACATTATGCTATGCAACCTTATAATTATTATTTGAGAATACTATTCGGTTGTAGATGCGGCGCGTATACCGACAAGAAGTTAGATTTCAATTCTGTTTTCACGAAAAAATAAGTAAGCGAAGAATTTAAGCTTATAAACCAATCTCCTTTTGTGGTCTTGGATATCAGATAAAGCTGCACACGGCAAGAGTGCGAGCGATAAAGATACGACCGTGAAATGGGTTTCTGTTTCACGTTTTACCCATTTTACCGCGAGACGGCGGAAAATCATTCGGGCTGCAAACAACCCTGTGTGTGGCTGCATCAATGGCGTTGGCGTGTTGTTCGCGGATTACGTTTTCTTCAAAATCCAGCTTCATCGTCCGCTTACGGTAAGTCTACACGTTTATATTTTATTAATTTGGTCTCCTAAACCACTCTAAGCAGAGCTGTGTGTGCAGAACAGATTATGTGCGCAGTTACAAACGTCCTATTTTCGTTTCTAAGGCGGAAGCCATCGTGTTCTCGACTAATGCCGCTTATCTCTGTCCCGCTGTCTTTACTAACGCGCGGAAAGGCAGTCTGTGCGATGCCCTTGATGATAAGCCGCTCCTCGCGAGCTGTCTACTAGAATTTTCGTGTTTCAAGGTAGATGCGCGGCCAGAATGTCGTTTAGCCTGTGAATAACGGCCGAAATGGAATTGTGTGTTAGTTAGCGCCGTGTGAGCTCAATTTACTTTGCACCTCCGAAAACGTACTTACATACAGTCTCGTTCAGTGGTGGATTACATTTATTTTCTTATCTTTGTGTTATCGCCTGTGTGGACCATGGAGTGCTGTTCTTTTTGAGGTGTGCATTGCTTGCTACGTATGGACGCTCGCTCGGTGCGCGTCGTGGACGCCGGCGTTTCAGCAAAGGTGTCTTGTAAAGCTATAGGCTGGAGCGCGAGACGTTTGTCAAAG
The DNA here is from genome assembly GCF_055824585.1 of Amblyomma mixtum. Lineage (NCBI taxonomy): Eukaryota > Metazoa > Arthropoda > Arachnida > Ixodida > Ixodidae > Amblyomma > Amblyomma mixtum. The sequence continues at coordinate 2,662 of NW_028317716.1, forward strand.
TTGTATTCAAGCGGCGCTGGAGGAATGCTTGTAGTGTGATGGGTGAATAAAATTCGTTGCCGGCGCGAATGGCCGGCGTGCTCGAACACCGCGAAGAACCCACCCCTTATAAAAATGGTCTATAGACTTTCTATAGACTTTTTATAGACTCTATAGACATCCTATAGACTTTTACTTTTGTCTATAGACAGTCTATAGAAAATCTATAGACTAAAGTCTATAGCTGTCTCAATTTCCTTTTGTCTATAGACTGTCTATAGACTCTCTATAGACTAAAGTCTATAGCTGCCTCAATTTCCTTTAGTCTATAGACGCTCTATAGATTCTCTATAGACTTAAGTCTATAACTACCTCAATTTCCTTTCGTCTATAGACGGTCTATAGACACTCTGTAGACTAAAGTCTATAGCTGGCTCAATTTCCTTTTGTCTATAGACGGTCTATAGACTATCTATAGACTAAGGTCTATAGCTGTCTCAATTTCCTTTCATCTATAGACGGTCTATAGACTCCCTATAGACTGAAGTCTATAACTATCTTCATTTCCTTTCGTCTATAGACGGTCTATAGACTCGCTATAGCCTAAGGTCTATAGCTGCCTCAATTTCCTTTTGTCTATAGACTCTCTATAGCCTAAAGTCTATAACTGCTTCAATTTCCTTTCGTCTATAGACGGTCTATAGACTCGCTATAGACTAAGGTCTATAGCTGCTCAATTTCCTTTTGTCTATAGACTCTCTATAGACTAAAGTCTATAACTGCTTCAATTTCCTTTCGTCTATAGACGGTCTATAGACTCGATATAGACTAAGGTCTATAGCTGCCACAATTTCCTTTTGTCTATAGACGGTCTATAGACTCTCTATAGACCAAGGTCTATAATTGCCTGAATTTCTTTTTGTGTATAGACGTTCTATAGCCAAAGTCTATAGCTGGCTCAATTTTCTTTTGTCTATAGATGGTCTATAGACTGTCTATTGACTGAGGTCTATAGCTGCCTCAATTTGCTTTCGTCTATAGACGGTCTATAGACTCTCTATAGACTACGGTCTATACCTGCTTCAATTTCCTTTCGTCTATAGATGGTCTATAGACTCTGAATAGACTACAGTCTACAATTACCTCAATTTCCTTTCGTCTATACACTGTACACTATAGATAGTCTGCTGTCTATAGACCAGTCTATAACAATCTGTCGTGTCCGGTCGCTGTGTTGAATGCAGCGAAAGACGCACACGGTACTTTAAGACTTCGTTTATTTAAAGCCGATGAGGGTGCGACCAGCGTCGACCGAGGCAGGAGCCGAACTGGCCCCCCGAAGAAAGGAGGGAGTGGAGAAGCGTCCACGGCAGGGAGTGGCTTCCCAGAACAGGAGGAGGGTGCGGGGGCGCACCGTGGGGGGGGCATCCGGCGACAGCGTGCGACGAGGGGCAAGCGGTCGTTAGGAGGAGGATTGAGTGGTCGTTAGGAGGAGGATGCGAGTGGTCGTTAGGAGGAGGACGCGGGGGCGCACACACACAAAAGCAATAAGGGGACACAACACTTCCTTCCCCCTTAGAAAGTTGCCTGGTATCGTGCAGGGGGTCGGCGCTCACGCGTGGAGGCGCGCTGGCTTTGTGCGCTCGGGGGAGAAACACTTGTAGGCTGGCTGTTGTTCGCTGTGTCTCCTAGGTCTGTCCTGGGCGAAGTCTCTTCTTCCGGGAAGAGGTGCCAGGCTATGTGGGAAGATGGTGCACGTGTTCTCTCCGCTGGCGGACAGCTCTCAGACGGCGTCGTAAATCTACGCAGCTGGTTGAGATGTCGGCGTGCTACTGTGCCATGTATGTTGACGAGCCAAGAGCGCAGGCCTATGCGTCTGACAATTGTAGCTTCCTCCCAGCGTGGCTTTTTCAGAAACTGTCGGGCGAGGACGCGCTGCCCCTCATTAAGCGTGCCGCAGCGCGGAATTGCTTTTTCTTCCCGGAACGTCTCTGCCTTTGGCTCGGGGAGGATGGCTGTGAGCTGGGTTCGCATTTCACGCTCGAACATCATTTTCGAGGGGGTCTCGCCTGTTGTGCTCTGAACCGTCGTGTGCTGCTTGAAGAGAAAGCGCGCAAGGCGGCGCTGCAGCGAGCCTGTCTGATCTCTTTCAAGGGCGCGTTTTAGCTCGGCTACGTAGCGCTCGGCTTGTCCGTTTGTCGCTGGGTGGTAGGGGGCCGATGTAACTGATGAGATCCCGTTGTCGCGATAAAACTTGAGGATCTCCGCAGACACAAACGGTGTTCCGTTGTCCGACACTACCTTGCGCGGCAGGCCGAACGTTGCAAATAGTGATCGGAGGTTGTCAATGACTGCTGCCGAAGTCGTCTGTCCCATTTGCCTTATCTCAAGCCACTTTGTGTAGGCATCTACGACCACAAGGAAAGTGCAGCCCTCAATTGGTCCTGCAAAATCAATGTGCAGTGTGTGCCATGGTGTGTCTGGCTTTTCCCATTCTGGGACAGGAGCTTTCGGCGGGGCGCTCCGGCTGCTCTGGCAAGGCTTGCATTCTCGCACCACTGTTTCGATGTCGTTGTCAATGCCAGGCCACCACATGTAGCTTCTGGCACACTTTTTCATTGCAACGATGCCCCGATGTCCGGCGTGGATGAGAGACATAGCTTGTGCGCGTAGTTCTCTCGGCATCACAACTCGGGACCCAAATATGATGCAGCCGCGATGGGTGCTCAACTCTGTAGCTCGCCTGCGGTAAGCGTCGAAGTTGTCCCCTTTGAGTTTATGCACGTTGCCTTGTTGAACAGCTGTGTAAACTAGCCGGAGAGCTGCGCACTTCTGCGTAGATGCTGCAACTGTGCCTGCTGTAAGCGGAGGTTCTGGCAGTGCTTCGAACATCAGAACGTCTCCTGGTGGAAATGGTTCGTCAACAGTTGCGTCTAGTGGCAGACGGCTTAGCGCATCGGCGTTTTGATGTTTACTCCCATTGCGGTAGACCAGAGCGTAGTCGTACGCTGAGAGTTTGATGCACCAACGTGTCATTCGCGGAGACAAAGTTGGTGGCATAGGCCTTTGTGGTCCCAGAATGCCCAATAGCGGTCGGTGATCGGTTATAAAGGTCACCTTCCGGCCGGCAATGTACTGGTGAAAATGTGTCGCCGCGTAGACGATGGCTAGCCCTTCTTTGTCAAGTTGCGCGTAGTTGCGTTCTGCTTGCGACAACGTACGTGAGGCGAAGGCGATGGGAGCTTCCCTTCCTTGCTCGTCAGTTTGCGATAGAACCGCGCCGACTCCGTACGGTGATGCGTCGCAAGCCAAAAGCAGAGGCTTCCTTTCGTCGTAGTGGCGGAGGACTGTACATCTTCGAATCAGGTCTTTCAGGGCATCGAATGACTGCTGATGGCGTGGCGACCATGTCCATGTCACATCTTTCCGAAGGAGTTGGTATAAGTCGTTGGCCACGGTAGCTCTTTGTTCCAAGAACCGGTCGTAGAACGTCAAGAGTCCGAGAAAAGCCTGTAGCTCCTGCTTGTTTGTTGGAGCTCGTGCTTCTGTGATCGCTCGCACTTTGTCCTCGGTAGGGTGAATGCCTTCCGCATCAATTCGGTGTCCCAGAAATTGCACCTCTGGCACCGCAAAACAGCACTTCGATTTGCTTATGCACAAATTAGCGTTTGCTAGCCTTTCGAGAACGAGCTCTAGGCGCACTGCATGCTCTTCAGTGGAAGTGCCACTGATGATGACATCGTCAAGGTAGACACAAACTCCTGGGATGCCCTGAAGCACTGTCTCCATGAATTTTTGAAATATGGCCGGGGCTGCAGCTACGCCAAAAGGCAGTCGCTTGACTTTGTACAAGCCTTTCAGTGTGTTAACTGCCAATAATTCAGCAGTTGACTCGCTCACCTTCAGCTGCTGATACGCCTGGGTGAGGTCCAATGTGCTGAAGACTCTTGCGCCACGTAGTACACTGAATACTTCTTCAGGTGTCGGTAGCGGGTAAGAGGACGCTTTAGTCGCAAGATTGACGGTGCTCCGGTAGTCTCCGCAGAGGCGTATGGTTCCGTTCTTCTTGCGAACTACGACAAGTGGTGTGGCCCATTCTGAATGCTGCGTCGGCTCGATGACACCTTGCTGCTCCAGTTTGTCCAACTCTTTTTCAACTGAATCTCGGAGAGCAAACGGCACCGGCCTGGCCTTCAGAAATTTGGGTTGCGCGTTGTCCAACAACTCCAGTGTGACCGGGGGCCCTTCGTTTCCTGGAATCTCTTCCGAGAATACTCTTTCGTATTTCTCTTGCAGTTGCTCAACCATGTTCTGGCTCGGCGTCTGGTGTATGCCGCATATCATCACGCCTAGTGGAGAAAACCAGTTTCTCCCTAGAAGGCTTGATCCTGTGCCCTTCACAACAAGCAGAGGTAGCGTATGGGTCTGGCCGTTGTAGTTAACCTGCACGTTGGCAGAGCCCAATAGTGGCAGATTCTGTCCTGACCACGTTCGCAGGTGCGTGTCGTCTTGTTGCAGGGCTGGTGCGTCAGATGGCCATGAAGTTCGGAACGTGTCCTCACTGATCAGAGTACAGGCTGCGCCGGAGTCCACCTCGAACTTAATCAGCTGGTGATGTACGCTTACTTCTGTAAAAATCTTCGGTCGCGTGCCGAGATTCATGGTGTTCAGGTCGTACAACACAGATGGTGTTGCTGATGTTGTTCCATGGAGATCAGATAGCGGCGTATTCTCTGAGGCGTTGACGCTGTGATTAGGCTGGGAAGGTGACTTTATCTTGGCAAGTCTCCGTTTCGTAATGCATGCTCTTTCGATATGCCCTCGCTTGTGGCAAAAATTACACGTGGCTGACTGGAATCGACATCCCTGGGGGTTGTGTTGGTCGTCACACCGCCAGCAGCGTTGTGCCTTTTTGACCGATTTTACAACAACAGAAGGCTTGCGCACCTGGTTGCTTGTCTGGTGTACCGGCTCGGTGTTCCGGCGAATCCCTCTCTGCTGGTGACCGGCGCTCTCCGCTCGAACGGCGATGTCGTAAGCTTTGCTGAATGTGAGGTCCTTCTCAGCGAACAGGCGCTGCTGCAGTGACTCGTCACTCAGTTCGCACACAAATCTGTCGCGTAACATCACGTCCAAGGGAAGCATGGTGGTGTTAGCAGAAGAAGCTGCGTCTCCCTCCTGCCCGGTAGCTGTTGTCGACAGCGTTCCAAAATTGCAGTCGGCAGCGAGCTTCTTGAGCGCTGCTACGTAGGCGCTCACAGTTTCTCCTCCCAGTTGATCTCGTCGTTGGAAGCGAGCCCGGCTGTAGACCTCGGATGGCCTTGGGTCGTAGTGCTTTTGCAGCGCTTTTACGATGTCGTCGTAAGACACTGCCGCTGGTGTGCTTGGCTGAATAAGGGCGCAGACAGTATCGTAGGTCTGCTCCCCGCACAGCGTCAGCAGGTTGGCCCTCTTCAAGGCTGGGTCTGTGATGTTGTTAGCTTCAAAGTAGAACTGAAGGTGTCCAACCCACGATGACCACGATGAGCCGTTGAATTCTGGGATCTGATTGGGAAACCCTCGCGTAGCCATGGCTTGTCAATAGCGTTGCGTAGCGCGGGTCGAATCCACTTTCTCGTCGCCACTGTCGTGTCCGGTCGCTGTGTTGAATGCAGCGAAAGACGCACACGGTACTTTAAGACTTCGTTTATTTAAAGCCGATGAGGGTGTGACCAGCGTCGACCGAGGCAGGAGCCGAACTGGCCGCCCGAAGGAAGGAGGGAGTGGAGAAGCGTCCACGGCAGGGAGTGGCTTCCCAGAACAGGAGGAGGGTGCGGGGGCGCACCGTGGGGGGGCATCCGGCGACAGCGTGCGACGAGGGGCAAGCGGTCGTTAGGAGGAGGATTGAGTGGTCGTTAGGAGGAGGATAAGAGTGGTCGTTAGGAGGAGGACGCGGGGGCGCACACACACAAAAGCAATAAGGGGACACAACACAATCCTAATTTTATCTATGTTCGATACACTGACTTTCGACTAAGTATAGAACAATGTCAGTTTATTTTTGCACTGCTTGCTGTGGGGACCTGCATCTGGTGACCGCAACTATGCCGGGAGTCCTCCACCTCCTTCGCTATTACGGAAATTAAAAAAGTATTGCGTGAGGACATTACAACACCCTCCTGTATATAGTTTTCAGGAGCCTTGACAAGCTTCTTTTCGTTATATCGTGGCGTATATTGTCAATACAATTAAATATTTAATGCTAACAAGTAAGCCGAGGAAAGGCAGCCGTTCTTGGAGTAAGGGCGCCGCAAACTGTACTACATCGAATACGCTGTCCCTTAAAGGAATCGCTCGACACAATTCCATTCCATCTTTCGATCGTTACTGTCCAACGCGCTGAAATCAGAAACATTTCATCAACGCCTCTACATTTCTCTTTAAAACGTGCTGAAAATAAAGAGGGAAAGACGGGTGTGAGAATTCAAGGAAGCGCCCATCCCTTAGAAACACCTCAGAATAGTCTCAAAGAGCCTGGTCCCCTGTGCGATTAACATCTCCCATTTATACCTTTGCAGTTTGTATTCACCGACGCAACAATCACAAGTGCACCGACGCAACAATCACAAAGCCAGCATTTTTTCGTTCCTACCCTTGCACCTGTTGCTTCGGAGCCGATGACACCCTGATGTCGAGCATATCAGTTTTCTAAACACGAACACACGCTAAAAAGACGTCATGCTATGCAACATTATAATTATTATTTGATAATTGTACCACATACTATTCGGTGGGAGATGCGGCGCATATACGGTCAAGCAGTTAGATTTCGGTTCTGTTTTCACAAAAACAATAAGGTTTTTAGAGGGTAAGCAAAGAATTTACGCTTATAAACCAATTGCCTTCTGTGGTCTTGGATATCAGATCAAGCTGCACACGGCAAGAGTGCGAGCGATAAAGATACGACCGTGATATGGGTTTCTGTTTCACGTTTTACCGTTTTGCCGCGAGACAGCGGAAAATCATTCGGGCTGCAAACAACCCTGTGCGTGGCTGCGTCGGTGGCGTCGGCGTTTTTTGCGCTGATTACGTTTTCTTCAAAATCCAGGTTCATCGTCCGCTTACGGTAAGTCTATACGTTTATATTTTATTAATTTGGTCTCCTAAACCACTCTAAGCAGAGCTGTGTGTGCAGAACAGATTATGTGCGCAGTGAGAAACGTCCTATCATCGTTTCTAAGGCGGAAGCCATTGGGTTCTCGACAAATGCCGCTTATCTTTGTGCCGCTGTCTTTACTAACGCGCGGAAAGGCAGTCTGTGCGATGCCCTTGACGATAAGCCGCTCCTCGCGAGCTGTCTACTAGATTTTTCGTGTTTCAAGGTAGATGCGCGGCCAGAAATGTCGTTTAGCCTGTGAATGACGCCCGAAATGGAACTTTGCGTTAGTTAGCGCCGTGTGAGCTCAATTTACTTTGCACCTCCGAAAACGTACTAACATACACTCTCGTTCTGTGCTGGATTACATTTATTTTCTAATCTTTGTGTTATCGCCTGTGTGGACCTTGGAGTGCTGTTCTTTTTGAGGTGTGCATTTCTTGCTATGTATGGACGCTCGCTCGGTGCGCGTCGTGGACGCCGACGTTTTAGCAAAGGTGTCTTGTAACGCTACAGACTGGAGCGCGAGACGTTTGTCAAAGTTGTAGTCAAGCGGCGCTGGAGGAATGCTTATAGTGTGATGGTATAAAATTCATTGCCGGCGCGAATGGCCGGCGTGCTCAAACACCGCGAAGAACCCACGAGCTCCATCCCGTCTCCCCTTCGTTGCACACGTACGGATTCCTCCATGTCCGTCATCAGAGCCGTTGGCCGCCGCCGCTGGCCTGCGGGCACTTCATTTTGAAAGCTGGGTAAAGGTCGGCTCGACAAGAGGTGGCTTACATTTCGTTCCGAGTGGTTCGTTCATGAATCCCGCTCACGCTTGCACAGATTTCTATAATACCAATTGCGAGAGAGGCAAAGTATGTGTTTCTGATTTCAGACTGCTACGTTACGAAAGCGCCGAAGTAATTCGCCGCTTATTTGCGCCTAAAATTAAATTAAGCTCTCGTGTTATTATAGCTGTGCCTGTTGAAGGCGTTAATTGTTTCATTGAAATACTTAATACTTTGAGCGCGTTCAATGCTTTAGTTGAATTTTCTAGCAGCGTTGGGTTAGGCTACCTCAATGCAAGAAACACACCTCTTTACTGCGCTGTTGGGTCTGCACTTGAAGGAAAAACTAAGTGAATTTCAGACGGTATTTTATCATGACAGTAATTTGTTGTCTCAAACTCGCGACTGCTTTTGAAACGGCGCAGCTGCAGCCTCTGTATGCTGTATGAGTTTTCTGAATAATGAGCGCGGCATGGAAGCGCTGCAACCCGCTTGTTTCGCGCGCAGATGTATGAGTATGCTGTTCCATCTCTGTGCTTCAAGTTATAGGCGCAAATCTGTGGTGAACTGGTTGCTTCTGCCTGCTGGTTTTGTATAGCTTGGGCCCGTTTGAGTATCGGCTTACGTACACCCGGCCAAATCTGGCTCTGGTGTTGCATCGATAAATGCACCTTGTAAAAAAGGTGCCTTTTGGCTACACTGCTGGCATATTCATGTTGTAATTTGACACGTGAGATGGCATTTCATAGTTTCTTTTCGTTAATATAACGTTTGAGTGGAGTACTTGCGTGTTTAGATCAAAGTTATCAGAAATATTCATCGTCTGCCGCTACGAACAGCCGAAACAAGCGGAATACGCAGCAGTGGTTCTGGTGGCGCATTTGCACTTACTCTGGGTAAACGACTTGTCCGCCATGAAAGGAGTGGTAGTTTACCCAAAGGATGAGGCCATATGGATCAGATTCATTGCTGCGTCTGCCGCTTGTTTCAGCTGTTCGTAGTGGCAGACGAATATTTCTGATAAGGTTGATCTAAACACGCAAGTACTGCTCTCAAACATTATATGAACAAAAAGGAACCACGAAATGACATTTCACTCGTCAAATTACAGCATGAATATGCCATCAGTGTAGCCGAAAGGCACCTTTTTTACAAGGTGCATTTAGCGATGCAACACCCGAGCCAGTTAAAAATTTGGCCGGGTATACCAGGCTTCACGCAGCGTATTTTGGAGCGCTTCTTCTATAGCGGTTATAAGAATAAATGCTCCAATATTCTCCTTTTTGGATCCCTGTGTAAGGTGCACTGAATCTGTATTTTATGGAGGTGGCATTCTTAACAGCTCCTTGCGAGTCAATGCAGATATGTGGCACAATTGTTCGAAGTGTTCTGTTAAAAATAATGTAAAAGGATTGCCATACAGAAATCAGTATCAGTACTGGATTCAGAGTAGAGGGCTCCAGGGATTATGGGTCTTTATTACAATGTTTTATGAAGACACTTATAATCTGTCGTGTATTTACTGAAATCAATGCGCCGGCATGATAGCTCAGTGGCTATCATGTTCGTCTGGCGACCTGAAAGATGCAGGTTCGATTCCGGCCTAGGCGGTCCCATTTTAATAGAGGCAAAATGTTAAAGGCCTGCGCACTCTGCACAGGTGGCCGAAATTATTCCGCAGCCTTTCACTTGAGCGTCTCGTAGCCTGTGTCGCCTTGGGTCCTTGAACCCCATAAAACCAAACCAAAAGATCAAGATTGCCTTTCTAGAATGGCATAGCCAGGATATGCCTTGCATTGTAAAGCACATGTGTAGAGATGGAATGGGAACTTTTTTTCAGTTCTTCTGTTATTTTTTTCCTTTGTGCTGTACAGGTGAACATGCCCGGATGATTGACTGCAGACAACAGGCCGCAAGAATGCTTCTGAGGAAACTAGCCGGACTGTTACTTTCAACATTTATGTTACTGTGGTGCATTCTTATGGTCCATGTATTGCATATTCCCAGCCTGGATAGCTTGGAAATAAAACTAAATTTGTAAGTATATTGATTTGGCATTTGTGAACTCTGTCTGGTGACCTTTTTCAACGGTTGTAGACTGTCTGTAGGCAGTTTATAGAAAAAAAAATAGCCATCTCTCTAAAAGTTAACGCACAAAAAAGCACTGAAAAAACTGCCGGCCAAATAGTCCCAGCTGAATATAGGCCACTGACCTAAACTGTATTCCTTAACCTGCACTTCCCCTAACAGCCTAAAGAAAATTAAACACACGTTTAAAGAGAGGCGGGCTGGACGCCTGCTCATGCCTCCCTTGCTGGTAATGAGGCGGCTCATAACCTAGCTCGAGAACTGTCCCGCCGAGCTGGGTCGTGCAGTCCACCCGCCCTATACTCCGGCAAGGACACGTTGTTTTTTTACAGAGAAATCCTTCAGCACTACAGGCTTGCAAGACTCAGATTTCCCCCAGCAGATAAAACGCTTTCCAAGCAACAGGCCAAACCTGGCGTAAACTTCAAATTAAAACCTATCCAAATCCCCAATTGTGTATCTTCTATTCAGATGGACTCTACTCAGACAAATGAAAATATTGTGATGCCAAAGCCGATCTAAATCATATGATCTGGAACAGCCCGCAGTCCCTACCCGCGAGTCGCTTCATTACCGACTCTGATCATTGGGAGGCTCTATTGCTCAGCCCCGACCCGGGGACACAGATCAAGCTCTTCCAGTTGGCTGAAGATGCCGCCGCTCCCCAAGGGATAGCGGCCGCCGTTTAAGCGGGGGGCGACTTCGGGTCGCTCCTCTATATCCGCTGGAAATAAAGCGACAACATATTCAGTAATATTCTTACTTGGTCAACACCGCAAAATAAATAAATAAATAAATAAATTAAAAAAAAATCCCCCGTGCTCCTTGGTTTCTGTGCCTGTTGGCTTCTCTCATACTTATAACGAGCCCCTCACTCCCCTTTCCTTGTTTGCTTAATTGCTTAGCGAGGGCCTCGGTTCTGGCAGCCTTGATGCCATAGGAAGCATAAGAGGGTTCTCACACAGCTTCCACCCTCGCCGTTCGATGGCGTTCTACGTCACACCAGCGGTAACTCAGGACGTTCCACGTCCGCCGCTTACGAACGTGGGTGGCGCTGATGAACACCCCCGAAAGCAGAAGGTTTGACAGCCGTCGCCGTAGCTCAGAGGTAGAGCACCGGACGCGTAATTCAGAGGTCGTGGTTGTTTTTTCTTCTGGTTTTCTAATCAATTAGCTGTAAGCGACAACATATTCAGTAATATTCTTACTTGGTCAACACCGCAAAATAAATAAATAAATTAATTAATTAAAACAAATCCCCTGTGCTCCTTGGTTTCTGTGGCTGTTGGCTTCTCTCATATATATATATATATATATATATATATATATATATATATATAAATATATATATATATATATATATATATATATATATATATATATATATATATATATATATATATAATAAGTGGGGGAAGTCACATTGATAAACTTAACAGATTTATTCAACGTTTCGACCAGGGACTGGTCTTTTTCAAGAATGATCATACAGTGCACGGACGCATCTTCTTATAGCAGTGAACATGGCAAACAGAGGGCTTGAAAAAGAAAAAAAATCAGCAAATAAAGAAAGGTAAAAAATTAAAGAAATGGAAAAAAGGAACACAGCCGAGAAAGGAAACCCAAACACCAAGATGGTCCAGCAAAGGCGCCGCTTGAAAGAGGTGAAAAAGGGAGGCGGGCCTCGGCGGGCACGCGACCAGTTCGGAAGAGGGAAAAAAAGTGGGGGTGGTTAACAAAAGAAGGTAAGTGCCTGCCAATTGTGTGCGTCAGTATGGCTTCTAGCCGCGTCTGTGTGGCCCCGCGCGACTTTAGAAGATAGCACGAGCACGCACAGGTTGCGGCTGCGCTTAAGTGTCTCCACACGGTGGCACGTGAGCCCCGTATGGTTCGCATATGGTGACCACATGGGAAGGTTCCTCGTTTGCAGGAGTGAAAAAAAAAAGAATAAAAGAATAAACAAATACAGAAAATGGCACTGCGATGGCCAAAAGAAACAAAAAATAACACACACACACGCAGAGGTGACATGAATGCACAGAATACCCAGAATACACTCAAAATTGTGTCACTGTTGTAGCATTTTTCAGGAGTAGATATGTGGGGAAATGTATATAAGCCCAAAATTAAGTTAAAGACAGCGGCAGAGTGTTAGAAAGTGTACCAAAAAGACAAATTTCATCCCAGGGAACACCGCTTACATTTAACACAACAATATTAGAATAAATACAAATACCACGCGAAATAATAGAGGCGCACAAAAATACAGTTCAAGAGTAGAAAAAAATGTCCTAAGAAACAAAGTTTACCCAAACGCAGTGATCAGCAACAATCAAACGATAATAATGCGATGAATAAACATGAGAGACGAGCGTCACAAAATTCGTGCTTAACCACAACAAGAATAATGTCAGTACCTCGACCAGAAATGAAAGTGTTAGATACAGAACAAATCGTTACGCAACTGTCATCATAATGGATTTCAGAAACAATATTTTGGATGCAAAAAGTTCACAAGGAAAAGAATAAACAAAACTTTGCAGGAAGATTTAGCCGGAAAGGCAGGAGAGTTTGCCAGGGCTTTCATTAATACCAGCAGACAAGGTGTTAAATTTAAATATTAGATATGATTCACACGCTTCCCTGTCGTAATGTGTCTGGAAGCCAGATTGCAATTTAATGGCCTTGAACCTTCCAAATGGATGGCCTTTTGTCGTTACGTGTTTTGAAAGAGGCAGATCTGGCAGTGATCGTATATGAGCTCTGTGGTTATTTATTCTCAATCGGAAAGGAGTTTCAGTTTGCCCAATATACTGAGCACGGCACACACCGCACTCGAGTAGGTAGACTACGTTGCTGGTGTCACAGTTGAAATCTCCTCGAATTTTGAATGAGAAAGACGACGCTGTGCTGTGAGCTTCTGTGACCTTATTTATCATTGGACAGAGTTTGCAGCGCGGTTTATTGCAAGGTGTGCACCCTGAAACTTCACCGTTGTCTAGTTTCGAGGAGGTTACGGCATCTTTGATATTTTTTGCCCTCCGATATACGACACGGGGGGCTACGGGAAGCAAGCGCTTCATTTTGTCGCTCTGAAGGAGAATGTTGTTATGCTTTCTGAGAATAGGATTAACATTCGGTGCTGATGGAGAGTAGGTTAATATCAGATTAGTTGGGTAGTTCGTCTGCGCAGTCTTGGTGCTGTTGAGCATTGTACGGCGGTCTTGTGCTGCAGCTTTTTCCAAGGCATCGTCGATGATAGACCTCGGGTAGCGCTGTCGGACTAAATCCTTGCGGAGTATCTCACAGTTAGAAGTGAAGTCTTCTTCACGCGAGCAGATACGCTTAAATCTCAGAGCCTGGCTATATGGTATTCCTTTCTTGCAATGTTTTACGTGGCTACTTTCAAAGTGCAAGTACTGGTGCCTGTCCGTTGGCTTCCTGAACACGGAGGTGACAAGCTTGTTTTGCGAGATATGAAGTTTGACGTCCAGAAAGCTAATCGTAGATGTCGAGTAGGTGTGGGGAAAAGAGATGCTTCTGTGAGCATTATTAAAGTTAGCAATGAATTTGAGTAGCTCTTCTTCACCATGGCACCATATAAGAAATATGTCATCTATAAACCTCCTATAAAAAAGGGGTCTGAAGAGACAGCTCTCCAGGTATTCAGTTTCCAGAACAGAATGCCCATAAATATATTGGCATAATTAGGACCTACTCTTGTGCCCATTGATGTGCCACTTATTTGCACATAGTGGTCGCCATCAAATTCAAAGTTATTCATTTCCAGCACCAGATGCAGAAGTGTTTCAAGGGTCGTGCCATCCACTGGTCTTTCCACTTTGGAACCTCTGTAAGCATTAGCGACTGCCCTGATCCCATCCGAGTGGGGTATGTTGCTGTATAGGGAGACGACATCGCGGGTAACAAGTATGCTGTTTTCTGGAATGAACAGATCAATTATGACAGAAAGAAAATGAGTTGTGTCTTTCACAAACGAAGGAAAAGTTGGTGGTATGTCTCTGATTAAGCTGTCGACAAAACTGGAAATTTTTTCTGACGTGGTTCCTATTCCGGAAATAATTGGTCGTCCTGGATTATTTTCCTTATGTATTTTTGTCAAAAGGTAGAACTTACCGGGGATGGGAGACAACGGACGTAAAGACCTGGCAACTTTATCAGTTATTTTGTTCTCTTCTACGAGGTCTTCTAGAGTGGTTTGGACAGGTGTTTGAAATGTGAGGTTGGGTTGGAGGCTACACGTTTGTAAAAAGATTGGTTGCTTAGCTGTCGCTCTGCCTCATTCTTGTAGTCTCTGGTATTCATTACGACAATTGCACCACCTTTGTCTGCGGGCTTTATTACTATGTCGGACCGGGTGGCGAGGGACTTGAAGGCAATTTGTTCTTTGTGTGAAAAATTTTTTCGGCAATATGAGCGCCTTTTATATTCGGACAGTATATCACTGTGCACGGCCTTTATGTAAAGATCGAGACATTTGTCGCGCTGTGGAGGTGGAGTCCAGTGCATAGTTGAAGGAACAGATGGCCCAGCGTGTTTGTTTTGAGACTTATTATCATAGTACTCAAGGAGCCGAAGGCGACGGGCAAAATTATCCAAGTCTTTGTAAAACTGTAGCTCATTTAAGTTTCCGCTGGCAGGGCAAAAGCTCAGGCCTTTCGATAAGATGCTCCGCTCTTCGTTGGACAGGTCTGAATCCGAGAGAGACACCCTTACATGTTTGTTTACTATCAGAGCCATGTTCACTGTTAGCAGGATCTTCGGCTATGTTTATCATTTCTAGACTCTCGTTTGGAGCAGCAATACCGTCGCGGCTGAGTTTGTTTTGTTTTTGGCAAATAATAGGCTATTTTTTTTTGGCTTTGAAGTCTTCCAAAGTGCGCATCTCGTTCTCTGTCAGAGAATTACATTAAAAAATTATTTTTCTTGTTGCCGCAAGCGATCAAGACAAGATTCATCATCTTCTATCACGACATTCAAAAGCCTAATAGATGCGTCATTCAAAATCTCCCTCCATTTTGCCACGTGGCTCGGTGACAGTTCTGACACGGTTGGTTTCACATATATCCTTAAACCCTTTGGTACAACATTATCTCTCTTGTAAGAAGTTAAAGTACTGACGTGGTGCTGATATCTTATTCTTTTTTCAACAATTTTGCGACCCTTTAAAAATGTTCTAGAAGGTTCAGAGCTGGAAAGTTCACCTGGGAGCACACAATGGCGTCAGTTTGAAGCACCCTGGCGGGCAACGTCCGAGAATGACCTGCTACGCAAGTCGTAGCGGCGCTCCGCTGCTGGCGGCGGTGGAGGGGGCAGGTCCGGAGTCGGGCATCTTGGCGTCATAAGCGCAGCCGCAACCTGTGCGTGCTCGTGCTATCTTCTAAAGTCGCGCGGGGTCACACAGACGCGGCTAGAAGCCATACTGACGCACACAATTGGCAGGCACTTACCTTCTTTTGTTAACCACCCCCACGTTTTTTCCCTCTTCCGAACTGGTCGCGTGCCCGCCCAGGCCCGCCTCCCTCTTTCACCTCTTTCAAGCGGCGTCTTTGCTGGACCATCTTGGTGTTTGGGTTTCAATTTATTTATTTAGCATTTCTTTCAATACAGAAATAAATGCAAGGATAAGAACAAAAAGCTGCTTCTCGAGCAGCTTGACAACGGTTCTTACCCCTTGTTTTCTCTTGGCAACGGATAACAGCAGAAATAATACAAAGCTGCGATTAAAATTGTACGAAGATAAGAGCATGCAGTATACATAGAAACTGTAAACACAAAATATATAGTAAACACGAAATACATAATATACATAGTAATTCCAAACAAAAATGCTGCATATTAGTAAAAAGTAATAATACCGGTTCAATGTAACTGATAGACATGGATTCAATAAGACGAATACTAATACTTAATCACCAATATTTTGCACACTGAAGAACATCTAACGGCGAAATTGATATATTCAGGACTAAAAACATTTCCTGCTACATTTGCAGGCATAGAAGCACAGACCACAGTTTTACCACAGACAGTGTAATGCAGCCACCATTAAAAATACGGCTGTATTTTCCTTTCTCGGCTGTGTTCCTTTTTTTTCATTTCTTTAATTTTTTATCTTTCTTTATTTGCTGATTTTTTTCTTTTTGAAGCCCTCTGTTTGCCATGTTCACTGCTATAAGAAGATGCGTCCGTGCACTGTATGATCATTCTTGAAAAAGACCAGTTTCTGGTCGAAACATTGAATAAATCTGTTGAGTTTTTCAATGTGACTTCCCCAACTTATTATATATTTAGTCAGTTGCCTTGAAGATTTTGTTATTCTTTATATATATATATATATATATATATATATATATATATATATATATATATATATATATATATATATATTTATGCCAGAAGCCAACAGCCACAGAAACCAAGAGGCACCGGCGATTTTTAATTTTTTTATGTGGTGTTGATCAATTTAGAATATTACTGAATATGTTATCGCTTAAAGCTTGAGAGTGTTCATCAGCGCCACCCACGTTCATAAGCGGCGGACGTAGAACGTCCTTGAGTTACCGCTGGTGTGACGTAGAGCGGCATCGAACGGAGAGGGTGGAAGCTGCGTGAGAACCCTCTTATGCTTCCTATGGCATCAAGGTTGCCAGAACCGAGGCCCTCGCTAAGCAATTAAGCAAACAAGAGGAGGGGAATGAGGGGCTCGTTATAAATATGACAGAAGCCAACAGTCACAGAAACCAAGAGGCACAGGGGTTAGGTTGAGGTGAACGCTCTCAAGGTTAGGTTATTTATAAACATAAGTACCCCCGAAAGCAGAAGATTTGACAGCCGTCGCCGTAGCTCAGAGGTAGGGCACCGGACGCGTAATTCGGAGGACGTGGGTTCGGATCCCACCGACGGCATGTGGTTGTTTTTTTCTGCGTTTCTAATCAATTAGCTTTAAGCGATAACATATTCAGTAATATTCTAAATTGATCAACACCACAAAAAAAAATTCAAAATCCCATGTGCCCCTTGGTTTCTGTGGCTGTTGGCCTCTTTCATATTTATAACGTACCCCTCATTCCCCTTCCCTTGTTTGCTTAATTGCTTAGCGAGAGCCTCGGTTCTGCAGCCTTGACGCCATAGGAAGCATAAGATGGTTCTCACGTAGTTTCCACCCTCTCCGTTCGATGACGTTCTACGTCACACCTGCGGTAACTCAAGGACGTTCTACGTCCGCCGCTTATGAACGTGGGTGGCGCTGATGAACACTCCCAAGGTTAGGTTATTTGTAAATGTAAATACCCCCGAAAGCAGAAGATTTGACAGCCGTCGCCGTAGCTCAGCGGTAGAGCACCGGACGCGTAATTCAGAGGTCGTGGGTTCGGATCCCACCGGCGGCATGTGGTTGTTTTTTCTTCTGCTTTTCTAATCAAGTAGCTTTAAGCGATAACATATTCAGTAATATTCTAAATTGATCAACACCACATAAAAAAATTAAAAATCCCCTGTGCCCCTTGGTTTCTGTGGCTGTTGGCTTCTGTCATATTTATAACGAGCCCCTCATTTCCCTTCCCGTGTTTGCTTATATATATATATATATATATATATATATATATATATATATATATATAAAGAGAGAGAGAGAGAGAGCACTGTTTTCTGTAGTCCACGCAGAAACGCAGAGTAGTGTCCTTTTTTGACAAGAACCACAAGCGATGCCAACGGACTGGTGGACGGCTGAATGACATCGTCTGCAAGCATCTCGGCAACCTGATTCTGAATGGCTGCTCTCTCCACCGGGGAAACACGATATGGGCGATGGCAGACGGGTCGCGTAGTCTCAGGAGTGATGATACGATGCTTTGCGAGTGCAGTTCGGCCGACCTTCGAGCACGTAGCGAAACAGTCAGCAAAGCCTACCAAGAGGTCCGACAGAAGGTCCCAATGAACCGACGGCAGGGCAGGATTTATTCTGACTGACTGAAGAACGTGGTGTGGGCTAGCATACTCCGGAGTACCACGGTGCACAAATTCGGAACTTCAGCAACGCCGTGGAGGAAGGCAATAGCCATGCCTTTGGCCAGGTGCTGGTATTCGTTGGCAAATTTAGTCAGGAGGACGTGGGGACGGCCGTCACGTACTTGGACGAGACCTCTTGCAACAGCAAGTCCCCGCTTAAGCAGCAGTGGACTATGGCCGTCCGCTGGGCCCTCGTAGTCGTGAAAGAGGTCGTTCCGCACGAGCACCAGAACACTGCACCGCGTCGGCACCGTAACGTCGTTCTCGACAATGCGCAGAGCGTTGCTGCAGGGATCGAGGGAGTCAAAGCGCGCCACAGCCTGTTTGGTCGAGAACGTGACACGTGCCTCCTAGAAGTCAATCACAGCGCCGTTCGATTGCAGGAAGTCGATCCCCAGAATGAAGTCTCTGGAACACTCGGGGAGTACGACAAATTCACCAATGTACGTGAAACCACTAATCCCAACTCCAGCCGTGCACTTGCCCACAGGGGAAATTAGGTGACCACCAGCGGTGCGAATGGGGGTCCCCGTCCACGGTGTCAGAACCTTCTTAAGTTCTCCAGCAAAGGCACGGCTCATAACAGAATTATCAGCACCGGTATCGAGCAGCCCGGTAATGTCAGTGCCATCAATGGTCACACGCAAATCGGATGCAGCGTATCTTATACTGTCGCTGCCTTTCTCTGTGGAGGCATCGTCGGCTCGAGGGTTTCCCGATGGAGGATCTTGACACGACCCGACGTCAGCGGCCTTGCCTCCAGAAGTCGCTGGTGTTAGTTTTCCCGACGCGGACTCGGCGAGCGACGGCCAGCAGAGCTATTCTGGCGGCCAGGGCTGGAATAGCGATAACGGAGAGGCAGGCAGGGTTCTGGCGTGCCCAGAGATGCTGCGCAATCTCATGTGTTCGTTCGCCGTTCTGAGGGCAAGGTGTGTCGGGATGGAAACCGCGAAGGCCCACTTGGAGGTACGGACATGCTCGGTAGAGGTGACCGGGCTCCCCACAGTGGTAGCAGAGAGGCCTGCGGTCTGGTGCACGCCACAAATCCGACTTGCGAAGGCGTGGCCCAGCTGTAGCAGATGCGGTTGTAGAATATGCGGCGATTTTACTCACGGGGGTCGTCGGGGTCATACCGTAACCAGGCACGTTTGCGTGACATGTGCTGATGTTGCTTACGCCAGGTGTTGGGGTACTGGGACCGTAGCCAGTCGTGCGACGTACAACGGATGTATACGTGGGTCTGTCATCGAACCGGGGCGGCGCTTTGGGGACAGGAGGTGCCTGTGCAACCTGTCGTACCTCGTTCTTGACGACTTCGCTCAGCGCTGCCAGCGGCGCAGGTGCAACCTGGGGCAGATGGATCCCTTGAAGTTCCTCCCGGACAACTGATCGAATTAGTTCGCGCAAGGTGCCTGTACTGCCGCCGAGACACGACGAAAAGCCTTCGGGCACCATGCTGTTGATGTCCCGGTTGTACTGGCGGGTCCGTTGTTGCAGCCTCGTCTCCATCCTGGTCGCCTCGGTTAGAAATTCCGCCACCGTGCGGGGTGGACTGCGCACGAGGCCCGCGAACAGCTCTTGATCAACCCCACGCATGAGATGACGCAGCGTCTTCTCCTCTGTCATCTTGGGGTCGGCGCGCTTGAAAAGATGGGCCATGTCTTCGGTGTACATGCGCACGCTTTCGTTCGTGCCCTAATTTCGGGAGTGCAGCGCAGCTTCAGCCTCCTGCCGGCGGTCAGCGTAGGGAAACGTAGCCAGAAGACTCCGGCAGAACGTCTGCCAGGTGGGAAGGGTGATGTGCAAAATTAAGCACATCAAACCTCTTGTTCAATGTGAAGTTGGTGTTGTATACAGCATCCCCCTCGCCTGTGGCAGACGGTATATCGGACAGACGGGACGCTGCCTCAACGAACGCTTGCTAGAGCATCGCCGGACAGCCCATTCGTTATCTGGCGGAGGTCACCTAGCCGACCACATTCGCCGTTGCTCACACAAGCCAGCATGTAAGGCGTTTTTAGAAAGGACAAGTGTGATGCGCAGATTTAAGACTCAAAAGAGCCGAGAAATTTTTGAAGCGTTTAGTATTTTCAATGACAAAGAAAACTGCGTCAGCAGCCCTTCTGTGGCGCTAAACAAAAAAGAAATAGATTACCTGAAGGCAAACGGGTGGATTCAGCCAGGTAGGCGATAGATAGTAGGTGCGCCGATGTGGAAAACATGAGTGGCATGGCAAAGGAGCCTTCTGCACTTTTTTGATTATGGGTTAATCTTGTCACGGATTACTTTTCCTTGCGCCCCCTTTTGTATATTATCGCTGTTTGTGAAATAAACCTCAGTTGAAGTCCGGCGTTCGTCCTGTCTCGTCTACCTTCGTCCGTGTCTTTTTAGCCGCTGGAATGTATCATAATAGTACTACCAACCAACTAGCCCAACTTTCTACGCATAGGGAAGGGTAGCCTCGTGGTTTTCAAGGCACGTCCAAGCAGACTCTTCCAGGGCAAAGTAGACGTTATTTAGCTTGCGCTCGTCGCACCAGCTTTTCTAGCGTGAGACCCGCACGAATGTCTCCAGCCAGTCCTCAGCGTCTTCGAACACGTCACCGTGAAAAGATGGCGCTGTTCGCGGTGGGTGGCAAAGGACCGGCGCCAGGGGCCTGGTATCAGCGGCCAGGCCATGGCAGTTGGACTCGACGGTAGAGGCTGGGTGGACGGTGGGGGCCTGGTGTCAATGGCCATATCAGTTGGACTCGACGGTCGAGACTGCGTCGTCTTTGTTGGCGGGGGAAGGGGCCCAAATTCAGGCGACTCTCCGCGGAGACGGCGGCTGGGTCGCTGGTGAACCGGTGTGAGGTCCGTAGTGACGCTGTACAGAGTGCTCAGGTCGGGAAGCGCACCCAGCACTGCTCCACCAAACAGTAGCGCGCAACGCGAAAGAGAACGAGCCAACTAACGTCTTCCTCTTCTAGTGCATGCACTACTTCTGTCTCTTCGAAGGCATGTATCGATATATATATATATATATATATATATATATATATATAAGAAATCTCGGCAAGGGATGTAGTAGTAAGAACATAGACCAACGTTTGAAACGCTTTAAACAATTTATTCACATTTCGAACGTGCAACGACCTTCGTCAGAATATGTGTGTGTGTGTAGGTGCGTGCGTGTGCGTGTGTGTGCGTGCGTGCGTGCGTGCGTGCGTGCGTGCGTGCGTGCGTGCGTGTGTGTGTGTGTGTGTGTGTGTGTGTGTGTGTGTGTGTGTGTGTGTGTGTGTGTGTGTGTGTGTGTGTGTGTGTGTGTGTGTGTGTGTGTGTGTGTGCGTGCGTGCGTGCGTGCGTGCGTGCGTGCGCATACCAATTCTATCAACACAGCACGGTTCGCCTGCATAAACACTTGTCACAGGTGAGGTCCTGTATGCCCCTGTCGAAAGGCGCAAACCTAGATATGCACTGGATCCAGTCGTTTCAGGTATAGTGGTCTTGCTAACCCATAGACTACACACCAGTAATCTAGGCAGGAGCACAATAGTGCCCGATATATATTAAAAAGACATATCCTCTCATATTCCCACTGTCTTTGTGAGAGCATTTTAAGTATGTTTAGAGCTTGGGACGCTTTAAACATGCTTAAAAAAGGACGGCCGCTGTGTTTTGTGGCGAAAACCTGAATCTATATTCCTCTTCCAAACTACCAAGTCTGTGTAATGTCAGCTGCACCCGTTTTTCTTATGTTGATAAACTGAATGATGTGGGTGCAACTTGGAGGTAATCGATATCAACCGAGTGCATAATAGACTTTGGGTTGTTTGGCTATGGAATTCATTTTTACAATGAAAAGTGTAGTGCTTAAAATCTATTCCTGAATTACACCGTTCTCCTGAATGGAGTTTCTGGAGAGAGTTGAACCAAGGCGGACTTGAAATGTGCGGTTCGGAAAAAAATCTTTAAGGCAGTTTCATAGTCTGCCGCAGATGTCGAGATCTGCCTGGTCGCAGGGAATCGCAAAGCTCTAGGTGGTATCATACGAACTTTCCGTACCAACGAGAACTGCCAGAGGGTGCTGCGTATCTACGAATGCCTCTCGGACAGTGTTTTCAAGCTTTCAGACAGTATTTCAGTGTTTTCAGATAAATGGGGTGGCATTTGATGATGTACTGTCCGGTGCAAAAGTAGTATACTTCACGCAGTGGTAGCCAGAACAACGGAAAACTGTGGCACTTTGGCGAGCTAAAGCACGAAACATTGAAACGAGTCAAGCGGCATGCCTGCTGGTAATAAAGGTCCTGCACTGGCTGTCTCGATCCTAGATGCCGCCTGTTTGTGTCGTTGCAACGTAGTTTACTGCTGCTGCAGCTCCCACCGTGTGGAGTAGAGAACTTTTGTTCCGGATAGTACCTTTTCAGGGCCGGGTGCAGTCTGTTTACCGTTAGTTAGCGCTCTACGAATTTCATGAAATATAATCAAACTACCGTAGGTTTCGTTAGTGTCTCCATTGCTTGGAATTCTGTTAAGTATGTTGGCCTATTCGTGGATATTCGTTTCTGCATCAGTGGCTGTCAGGAAATGAACTGCAAAGAGAGAGAAGTTGTCATCAAGTTAGTGAACTTGCTGCCATATATTTTTTAATGTACTGGACCTCTTTATGGAAGATACATATGCTTGCAATGAAGTTTTTTCAGCATTACGACGGATATGTTGATCTTTGGCATTCGCCTTTTTAGAATTGATTAGCTATTTCTTCGCTGGGGTATTGACAGAAAATTCCTGAACTTTTGCTTTGGCTCTTTTTTCTTCTGTACATTCCCGTGTATACCAGACCTTTAGATTATTTCGCAGCACTCACGAAGTCTGGGAAATGTTCTTTCCAAGTGAAATCTTAATTTAATGTAGTGCAGAGTACGAACTCGCATTCATACAGATGGTGTGTCTCTTATTACTTTACTTATTTATGAAAGACATTTTGTGTGCTATTATGTTCCTGCACTCATAATAGGCTTCTCCCCATTGGCTCAATCTATGCTTGACTGTCCTTGTGAGTTGTAAAATCTGTGTGATATGATATTATATGTTTCAATTTGCCGCTAATTCCTTTATACCACTTGCAACTCACTCCACTTGAATGAAAACTGCTTCATATAGTGGAATACAATCTGTTTTCAATAAAGGGCTTGCAAAAAAAAGGCAAAAAATACTGCACTGATGGAGCAGCTTTTGGCTTGGTACTTTTCCAACTACCTTTGTTTTTATTTTCACAGTTGCATCTGCAGAGCTTTGTTGTTCAGAACAAGCGCCTGTATGGCACTGCCTTCCTGACATTTAAAGTTGATGTCCTACTTGACCTTGCCAATTACGCTCGAACACTTGGACAACTCTAGGCACACTCAGCAGGGAATGGAAAAATTGCCCGGCAGGTTTCACCCGCAAATGGCTTTGCGCGGCGTAGTGTAGAAAAACTTAAACAACGCTACAGAAACTGACTGACGCCATCCAGCTCCCTGCACACGAAAAGCAGCTGTGCAGCAAAATGATCGCCTATTCCCATGTGCAGAATGTCATGCATGTGGATAGGTTGTGCCTTCTGTGAAGGGGCCGGAGTATTGCTTTGAGCTCTCAGGAGCAAGATGCTGTTTACCGTCACTGTGATGTCATAGCATCAGTAGCTGTTGAGTGTGAGCGCTTCCTCTGGCAAGGCAGGTGTACGTACTATACCACAGCACACAAGAAGCCATCACGGTCTTACACCACCTTCATTAGGACACATAGTGCCAGCTACAAACGCATTGAAATATTCGTTTCTTGAACGTAGCCAACACTTGCATCCCCAAACGCAGGCCGATCATAACTGCTGTTGTGCCTGCTGCACTTGCACATTTAAAAGAGTGTTTATATCTTTTGAGAGAGTACTTAATGTGGTGCTTTCAGTCGCAGTGGCTGACTACTGTTTGTTCGTAGCGATTCCTGAGGAAGAAAAAATGTATCTGTGACCCACATAGCACAATCGAGATTCACATAATCAATTGAGCACAGTGTATGTCATACTAGAGGAACCTAAATTGGTTAAATGATCTAAGGCTACTTTACACTGCAGTGACATAGGTTATTCAGCGAACGATAATTCTTCTCTGCCTAGGCATCTAGCCAACGTAGCCTTTGCTGAAAAGCTGAGCCTAAACTGTTGAGCTTTGTTTTGTTTGTTTGTGCTTGTATTCCGGCCGGATATTAACGTCGTCAATTATCTGTACATGATGATCTTTCTAACACTCCTGTAAATTTTAGTGTCGCTCTTCAATATATGTACCAACTAAATTAACCCTAGAAGGTTCCTCAACATTAAAAAAAGTCGTAAAGTGTCTACTTGTTTTCCTGTGTGTTCTAGGTTCTGGATGACCTTTAACAGTGTGCTAAAATGAACCGTGATGTGTTTTAATTGACGCTCCACTCTACTGGTGACCCTTATTGTCGGTGCTCTGAATATGTGCACCAGGAGTTTGCCTGTTTTGTAACTTTCTTTAGTTCTGGTGTTTGAATACCTGGTCTCTAAACAATTGTATATTTTATTTTTGCTCCTTTATTTATGTATTTCATATATTGTCCCCCACGCACGCTACTGCTATGCAAAGCCCGTGAGAAACCCTAAAAAGAAACCAAAAATTGAAGCAATCAACAGTGAATATAGGCAAGCAGAACTTTTTGCTGGGCTAGTGGGTTCATTGTGATATGAGTGAAAACAGCGCGAAAGAAGCCCGAAGGCGAGTGAACCAACTAGCCCAGCAAAAAGTTCTGCTTGACTACCTTTCTTATGCAGTGGGCCCTTCGTTATGTGTTTCTTCTCCTACGGCACAACTGGATGCCCTCGTCAACAACATCACATGGTCAAGCTGCCGGGCCAGGTACATCACGTTCTGCATGAAGAAGGGATTGGTTCAGCGCTCTTTCCTGTCCCTTCTTCGCTTCGCCTTCGGGCTTCTTTCGCGCTGTTTTCACTCATATAACAGTGAATATAGTGCGGAAGAGAAACGTGTGATTTTCTTCCGAGAATTGCTGAGTGTCTGCATTCATGATATGCATATCAGAAACTGCATTATTTGTGTTTGTTGAATAAACTGGTCTGAAAGTCGCCATATGCAAGCACAAAATTAGAATGTGATGTGTCGTTCATCGTTTTATACATAAACGTGAACGACCATATTAACAAAACCACATTAAAACTCGGAGCACTATTCATTCATGTCTAAGGAGAAGTTGTTCTTTGAGATGGCAAACTTTAATATCTTATCTGAAGGTTAGTGCGAGGAAAATAATTGCGTCACCAAGTAGCGCAAAGTGTGGTACCGCGTTGTGTGTACATCCTTGCACCGGCAGTCGTCGCTCTGACGCCAACTCACAGCTGCAGCATGGGCGCACAGAACACGCTGTTTTTGGCGAAACAAATTCTTCTCTTGCTGGGAAGGAACCGCGTGATCACATACCCGCACTGAGTTTCTTCTTCTCTACTACATCCACTCAGTATCATGACCGGGTAAAGCTTTCGTTTATGCAGGGCGCAAGTTCAGGGGCTAGCTAAGTTTCGTTCTCCCACTCTCGATGGTGACGTGCTCGTTTTCTCGCCGCTGCACTGCCATGAACTTATAGCACGATCGCGCTGAATGCCGCTTTTGAATGCAATGTCAGGTCCACAGGGTGCTTGAAAAAATTTTGAAAATCTCGCCGACGCGGCTTTAGTCCGCCCCGTTATGGCAATGATAAATGCAGCTACAGCTTCTGTTGTCCATTCGGTGCATGTTTAAAGGAATTGCATACCGCAAATTTCGGCATATAATAACAAATCTCTCGAACTGAACTGAAAACATCACATTTAATACAATAAAGGATGCCACAATAATCCACTAGCGTTCAGGCATCGAATCTGCAAAATTATAATATCTGCATCTGTCATCAAAAGTAAAGCAATCAATGTTCTTAGCAGATCACCATAGAACAGTGTCGAAGAGAAGAACACCATGCACATCACTTCCTTATGGGGGCATCCACCTCTGGTGCGGATACCTAGAGCATGGGCACTCTCTTCCTCACTATGCGTGCCACTTTGTACCATGACTTCCCCCCGGATTATTTTTGTTTCGCCTTGGACACCATGTTTTTTACCTTGGCGACCACGCTTCGCACTGTTGCTACGACCATTTATAGATAGATAGATAGATCTTTATTTAGACAACAAGGTCTCGGATGCAGGGGCAAAAGGCAGATGCACTCTGCCTGACGGGGCCCAAGCACCCGACACAATGCTCAGGACAAGCGGCAAAAGAAGCAAGAGCTTCATACACTCTCATTACAAAAAACAACACATAATTATACAAGTTAAAAGTAGGAGGAAGGTGCATACTTTTGCAATGACATAATTAAAGTAAATATTTACAAGACACATCACAACAAGAAAAACACGAGAATTCAAAGAGTTTACGGAAAAACAGGGACATCAAGAATTTTAATCATTCGGGCGAGAAAGGAGGTAAGCTTTAGCATTTCTATTGAATGACTTTTGGGAAACAGATTTCTGAATAATTTCTATGGCCTGTGTATGTTTATTTAGAAGACTGGGAATTAAATATGAAAGCATTTCGGTTCCATAGTTAGTCCTTACGAATGGTACTCTGTAACTGACGTGCCTTAATTTATAAGGCGCGTCACTACTAGAGTTTAATTGAACATATTTAGTGGGATGATGTTTGAAATCGTTAAACACATAAGAAAGCAGTTTCAACTCAAATAATTCATTGACTTTTAGAATAGAACGCTTAGAGAAGTACAAACTTGTATGATCATTGTATGCAAGGTTTTCGACATATCGTATTGCTTTTTTCTGTAATGTTATCAGCCTCGTGAGGTTAGTTTTCGTTGTAGATCCCCAAACAAGTAAACAATAATGAAGATGTGATTGAATTAGGGTATAATATAACTGCCACTTCAGCCATTTCGGAACAAGGTCTCGAAGTTTATATAATACACATAATGACCTTGATATGCTGGCATGAATCTTATTAATATGCAGGGTCCAACTCAAGTTTTCTTCAAAGATTAGGCCTAAAAATTTGTAGGAAGAAACACGCTCAATTACGCTATTTTTGAATGTAAGATTAATTTCACTGTTATCAGGCTTGTTACGTGCCTTAAATACAATAAGCTTTGTTTTATTAACATTTAACTCTAGTTTATTTATATTCAACCATAAAGACAATTCTTGTAACCATGCATTTGTCTCAGCCTGAATATTACTAAGATGCATGCCAGAAAAAAATACACTGGTATCATCTGCATATAAAATTATTGTGGGAGTTCGAGGGATGGCTATTATATCGTTGATATAAAGAATGAAAAATACTGGACCCAAAATAGACCCTTGTGGGACACCGTATATTAATTGACCAGGTTGTGATTGATGACCATTCAAACATGTATACTGAACGCGACCGGAAAGATAAGTACGGATCAGATTTAAGGCAACTCCTCGAATGCCGTAAAAAGGTAGCTTATAAAATAAAATATCATGTTTAACTGAATCAAATGCCTTCCTGAAATCTAAAAAAAGTCCAACTGTAAATTGTTTGTCATCCATATTAGAAAATATTTTTTCCTTTATACTAAGCAATGCCATTTCTGTTGACTTCTTCTCACGAAATCCGAACTGTTCGTTAACAAAAATTTGTCTGTCGTCAAAGAACTTACACAGTCTGATTTTGATCAAATATTCCAGCAGTTTAGAAAACAAAGGGAGTACAGATATAGGTCTGTAGTTGTTTATATTGTCATAAGGGCCACCTTTGTGTAAAACAACCACTCTGGCAATTTTCATACCATCTGGAAAAATACCTTGAACTAACGCGTTGTTACATATATGCTGCAAGGGCAAGCTAATTAGATCGGCAACAGCAATAATAGGCTCGGCCTTAATTTCATCTGCGCCTGCCGCAGTGGATTTGTCTAGGCTTCTAAGAAATGTGAATACTTCATGTTCGCTGCAAGGATTCAAGAATATGGAACTACCAATTGGAGAGGCAATATACTGAGCAATTTCATGATTTCTATCCTGCTTCTGAGATGATTCGCCAGAGGATAGGAAATGAGCATTAAACTTGTCTGCCAAAGCAGCGCCACTGTATTCAACACCATTGAATGTTAATGTGCTGGGAATATGGGTTGTCGCCCTTCCCATGAGGTCGCTCAAACAATCCCATATTTTCTTAGGGCAATTGGAGACTGCTGAAAATTTATTCTGATAATACTGTTTCTTAGCTTTTTTAATATCAGAGCCTAACTTATTTCTAAGTTTTTTGTATTCCTTAAGTATGACTGGATCTTTTGATTGGATGAATTTGTCAAAAAGCCTGTCACGGGTTTGAATTCGTCGATATAACTCTCTCGTAACCCACGGCTTTCGAGACTTTTTGTGAGTTTTTCCCACTGTCAAAGGAAATGCGGTATCATATTTGCTTTTTACTAACTGAAGAAAGATATTGTACGCTTTACTAGGATTTAACTCATTGTAAACTTCGCTCCAGGCAGTGCTTTCCATCATGGATCTAAACCTAGCTAAGTTTTCTTGATTGAAACTGCGATATACTATCTGGGGAGTTGGTACTTGCTTCCTTTTTTTTATCGCCCGAGGAAAAAAACAGAATATAGGCAGATGGTCGCTCAAATCAAATGTAAGCACACCTGATAGCACTCTTGATAACTCATGATTTGTAACACATAAATCTAATAATGAGTCCCTCTCTAAGGTTATTCTTGTTGGTGACTGAATAACATTGGTGCAGAGAAATGCATCAATGACTTCACAAAAAAGACGTCGCGGGGAGCTGTTTGTCAAAAGATCAATGTTAAAGTCTCCAACCAAAACAACAGGGATATTTACGATACAAGCATATTCAAGAAGATCACGCACAAACTTGATAAATTCGGCACTTTCACTAGATGGGGGCCGATAAATGCAAGCGATCAGTGTTCCATGACATTTTATAGCAACCGATTCGTAGTGGGTATCGACAAGAGAAAAATCTGATAAAACTTCATAGTCAAGGTTTTCTTTAACATACAATGCGACGCCACCTCCTCTACGGTTTTCTCTGAACACGCCTTCAAACTTGTAGCCACGAAAGAAGATAACATCATTTTGATTTGTGAACCATGTTTCGGTGTACGCTAGTATATGAAATCTGTGATTCAGGGAATCCAAAGCTGATTGCATTTCAAAGTGCTTATTTTTTAGACTTCTAATATTCACATGAAAGACTGACATCCTGTCATTTTCGTGAACAAGACAACGGCGCACCGCAGAGTTAAAAGATAAAGCATTGTAGTAAAGAGGCTTTGTTTGTGATGCCATCAAAGAAAAATAATGAAAAAAACTGATCAGTAAGGCGAAGTAGAGGCGGTGCCTGCTCAGATGATATTTTCCAGGTCAGCAACACACGCGATCCGTATTGCCGTTTCACCCTGGCACTTGCGCACAAAAAGCTTTCCATTACTGTGCCAAGCATATTCGTACTGCTTTTCTGTGGCCCTTGTCCTCATCATCCACATGAGCTTTTTGTTCTGCGCTGTTAAATTGTCAAGAAAGTACACTGTGGATTCAGCTTCCCGCATACTTTGCTTCTTTGACATACATTGGTCCTTCATTACACGTGAGGAAAAGCGAACCAGAACTGCCGGGGTTTTGCCACGTTTAGCGGGCAGTCTATGAAGGCCTTCAACGTCGTGCTCAGTCAACTGAGGAAGCTCTAGGTCCTGGGCTATAGCATTGATTTTTTGGAACAAGTTTTCATTTTTGGTTTGCGCAAGTCCATGTACTTCCAAGTTATTCCGCCTGCTGTACTGTTCCAGACTGTTTATTTGCTGTCGTAGTTCGCAGACTTCGGGGTTAGTGTTCTCTGACTGAATCTGTGCCTCAATCTTTTCAACCCTTTTCGATAAAGTGACAATCTCAGTGGACTGAAGCTGCATTTTGGCCAGCACTTCATCATACTGATCTGAAAGATGTTGAACAGACTTTTCCATACTTTCCACTGTCTCTTTTACCTGGAAAAGGATATCTAACTTCTGTTTAATTTCCGGTAGTTCACAGAGCTTTTTGTTGATTTCCATTAGCATCCTTTCTGTCAGAGACTGCTCCTTCTGTACCTTTGTTACAAATTTTGAGCCTCGAGCAGCTGAAACTACACATGTTTGACACTTCCAACTTTTTTTATCGATATCTGTCATTGCTTTGTAGGCAGCTTTCGTCGTATTAGAACAAGCGCCTAAGTGGTAACCGTATCGGCATTCTGAGCAGGTAAGGGACGAGCCCTCTGCTGGAAGTGACTGATTACAAACCAGGCATATATCACAAACAGGATCACCCATAGCACTCGCGATGGAAAAGCATGCGGCACAGTAGAAAACAACTACAGCAACAGCACAGACTCAAGCGGCGGTGGCGTTTGGCAGAAGGTTTCTTATGACTTCAATAAGTGAAAGCACACCAACCTGCAAAGTGAAGGATTTGCAGTTACTCTGTGCCGCTGTTGCTTCCGCCACCGCCGCTGAGCAAGTGTGGGGGGCACAGGTGAGCCTTGTCCTTTTATATGCTCCTGGCTGGTGCTGCTTGTGTCGTTATCTTGCGGGGCCGATCGTCGTCGCTCTTGCCACTTTAGTTCACCAGGTGTATCGCTGCAAGCCTGGCCAAGAACTGCAAAGTGAAGGATTTGCAGTTACTCTGTGCCGCTGTTGCTTCCGCCACCGCCGCTGAGCAAGTGTGGGGGGCACAGGTGAGCCTTGTCCTTTTATATGCTCCTGGCTGGTGCTGCTTGTGTCGTTATCTTGCGGGGCCGATCGTCGTCGCTCTTGCCACTTTAGTTCACCAGGTGTATCGCTGCAAGCCTGGCCAAGAACTGCAAAGTGAAGGATTTGCAGTTACTCTGTGCCGCTGTTGCTTCCGCCACCGCCGCTGAGCAAGTGTGGGGGGCACAGGTGAGCCTTGTCCTTTTATATGCTCCTGGCTGGTGCTGCTTGTGTCGTTATCTTGCGGGGCCGATCGTCGTCGCTCTTGCCACTTTAGTTCACCAGGTGTATCGCTGCAAGCCTGGCCAAGAACTGCAAAGTGAAGGATTTGCAGTTACTCTGTGCCGCTGTTGCTTCCGCCACCGCCGCTGAGCAAGTGTGGGGGGCACAGGTGAGCCTTGTCCTTTTATATGCTCCTGGCTGGTGCTGCTTGTGTCGTTATCTTGCGGGGCCGATCGTCGTCGCTCTTGCCACTTTAGTTCACCAGGTGTATCGCTGCAAGCCTGGCCAAGAACTGCTAAGTGAAGGATTTGCAGTTACTCTGTGCCGCTGTTGCTTCCGCCACCGCCGCTGAGCAAGTGTCAAGTACACCTTGACTACCATTTCTTGTACTCTCGCCATGAACGTTGCGACCATTTTTCATGCTGTGTTATCTGATAGGGAACTGGAGGATTCGACGGGACGGATGCGGATGAATTTTTTATTGTGAAGGAGAAACTCCTGCGATCATCCGGGGATTCATCAGGCGCTTTTATTCCGTAGGCTCGGGAAGTGCCTCGTCACTTCGGCTTCTCCTCTTGCCAAGCTCGTAATCCGCGGCCAATAACCCAGCTGGGCTTGCTTCTGGCACAATAACAAGCAGAGTCACTGCAAATGGGAAGAATATAGCAAGAAATTAGAACATTTTTGCCATGTGCGTGATCGCTGATTCTGAGGTGCTTTCAAAGGACTTGAAAATCATGGACAGGAAGATCACGCAAATGAAGTAGGCGTCGTAAATGGTAATAAATTGTGGTTGAAAAACAGTGATGGAAATTAAAGTCAGGAAAAGGAAGGCTGCTCAAGACACTAGCGAGAAGATGAACAGAGCCTGTGGAGACGTAAGCGGTCATCATCATTAGGGAAGCAGTTTGCTTGCATAACTAACCATTGTCATGACCTCATGGAGGGTAGAGGGAATGAAACCACCTATGAGTACTTTGAACCCCCCCCCCCTCACAAAAAAAGAAATAAATTGCACGGAGCCTGTGTTATGAGGAGGCCTTCTTGGGAAGCGTCGTCCTCGGGAAGCGGAACGAATACGTTAGCGACATTGCTTTAGAAGACACGACGGCAGCTGCTGCCTCTGCTGGAGCCTTAGTGACTTTCCTGAATGGCGACAAACGTTAAGCATATCTGAGTATTACAATAGTGGAAAAGAACTATAGCACTATAGAAACGAACTGCGGTTAAGTTACTCTACGGCAAAAAGTATCAACCTCGCTGTAACGCAGACAGTTCTGGATGTCGTTAAAACGGAGGTCTGGGCAAGTTGGTACGCACTTAGAAGCGTCTCTACAGAGCGTAACACACAGGGGACAAGGCTGAACTGGCACTACAAGCGCTGACTTTGTACTTAAGTTCATTCCGCTAGCGATGTTGTGTACGAAGAGCCATTGTCCTGCGGAAAAACATATATTGGACAGACTGGTCGGTGTGGGAATGCAAGAATGAGAGAACACGGTAGATCACTACAGTTCGGAACGGGCAATAATTGTGCCCTTCATTGCAAGAATTGCGAATCTAGGAAATATGCACCTTTGTTGAGCAGCACGCACGCAATCTAAAAATACAAATCTCAGAATGCAATGGAGGTGTTCGAGGCGATGACTACCACAGTTAGGGGTAACAGTTGCTTAAGCAAACCATGTGCTAGATTGCTTGAAAAGGAAATGGATCATTTGTCTTCGTAACGGCGTGGAAATGGGCATTCACTTTTGCATTTGCATCCTGACCTCATTTTACTTTGTATTTTACAATATATTTCGTGTGAAGCGGAATAAACCTGAGTAGATAGCCAGCGCTCGTAGTATCTGTCCTTTCTTGTCCCTTGTGCATTGCGGTGTGTGAAGCTGCTTTTGTATGTCGCGGAGATCTAGCTCTCCTTCCTTCTCACTAAGCTCTCCCTTGCGCTCTTTACCACAGACTATGCTTTTGCAAAAGTAATTGCGGTTCTAAAGAGACATAATCTCGGTACGCAGTATTTTTGTGAAAGTTTTTCTTAGAAAAGATTAGAAGCCTCAGCATCTGCGAAGGATACTGAAAACGTTCACTTGACGCAAGAACGCGAAGGGTCAATGATACGTTTCATGCCATGGACCGGAAAAAAACTGAGTCATATTATATCCGCACAAAGCGTTTGTAAGACTAGGTCCCCATATTCACGTCAAGGACGTTCTTCTTGAATCGCACAGTTTTCTAAGGGGCATTAGGGATATATATTGCGGTAAAGACTACCAAAGCATTGCGTGAATCGGACATTCGCGTTAAACGTATGCCCTAGACGGGCGCATCTGGGGCCGCTACGGGTGATTCACAACACATATCGGTTGAAATCAGCCCAAAAATGAGCATGGATAGGACGTGAAATGCGAAGGGAAGATAAGCGATTGAGCTGAATCGTAATAAAATGCACTTCAAGTAACGCTTGAAAACAGGCAAATGTGTTTGGTGGGTCAGCCAGGTAAGTGATATGTAGGCGCGCCGTTATGTTGGATATGAGTGGCAAGATACTATTTTGCCAGTATTTTCGTTTTGGTGTTTGGGTTTTGTTTCGGCCGTCTTGAATAACTGTTATCTGGTCGCAGAAATATTTGTCAGCCCCAGGGCTCACATGTACCTCTTCGCACATAAATAGTCTGCTTTGTCGAATAAACCTCACTTGAAGTCTGGTGTTAGTGGTCTTCGTCCGTGTGGTTTTTTGTGCTGGACTGGTGTCTGATAATTATTTCGAGTTGCTGAAAGTGTTGCGAAAGGGCACATAGTGTTGTAGTAAGATATAAATAGCTAAGGGTTTTGGGAGGTATAAGCTAATTCAGCAGACAAACCGAGTGATTCATCAACAGCCCTGCTGCGTTTACTGCAGGGCTAACAGATCTCGCATATATCTCCAACCTAACAGGTCCAATCCAATCCCATTGAAAGCCACCTTATCCACAGAAATTTACAAATCAAGGCCGCACACTTAACTTGCTGCCGTCCACTGCTCACCATCTGTTGCCTTGGAATCCTCTCCTTTGCTATTCTCGACCACATGTTATTTTCACTTCACATTACACGCCCTGTCCGTGCCCATTTCTTCGTCCTTATTGAAAAGTGATGCAATTACTGCAAGGCCAGTTGATTTATACTTTGCTCTCCAGGGATAGCAGTAAACTCTCATAGATGATGTGCGACTACCTGGTGAATGCCCTCCACCCTAATTCTCGCTTCAAGTTATGATTTGTTTTAGAAACGCGAAAGCAGAAAGCCTCTGACCGAACTCTGATAATAAAACAGGTCGAGCTATTAAACATACTTAAATAGCGCATGGTGACAGACATGAGCATGTACAATATGGAGGGAATCGGTTACGCTATAGAACAAATTTTACCTAAAGGCTGCCTAGAAGACACTGGACACTGGCAAAAGTCGCATCTATGAATTAAGATACAGTGAGTACAATGTCCTTGCCAAAATGCATAATATAGTTAAAGCAGTTGAAGAGTTCTACACAGACCTATACACTATCCGAGAAATTGTTTCGATAATGAGAGACACAGACGTGCCGAGCCATTGTGCCTTCCACTCGTAAGAAAAGATGAAGTACAGGAAGCCTTAAAAGTAATGCAAAGGCGGAAATCAGCGTATTGGGATCAGGTAACAACAGAGACTGTGAATGAGCATAAAAGGTTGTGCTAAAAAATCTCCTTTCACCATATTGTCTTGAGGACTTGGTCTGGCCAGAATCCCCTGACACTGCTGAAGTAACCTTCATTCATAGGAATCGGGACGGCGAGGAGTTGATTAATTACAGGGTTAATTGTTTACTGTTTGTTTTCTGCTTTTTAATTACTCAGGTAATCTCTAAGGCAATCATGGAAATCACACACTTATATCAGCAAAACGACCAGGAAGACTTCTTTAAACCCTTCTACATACCACACTATTAATGAGGCTATACAGAGAAAGAGTGGGAACGAGATCGGAGACGGACGCTTTCTTCCTGCTTTACAGTACTTTAACTTTTGATGTACTTTATTGGCATGACAGAACGCCTCATGCCTATTGCAGCACTAGGTCTGGCTATATGTCACTGCATACAACCCATTATGCGCTCACCTTGCCGCCCACTTGCCCCTTGACTACAATCATGCTGGTGTTTCGATATTCAAATTACTCTCTTTCAACCACCGATCCTGATTCCGGCCACATTTCTCTGCCAATTGTTCCCTGCTCCAGATCCCTGCTGTAGGCCTCGCAAAGCTGGTTAAAGGAGCTCTGAAACACTTTCCAAGGAGAGGGCATCAACTCGCTCTATCACTCCTTTGAGTTATCATGAAAACCTGAGCCAAAGAATACACTCGTACACGCAACAGAGGATCACAATCAAGCGCAAAAGTTGGCGGGCCCTTTCGCGCGACTTTTTCGTGCTCACACCCTTCTCCGTCGCACACACCTTCGTATACAAGTTGAGAGATGGCTATTGGTTAGATGCTCTCAGACGTCAGGCATACAGTTACTATGGCCGCGGCCAATAAACCGCGGAGTTTCGATGCAATAAGAAGCTCCGCCCCCGAAGGTGGAGCCTTCGGAGGAGCGCCGACTTTCCAGCGTGCAAAAAGTGACGAGAAGGAATGGCGGAAATACACTGAAATTGAAATTTTGACGACACCAAAATAAACTTCTTGAAAGCGCATTAAAAACTTTTCTTGACAATGTTCGTGAAGCGGTGTCCTTTAACATCCCAGGCATGCTGAAAATTTATTGGAGCCTCTTTCAGAGCCCGTATAACCATACAACTACCAACCCCGAGCTATACTGGTTATGAGAGATTGTATCGATAGAGGGAAACAAGAGTCGCACTCGTCCGCACCGATGTAGAGTTGGTACCACCGCTGAAGACGAGTTACGCCCGGCAATTGCGCAGATTGCAGTTTTGGACACTAGAGAGTGGTAGTTTGGCATGAAAAAACGCATTTAGTTCCTTTTCCGCGTGTTTTAAGCATGACTACATCATTTATTTATTTATTTATTTATTTATTTATTTATTTATTTATTTATTTATTTATTTATTTATTTATTTATTTATTTATTTATTTATTTACTTATTTATTTATTTATTTATTTATTTATTTATTTATTTATTTATTTATTTATTTATTTATTTATTTATTTATTTATTTATTTATTTATTTATTTATTTATTTATTTATTCAATACTGTCAATCCCATCAGGGATCGTAACAGGGAGGGCATTAAAATTACAGAGGCACAAGAAATAGCAATGGTAATTATTGAAGTACATAAAAAATATGACCCAAGATTATGGCGGACAAATAATACCACAAGTGAAAACACAAACGGAAGGAATAACTTCGTAATGACATATATGAAGTCAATAAATACTAAGATATAAGTAGTTGATTTTCCACACGTGTGCTGAAAGAATTTAATGATGAATTACTAACAATGGATTTGTTCAAGGTGTTCCATTCGCGTATAGCACGAGGGACGTATGAATATTTGAAAGTGTCAGTACGGAATGAAAACTCGTTTAGAGTGCGTATGTGATTATTACTTGTTTATCGCGTTTGTGATTTTGATACGTATCTTGAAGTGTCGGCTTTTAGTTGAATGTGTACGAGTTGGTACATGGTGTTAAGGCACGTTAGTTTTACTGTGTTTTGAAGGGTTAGTAGTCCTGCGTGTTTGAGTAGTTCTGTTGGTAATGTGATCGTAATGTGATCAAACATCAAGAATACCGGTTGGGACGGTGTTCGAAGCAAAAGGGTTGCTTCTTGGACCAGTTGTCATCACATCTTTGGTGATGATCTAGAATTTCTTTTCGGCAGTGGGCTTGAGTTAGTTTGCGAACTGGAGGCGGCTTCAGATGACCAGAGCGACGACGACGACAGTGATGCGCGCTGGTTAGTGCACGTTAACTACGAATGCTGAAACCTTGTTTGTGTTGGACGGAGCCAGATGTATCCACCTCGCAATGTGTTCCGGCGTATTGGGTGGAATAAATATAACTCATCTCTGTACATTGCAGCCTTTTATATTGGCATGCCTTGACGAAAAGCCCCCCAAGAGCAGCTTTTTTCTTTTTCCTATTTTTGTTAATTTATATGAAAAGATTGAAGCGATATATTTTCATAATGAAGATAGCATGGAGAAAATTTATGAGTAGTCAAGAAACTGAAGATTTTGTTAAGGATTTTAGCATAATATGCAGGTTGATGTGCTAGAAATAAACTCTTTTTGATGTCCCTTTTATGTTCAGGTAAAAGCGTTGAAGTTCCTGCATTTCTACGACATCTACAAGGCAGTGTTGGATGCCTTTACGATCCCAAACAAGCTCGCTCCACTTTAACAAGAGGAAATGAGTTGACCTGTCCCGTTTGGTCTCCTACCACGAACTGTATGCAAATGATAAAAAATTCTGACGCCAAAGTACAAACTTAAACATTCTCGTCCTAAAACGCTGGAAGCAGACATTTCCGAGGCTGACGATCTCGAGGATGTAGAATAGCCTACATAACATAAAGACTTGCTGCTTTTACAGCACAGATGACAACTGTTAGGAAGCTATTGAAATATTTCACAGAGTTTTTTAAAATACCATGAAATTACAGTTCTCATCAATGTGCAGCTTTCTGCCCATGCTTACCTGCTATTAGAATGGCGTAGATCACATATACTGTGAGACCCCTCATTTTTCTGTGTGGGTGAAAAAGAAATCGGAATACATTAGTTACGTTCAGGGCACCGCAGTCTTCTGCATTTCAAGTACTGTTTATGGTTTGGCTCGACTTTTCGGAACGCTTTCGTATTTTTCACAAAGAGTACCACACAGCAATATCAGTGTTGTTTTTAAATGTTATATTTTTGTTCATGGCAGCTGGCAGTATATTTAAAATACTCCAAACACACTTTAGATCGCAGGAAATCATCAAACTGTGAATTGAAACGGCGACACATAGGCAGAGAGAACACAAAAGTATTCGATCGCAGGTTAGGGTGAATATCAGAGGAATTCAGATCATAATCGCAATCTGAAACCTCATTACGTTAAGCTTTCTGATAAATTGTTGAAGACTTTTACAAAGAGTACACTCTAGTCAAACATTAGAATACAGACTACGCCAACTTTTTTTTCAATATGAGCCCACCAAATTCGCTACACACTTACTAAACATGGCACAGAACTAATATGTTTAAAAAATGTTCCTTTCTGTTTATAACAACACTTGCACAGATCAGAACATCGCAACAAGAAGACGCCTCACCTACCGCGGCTGCTTATGGTTGATCCGGTAGTCTGATACGAAGCGTATCGCTCCCGCAAGCTCTTATATACCAAATTCTCTACGAGGGAAAAAAATGTAAAACTGACATGAACTGAAGCACAGTAACAGTTGATTGACAGTCTCATTTGAAATAAATCCCGACCATGCACGTTATCTTAACATACAGACTGGGATCAGTTTCGTCATTAGGGGTCCCTGACCACACGTGGGGTTCGCCGAGTCAAGTCTAGCCGTGCGGGGCGCCAGAGTGTCAAGGTAAAAGGGGACCTTGGTGGTTGAGCGATAGCTGAGAGCACCGACATGTAAGGGTCGCCGCAAGGCTCACCTGAACGACGGACATCTCGCATTATAGTTTCCTATCTATACATAATGGTGCGGGCTGGGACACAATTTCCTTTTTTTTTCTGTTTCAAATATAATGTGTCTTCCTCTGCATATATTCCACTCTCTCAACTTCTTTCTGAGAACTGCCCTCTCTAAATCTGCCTTCTTTCATTTTTTGAGAGCTGCGATTGCACTGCCGCTTTGGATGGTGAGAGTTGATTGACAGTCTCATTTGAAATAAATCCCGGCCATGCACGTGCATTTTAACATACAGATTGGGATCAGATTCGCCAATAGGGGTCCCTGACCACACGTGGGTCGACCGAGTTAAGTCTAGCCGTGTGGGAGCTTGACTGTCCTGGTAAAAGGAGATCTTGGCGGATGAGCCATATCTGAGAGCACCGAAATTTAAGGGTAGACGAAAAGCTGACCTGAACGACGGTTATCTCGCATTGTATTTTCTCGTCTATACATAATGATGCGGCCTGGGACGCAATTTTCTTTTTTTTTTCTGGTCCAAATATAATCTATGTCTATCTCTGTATATATTTCACTTTCCAAAAATCTTTCCTAAGTTAGGTAAAATTCCAATAGAGCGATGAACGTTCTACTTTTACACATTTTGACAACCCGCCTTTTTTGTAGCGCTATGGTGTGTGCATACGGTCCTGCGTGGCCGCTATCATTGCGACATTTTCTTAACAAAGATTGATCAATGATTAGATAAACTTTTCTATTGGGGGGGGGTGATAAAGGGTTATGTGGACGATTTTTCAGTGGTTTTAAAAAAGCAGACGTCCTTCGCCTGCCCTCTACAGTAGGCGAAGTTTTAAATGCTTTTGACAAACATGGACTTGGGCTCACTTTTACTCACGAACCACCCGCCGCAAATGTTCTACAGTTTTTAAGGCTTAAAACTAACCTTTCTTGAAAGACACGTTTGCTGGGGTTACTACCTCCGTGCAAAAAAAAAAGATCTTTTGCTTTACGATTCTATGCACTCCAAGACCGTAAACACAGCAATAGCGCTGCATTGCCTGGAGTCCTCTCGGAAGAAATCGTGCGCACACCAGTTGCAAGATAGCTTTCAAAATCAGATGAGCCGACTTTCAGCAGCTGGGCTCCCCTGCTCTGTGTTGGTTGCTGTTTGCGAGACTCTCCTTCAAACACTTAAGCACGGAACACGAAGAACTACCTGAGAGTATCGTTGCACGACACAGAAGCCGCTAATTGTGCCTTACCTACACAAACCCTCGCACAACTTAGGAAAGTGGCCAACAGGAACGGCGTGAGTGCCGTCTTTTCGGCTCCAAACAAGCGGCAAAAGTTGTGCCCCCGAATCTGCAACTCAAGAAAGCGGGGTCGCCGGAAGAAGCACGATTCTCCGTTTACCAAGTGCTCCGCCGTAGGAGTGGTCTACGCTATCCCCTTAACGTGTGGAAAGTTTTAGGTCGGAGAGACTGGCAGCTGCATCAACGAGCGTTTGGTGGTCCATGCCTGAAATTTAGCAGATTTCAAAGATAAGTACGCACATTTGGTTGTGTACATAATAAGGTGCTACGGGTGCGAGGCGCGGCTAAATGAGACGAACATTCTTCGCAAAAGCACAGATAAAACTGCAAGTGTTAGTCTGGACGCCTTTTACATAGGGAAATTTGCCTGTAGGTGTGGCAGCACTCCATCTTTATCTCTTTTTGCCTCCGAGTTCAATTTCCTAGATTCTTCTATAAACTACCTGCTGTTTTTCTTGTGCGATTGTTGGCTGCCTGCCTCTTTCTGCGTTCCGAGATGGTTGCCTTTGTTCACCTTCTCATCCATGTCACCCTCCGTTCCCCTTGAAAGTTCGCCTTATATAAGGTGCCTCCTGGCTTCAACAATGTTTCAGTTGTGAGTTACGGCTTATGTCTCGTCGTTCTTTTCTTGTGATGTGCATGGTTTGGAACTAGTTTTTCTGTAACTCTACCGCCCTCCCCTGTCCTATGACAAAGAAAACCGCTCCCATATCCACTCATTCCTTGCGTGTAAGGAAAACCTGGTCTTCCCCCTACCCAGTACGGCCAAAGATTTTCATCCAATTTGTTTTGGGCAGAGCACTTCGTGATGCCGCCGAATAGCGCGAGCAATAGCGTTCGAAAACAGGAAACAATCGTATACACCGCAACCGTAGGAGCAAAAACTTAGGAGTAGCTCAGTCCAATATTCCCATCGATAAGGTGAACAGTATGACGGTTGCATGGAGGCAGGCTGCACGACAGTTAGTTCCGCTTGTCAATTTTTTTATGGATTCGACGACATTCAAGGGCACCGATTGATGGTGGTTGCTTTAGTAATACAAGATAATGTGGCATAGTAAAGAATTTTTAAAGTAAATACCTGCACTATTCATTCCTGATGGCTGTGTTTGAAGCAATAGATATTACGGAAACAGTGGAAAGCAAGGGAAGAGGACAACAATGAGAAAGGAACTGAAATATGACATTCTTTGTAATAGTGAAGGACAAAACGA
This sequence comes from Amblyomma mixtum, assembly GCF_055824585.1. Lineage (NCBI taxonomy): Eukaryota > Metazoa > Arthropoda > Arachnida > Ixodida > Ixodidae > Amblyomma > Amblyomma mixtum. The sequence continues at coordinate 43,872 of NW_028317716.1, forward strand.
TGTAACAGCGTCTTTATATGCGGTGCGGTTAGGTTGAAAAGCGATTGATAATGAAGCCAACTCTTGAAACATTCAGGGCTCATAGTTGCCCTGAGGAGTTGATTGCATTTCTCCTCGCCGCAATGCGTTTGAGCCCAAATGAACCATGAAGTGGTCTGAACTTGAGTACTTATTCGAATTGACAGGCTTTCTTTAAGCAGAAATGACGAAACATAGACAAGACGACAGGTCAAGCGCAAACTAACGACTGGTTCTTTCAGTGGTTTACGCCTACAAATATAGCACAAAATTCATCGCATGCGAATCAGAAGGTCTCACGGCATGACTGGTAAGCGTGCATCACCACGCACTACAATAAAGACGCTAATAAAGCTCACAACACACAGAGGCTCTGAGGAACGAAACGATTTAACAACTGTTGAAGTGGACGGAGAAGCCGAATGGCGACCAAGAAAAACGGACTGTGACTGTGCTCGGCGGAGTGCCAGTGCCAGAGAGTGTTATGGCCTTTCTCGAGAAAGGGTCGAGGCACGACGAAGAGTGTTCCATGCAAAGCGATGAACTGTTGGAAATCAATAGAAGAATCGCCGAGAATGGCGACAGTGAAAATCAAGAGCGCTGCATTTTCGAAGGGGTGGACAGTTTAGCGAAGGCTACCCACAGGCCACCGGCAGCACGAAAGGTGCATGTCCTAATCGATGTGGTAGAATTTTTAGAGATAAAGAACTATATCTTTTACAGGCAAATAAAGACGGAGGGTGATGTTATTGTACCTGAAGGTGTACTTAGTGGAAACGCGTGGCAGGTGATAATTAAGCATTAAGGTGATCATTAGGCAGCTTTAGAGGGGCGTAGGTAGTCTGAAAATAAGGGATATAAAGTTGTGCAGCGATTTATGGCTGGGCAGATCGCAAAACCTGCAAGCAAGGGCCGAGGCAACTCGTTACACGAATTTTTCTCCTCAAAACCACGAAGTGACTGTAGCTTTCACGACTGTTGTAAGCGAAAAAGGCTCATAGGAGAACAAGTCCGTTTGTTTCGTCAGAACTTTTCGCATAAGCTTGTAATACATGAACCACTCGCTACCAAAAATTAAAAAAATGTTGCAGCTTCTTCGACCAAAACCCAACATTGGGTTTGTTTTCAGTCGATATTCAGGAATTTTTTTTACTCTGTACCTGATGCTGAACTGCTTGAATCTGTTAAATCCTGTGTAGAAGATAATAGAGAGGTGTCCTTCTAAAACTGAACGTGGTTGACTATAAGTAAGTATCCATCTTTACTTAAATTTTACCTTAATAGCACGTTTATCAGTTTTCATAGTGGTGCCCACTGTGAAAACTGATAAACGTGCTATTAAGGTAAAATTTAAGTAAAGATGTATACTTACTTATAGTCAACCACGTACTTGCAACGTCGTGGTATAGGTTCGTGTGTAGCCCCGGCCCTGTGTAACAATTTTCTGCCCTATAATTACTGTACTCTGGCGAATGCCTTTGACGGCTACAAGGTTTTAAGATGTTTAGGTATGTAGAGGATCTTCTGATTCATTTAAAGGAGCAAAGTAACATAAAGTACCATGACGTAATGAGAGCGATTTTAAGTGATTACGCAAGACTTGGTAAGGCTCTGACCTTTGCACATGAGGTACAAACTGCAAAATGACTACAGTCTTTGGACATGCAACGCGCTGTTCCTTGACTGCATATCAAATTCTAGGCGACACTGGTATCCAGGTGCAATCATAGAGGTTTTCAGATGTTTGCATGAGCTATGCCACATATGCGCAGAAATTCCCGATATTAGTGACGCCTAGCCCCGCCTGTTCTATAACGACAACACCATTATCACCTTCTTTAAGAGGTTCGGAGGCCTGCGTCCAGATTCGCAATGGAAGAATAAAAAACTGCTGGAAATAGTCCTGGAAGAATGTAAATACTTGATTTCCTTTACATAAATGAAGTATCTCGGAGTCGTTTTTTGCATGCAATGTACGTATTAGTTATTAAGCCCTTTTAATTGGTGGCGTTGACGGTAGTTATACCTCACTATTTCTTTGATGCCTACATTGGCACTCGTAGCAAGTTGACTTCATTTCCAAACATTGCACAAAAATCAATTTCAATGATGTGTAAAAAAGTTTCTCTTATAGATTTTTAGCATGGCATTAGTACAGAATGCTCCAGAGTACATGCAGCAATAAAGAAAATACAACCCAGAACACATGCTGCCACAGCGACTGTCCATGTCGAGTGCCCTTAGCTTTGTTCTCTATCTCTCGAAACCTTGAATAAAATATATGGCTTTTGAAAGAATGCAGTTAACAATTTCATCAGTGGCAAACCTCAGTTCTCATCACAGTCTGACAGGTAATTACAGAGCCCAACGATGCAATCAAGCGTGCTTCATTTTCCTCTTGAATCCTAACTATGTTTTGTTGAAACGCAACTCCATTCCGTGGTTGCGGCCGCATTTCCAATGAAACGATTGCATCGCAGACTGTTTGTGCCATTGTAAACGCAGCTCACCATTGTTCGCTATTACATATCGTTTTGGTGGCGTAGCGTTTCATTACAAACTGCGCAGTAGAACTGTACAGCCTGAATATAGTGTCAAAGCTCTTGCATCTTAGATAATTGTTTTTTTAAATAAATGCAACCTGACTCATTCAGTCCGAAAGTGTGATGTCCTCGCGATGGCTTGTGATTTGAGGCTTATACAGGATACCCTCCTAGTGTGCTCCAGGCAGGTAGTCCATGGCAGAAGCTTATTCTTTTTTTCTTTTTGGCCAGACATTACTGCTAGCGCAGCTGTGTGCAGACACCCACCTTCTGAGAGCATAACCGCGGTCCGTACGAATGTCTAAGTCACCTTAATAACCAAGACACAAGAAAGATGGTGCGGCATCTTCCCTGAATGCCTGAACATTTCATTCCGCTTCGTCAAACAGGTGGAGCAAAGGAAAATATTGTTGTAGGTTTACCTCGAGAATTTTCCAAGGTAACCATTCCCGCTCCTTACAGGAGGCACAAGGTTAAAAGGCAGTTTCTTCGTTAAAAGGGAAAACTATCAGCGGCTATCAACAGATGAACCGTAAGGCACATTAGGAAGCGTCGATTGCGAGGAAGCCTGGTAAAAATAACCAGTAAAAATAAGGTACAGCCGTTCTAAAGCATTTCGGAAACAAGAAAGAAATCATGCTATAACTCCAGGCGTGGCTCAGTTAAACCAGAAACCAGAGAGACATTTTGCATGCCTCTTTCTTTACTTTTCTTTCGTTCTTTACGCTGTCAGTCCTTTTCCGTAAGCTTCTACAATTCGCCCACTATGCTGTGTTGTCAGAGAATTTCTTCGCGTGCTTTTTCTAGATGCTGAGTGGTGCAAGGAATGGCACGATAGATTACATTTTTGCTTTCTTGCCTTGACCTTTTCAGGTTTTCTTTCCAGGCCAAGGTAAATGTCTCAGTTTCCTCATACCCACCCAGATTACCCCAAATAAAAGAGCAAAAAGGTACAATAAGACCGAAGTCAGGGGGCGTGTGAAAAATCGCCTCTTTTTAACCATAGTGTTCCTGTTCCCTGTTTCCCCTGCATTGGCGCACGAGACCGAAGAATGAACTAAGGTGATCTGCATTCGCCTTGGAACCGACGCCGCAAGAGCGATTGAGTTTACCCAAAACTTAAGGCAACCATGGCCTCGTCGTGCATGTCGCTAGTCGTGATAACGCTCTATCTTGTTTTGGAAACTGGAAGAGTGGTGTCGCAGATGGCTGATGGTCTTAAATACTAACAACTGCACTTGTTTCCTTCCACAGACGACAAAATTATCCGACTCCAAATTATCTTCTGAACGGTTCTAGTATCCCCCCCCCCCAATTCCATTAAGTATCTTGGTGTTGACATCTCGAGTACCCTTAACTGGTCTATCCATATAACGCGGATAATTAACAATGCTAACAAAACTCTCGGCTACCTTCGTCGTAATTTACGTCTAGCTTCACCACCAGTTAAATTACTAGTTTATAAAACATTAATTCGGCCAAAGTTAGATTACGCATCTGCCATCTGGGACCCCGCTAAACTTAACCTAACTAACTGTATTGAACTTGCCCAAAATCGCACCGTTCAATTCATCTACTCAAACTACTCATACTCCACCAGTGTTACTTCCCTCAAAAATAATGCATGCTTACCTAACCTCAAGCAACGTCGCACAGTTTCAAGGCTGTGCTTGAACCACAAAATGTATCACAACTTTTCTTACAACTGTCCTATCCAGCCTGCTCTTCGTTCTTCAGCCCGCACAAGCCACCAAAATGCCGTTTACCCACCCCCTGCTCGCACCGTGACCCATCTTCATTCCTTCTTCATCCAAACAGCGCGTGACTGTAACAGTCTTCCCACAAGTACCATCCTTCACACAAACCCGGACCATTTCAAGAAAGCCATCGAAAAAATCTGTTATTAACACAAGGTTGCTAGCCCACCCCTCATTTAAAGCCCTCACCCGAGGGCCCTTGAGGTATTTGTAATAAATAAATAGATAATAAATTGTTTTAATTATTTTTTTATTCCTCGTCGAAAGCTCTCTGACCATAATAGTAAGCGGAATGAACGAAATCCTGATTTCTGCAAAGCGTCCTAACGAATTATAATTACAGGGGCCTGCAGTGCAGGCTCACTATCTTCTTAGCCGCTTGATTATCAAGAAAAGCAAGAGAGGGAAGGGAGCATTTGTCCTCGCAGCTTCCATCCACGGAACCAACGCCCGTCGGGACGGGCCTGCGATAGCAGTGCAGAGATAGCGGAGAGCACTGATAAGGGCACCTTCAGAGGCATTGCTCATCTATTGTTTCAGGTAAGTTGGTATATCCACGCAGTATAAGCATTGGCATTGGAGGCAATAGAAATGAGCGGATATTTACAAAGTTTTGATGCATATGGTCCAGCATTACTCCGCTTGTGCCAGCGAAGAAATGTAGACCTAGTAGGGATGATATATAAGCACCCACATCCTATTCGGCCGGAGTGTGGAAGTCCTCGGTACGAGGTACAGGGCTCGTAAATCTGAGATGCATGTGACATGGGTGCGTCCGGGGCTTGCGGACGCCGACGCCAGCGGCGCGAAACGAAGAGCTAAGGAAAGCGGATGGTGTGACATCTGGGTGAAGGCAACGGGGGCCTAGGAATTAGTACATACGCTTGCTGACATCAAGTGGCGGGTGGGTGATTTAGATCAGGCGGAGGCAAGGTGTGGCCTGCGCCACAGCTTTGAGGAGAGGTGTATGAACAGTTAGGGCTATACTGACTCGCTCTTGATTTTTGCGAAATTCTTCTGTTGGACAATTTCTAAGGCAGAACGTAGAGCTCAAGCCCAATGGCTGCTTTGTTTTAGAGGGAGATATTTTTAGCTGGTTCCTCGGTATAGCACCATCAGGGGCCGCAGCGAAGAAGCCTCAATTGGCAGGTGGCAAAGTTGAGAATGTGAAGTTTCCTGCTCATCTGTTGGGAAAGCAGTAAGAGGTAAAGGATGGAGAGGGTGGTAGGGGACGGGTGGCGAGAAGGGCTCCCCAGTTGGAAAGCACAGCCGACAGGTGTCTGGAGCAGAGCAGGAATATTTTATTGGGGGAGAGGAGCGGCGTGCGAGAGCGGCGGCGGAGAGGAGCGGCTGCAGCTTCACAAGTGGCGGCGAGGCCAGGTCACCGATATTAGCATCGAGAGAGGAGGCTGATACGGCCGGCTGCGGCACTTTTGATTGGCAAGCTTCGTCAAGCAGGCGATGCATCATTTTGTTATGCGCAAGTAACACAAAACAAAAAAATTGGAGGAGACACACTTAAGCTCCGCCTTAAGGTAATGACGCGATAGCGTAATGGGTTAATTGCCGTATATGCTGAAGGTCATTCTAATCTTTACATTCAAAGTTCCCTGGGAGTTCTCATGCCCCCCTTTGCGCAGTGGTGCAGCGCTTAGCCGATGCGCCCCTGCCAGCCTTGCGACCACAGGTGCTTCCACCAGTGAGCCTCGTGGGGCCCAGACTGCTCCACACGCGCGACCAATGATTAAGTTCCACCTGCTGCGGTGGGCAGTTTGCTCACAATCCAGGGGCCAGGTTGTGATTACGCCGGCAGGTCACGCGACATAGGTGGCCGACCTGCCTACTGGGTTGCTCTCTGGACAGTACATACCAGAATTACGTTCGTGATTCTACAATCACTATGGCGGCGCCTACAACGCCGACACCGGATTTTCTCGGGAACGTGGCCTTTAGACCCGTCGCATTGGGATGCCCTTTAAATTTTGTGCCGAATTCAGACATGCTATGAGCAGGAGCTTTACCTTTAATTGGCGTCTAAAGAATAACAACAACGCCGTGATAGCTAAGTTCAAGGTCTGTAGAGTGGAAACTGAAGAGCCTCACGGCGCACCCGCAGAATTTATGAAATTTTGCTAGCGCAAGTGTCAAGCATTTCACTCCCCACATAATCCTGATTAGAACGCCTGTTTTGTTATTGACGCTTCAGGTAATTGCGAGATGTTTGCGTCGTATTTCTCGTCTGTGTTTACAGGCAATTGCACTTGCGCCTCTGCTCTGTAATGCAGCCCAGAGTTAGCCTAGAAGATGTTACTGACCGTATGCGTCACGAGCAATCCCAAGCATACCATGCCGAAAGGCAGCCTCTCTGCCGTGTGGTGCGACTTCCAGACCAGCGCCCACTGACCAAAATGAAGATTGTCAGCCGGTGGAAATGGCGATCTTCACCGCTGAAGGCCTCACAGGCACTGCTCTTCTTTCTGAGAAGTTCAGCCCTGCATACTAGGCAGTGATTTTACCGCACGCTTTCAGAGTTTGTAAACTAACTTCACTTTCCTGTTCAGAATCAGAATCAGTTTATTTAAACGAACAAACAGTAAACACAAATATTTGCTAAATACAGGAGAAGGTACCAAAGCCAAAGGCTGCACAGGGGACCTCCTGTTACAAACTTGCAAAACAAATCACTATGTACAAACAACAGCGGATAAAATTGAAACAGATTTAAAAAAATAATTAGCAAAACACGTGTAAAAGCAATGCGATGCAACTGTAAACGAGACATGAGTAGGGTAAATGTACATAAATGCATAAACAGAGAAGAACAATTCAAGTCAGTGCTCCAAATGCTCTATGGAAAGAAACAAGGAAAAAATAATTTCGATAGAAGAAAAGTACGAAAACTACGCTTGAAAGTATGAATGGTAGATGATTGCTTTATACTAAATAATAATGAATTCCGCAAAAATGGAGCAGAGAAATTCACTGTGAATTTGCCACAGTTAGTTCCAGCCTTCGGTAATAAGAAATTGTTTTCACACGAAAAGCGAGTGAAACTTCATCTAAGAAACTGGATACCCTTAATTAACGGAGTGGGAAGTGATCCTTTCGTGCACCTAAAGATGAGAATGCCATGAGAATAATGAACCATGGATGAGACCCCTATGATTTTATGAGCCTGCCGTAAGGGTGCAGCACTGCATAAATGGTTATTGGTGGTAATAATGCTTATGACTATATTCTGTATGTGTTGCAGCGGTGATATGCGTGTTCTGTAGGTGTTTCCTCATGAAGAAATACAATAGTTGATATGGCTATGGATGAACGCATAGTACAGTGAAATGAGCTAGCTTCTCTTGGAATGCACTCCTTTACCCTAGGGAACAGCGGTTATCTTGCTTTCACATTACATGCCGTGTGCAAGCCCATTTCTTCCTCTTGATATCCACTAGGATATCATTAACCAGCGTTTTTTCCCTCAACCCCTCTCGTCGCTTCCGGTATCTTAGCGTTATATAAACCAATTTTCTTTCCATAGCTTGCTGTGTTGTCCATAATATAATCTCAACCTCTTCAATTAGCCCCCACGTTTACAACCTACATGTGCGGACCGATTAGATACAGCTGTACACTTTTCTCTTGAGGGATACTTGTATACCTCCATTCATGATCATTGAACCAATTATGTGTACGTATAACGCCACGGCATCATGTGGTTCGGATATATTTCATCGGGATTTTAAATATCTCGAGTGAAACCAGCTGTGGTCACTGAGATTCTAGCACTTCCTAATTGTTCTTTCCATCATTCGTTGTCATTGTGATTGTCTTCATCGCTTTAATTCCTCTGTTGTTACGTTTTTATCCTTTTAATTGTTCTGTGCCTTCTCACTGCTCTCAGTGCTACATATTAAAAAGCCTAAAGAGGTTAATGGGCACACCAGAAAAAAAATAATAAAAGCGTCGGGTGTTGCAGATCAAGCCCTCGAACATTGTCGGGAGCCTTGTCATTAAGGCTAGACTAATATATCAATTATTACTCTGAAACCACAGGTGACATTCAAACATTTGCATTACACGCTAATCATCGTTCTGTGAGGTCTGTTAGCTGGTGCTCCCTACATTCTCTTAACACACGTTACCTCATCCTGAAAGAACACAGCGTGAAAAAGAATGGGAAAGAATTAACTACCAACACACATGAGTGGTGACTCACAACTGAGTGCATTTATTCCGTGAGTACAACGGGAAAAGAGTTGTCTTCTTCTGGACACAGGGTTCATCACTGGCAGTGTTTAAATAGCATCTTCTTTCCCACAAGAAAGACCCAATTTATAGCCCGCACGTGACCAACACGGCGCTCAAACGAAGACAGGTCCTCTTCTTAAAGCGATGGCCAGCATCTTCAGGCATTCCCCTCCATCCTTCACCTCTGAATATGCAGGAAACTTAGGCAGAAGGAGACAAAAGTTGCGACAGGTATCTGTAGGAGCAGCCGCGTCCAGAGATGAATCGTCTTCTCTGAGGGGATCACTGTCGCCGGGCTAGCCGCAGTTCCCCTTTTATTGCTAGGCTTTGGTGCACGTTGGCATCCTCGTTCGCAGCCCATTCTGTAATGGTACTTGACCTATATTTATTATTAAAATTTTGTCAATTGCTGGTTACCGTTTCCTCTTTAAAGAGGAAAGCTCCTTTTAATATGAAAAAACAATACAGTTAAGACCCGATCTAAATAAACTCGATTTTAAGAAGTTCCCAAATCGAACGAAACATTTTTGATGCCATGCCAGTGCCCATAGTGTTGAATGTTCTCATCAACCACAAAACAACGAAACAATCTCAACCAGCAAGCCGAATTTTACGAAGTTTTTTTGAGAAGAATTGAGTAAATCATCATCATCATGATCAGCCTGACTACGCCCACTGCAGGGCAAAAACCTCTCCCATGTCTCTCCAACTGACCCTGTCCTTCTTTGCCAATTGAACAAGGGGAAGCTTTGGGCCAGTTGGTCAGACATGTTGGGGAGGAGGAATAACCGCTAACTTGACAGGACTGAAGATCGAGAAGAGGACAGGACGAGCGGTAACTAGCAACTGAAGTTTATTGAAAAAAGACATGTTGCAGCAAAGGTTGCATCTGCGCATAGCGTACGGGAACTGAGATAGTTACACGTGGAACACACAAGATAATTAATGATATACATCATTATCATGTATATCATTAATTATCTTGTATATCATTAATTATCTTGTGTGTTCCACGTGTCACTATCTCAGTTCCCGTACGCTATGCGCAGATGCAACCTTTGCTGCAACATGTCTTTTTTCAATAAACTTCAGTTGCTAGTTACCGCTCGTCCTGTCCTCTTCTCGATCTTCAGTCCTGTCAAGTTTGCGGTTATTCCTCCTCCCCAACTTGCCAATTGAGGCCACTGTATTCCCGCAAACTTCTTGTTCTCATCCGCCCACTTAACTTTCTGCCGCCCCCTGCTACGCTTGACTAAACAACGAGATGATTTTCGACTAATTGAGCCCACAATGCCACGCAGGATGTTGGCAGCGTACCCACGGTAACCTCTAGGCGCCCTATCTGCACTGAACAACGGACTGGTCAATAGCGGGCACTTCCCGCCTTCGCGTCGAATTTGTTATACGAGATGGAGCTTTCACGCACAGTCGATTCGGGCCACCTTCGCGGCCTTTTCTGGCGCGCAGGTGCGGGTTTGCGTCAAGTACGAATCCGCAGTAGTTTTTAGGTGCCGCTTCATTACGTCTTAAGACTTGGAAGGGCAAAAAATGTATTTCTCGATTTTACGAACTTCCCATTTAACAAAATAATGCAGGACAGCTGTTCACTTTTGTTACATTGAGTTTTTACGGTAGTAAGGATACCTACCTAGTCTAATTCTCCATGTATCATCAGTGTTGTACTCATTTTTCGGCAGCAGGGAAACGCAGCAGAATACGACGTTTACGCAGTAAAGGAAGGAGCTGTACTACATTTTTATTTTTCTGCTTAATAATTTTAAAGAGTAACTGATGTGCGTCTCGACAATGTTTCTGCTTGAAGAAGGGGGCAACTGTGGAAGCCTGCGCTGGGAGCGTCGCGACTAAACAACGAGATGATTTTCGACTAATTGAGCCCACAATGCCACGCAGGATGTTGGCAGCGTACCCGCGGTAACCTCTAGGCGCCCTATCTGCACTGAACAACGGACTGGTCAATAGCGGGCACTTCCCGCCTTCGCGTCGAATTTGTTATACGAGATGGAGCTTTCACGCACAGTCGATTCGGGCCACCTTCGCGGCCTTTTCTGGCGCGCAGGTGCGGGTTTGCGTCAAGTACGAATCCGCAGTAGTTTTTAGGTGCCGCTTCATTACGTCTTAAGACTTGGAAGGGCAAAAAATGTATTTCTCGATTTTACGAACTTCCCATTTAACAAAATAATGCAGGACAGCTGTTCACTTTTGTTACATTGAGTTTTTACGGTAGTAAGGATACCTACCTAGTCTAATTCTCCATGTATCATCAGTGTTGTACTCATTTTTCGGCAGCAGGGAAACGCAGCAGAATACGACGTTTACGCAGTAAAGGAAGGAGCTGTACTACATTTTTATTTTTCTGCTTAATAATTTTAAAGAGTAACTGATGTGCGTCTCGACAATGTTTCTGCTTGAAGAAGGGGGCAACTGTGGAAGCCTGCGCTGGGAGCGTCGCGACACGCTAAACAAAATGAATCTGGCGTGGGAGAGCTGCCCAGAAACATTTGACCAACCCTGTATATAGCCCTTGGGGCACAGCAGCAGGATGTGTTGTCTACGCCTAAAAGCCCAAGAAGCCGAAAGTCTATTCAGCTTTCTCATTAACTGAACGAAGCTGCAATAAAAAGCTATCATACTAGGGGCAAACGAAAAATGCTTTTATCGCATATCCTAGCATTGAAAAAGTGCAGCACGGTTTGTAATAAGCCGTGACATGTACCGAGCGAAAGAAAGAGCGATCAGTTATGGAATTGGATCCATGCCGAGCTCCATTTGGTTTGACGGCCGGGAGGTTTAACCAAAAGTTGTAATCATAAAAGAGGCTGGCTAGAAGACATTGACAACTTTTCCGAGCTGCACACATGTACGGTACTCTTTGTAATGAGACGTTACTCCTGCCGAGCGACAATCTGCAATAGCTGTATGTAATAGCACCGCATGCCAAGCTCCATTTCTGACGTCACGAAAATCGTCGGAGGAGATATGTTTTAAATATAGCCTCAGTAATAAAATTATTTTTATTAAAAGAAGAGAACTATTCAGGAGAAAAAAATAAAAGTGATTTGATAGCATATTTACCCAGCATGTAAAATTACCTGCACGATTTCAAATGAGATGTCATATCTAGAATGGAAAATTGGCTCCACGGTTTGAAATGAGACGTTACTTTTGACGGGAGATGAAATTTCGATTAGCAATTATAGGAGTCCTATTTTAATCGTGGTTATAATAGAAACAGCGCCTGGTCAAACTTTGCTTTGTAGAGGCAGCTGCCATAGCACTACTGGATGATGTGCTTTTTCCTTATTGATAAATGTGCTATATTTATACTTATAACTAACATGGTTACAAAGCTATAACAAGAAAAACCGCAACTTTTCAAGCCAGATAAAATCCTCATGTTTGCATCATTCTTCACATTTCGTTGTACATTTTTCCACTGTGGACGAAAATTAACTGTTTCTTACCACTCATGTCTCTTTTCATTTGTTGTTACGTCATAGACCAATCCCAAGCGCGGCGCAGCACTTTTACAAAACATTGGATGCTCACGTCAGGATACCGAGACTTCAGTTTGGTTTGCATTATTTCCTGCCTCGTTTCAACAATGGTAACAAAGGGGGTGTAGCCGTTTTCAAGCACATTGTGATAAAGCCTGCTCAATACATTCAAAAACCCTCCCCAACGGGAGAACAAAGCGTAACTGCAAGTATTTCTTTCGGCCTACTGATGTCGCAAAAATTACAAGGATAAAACGTGAACTGTCGCATGAGCAAAACAAAGGGTAAGCTAGACTCGGGAGGTGCTGACCTACAAAAGTAGTTGTTTTTACTGCCCTGGAAACTGCTCTTAGTATGTATAGTTACTCCGAATGTTGTTTCTCGTGTTTCTCAAAACTAACCTTTTGCCATTCTTTTTTTACGCGAGAAACCATCGCTTTACCTCTTTGCAAGATTTTGTATTGAAACATTTACATTTATTATACACCTAGCTTCGAGAAAAATACAATAAATAGAAAATAACAATTTTGTTTTCTTTATGCGGATTTTTTTTCTGAAATTATGCCTTTACAAAAACATTGCTTTTGGTCATTCCACTGGTGCAGAATGATAAATGATTGTATTTTTTTTGCATATACTACAATACTCACACGGGATTTTAGCAGTGTGGGATACACATAAACAAGAACATTGTATTAACACAGGCAATGAACACAAGAACAAAGTAGATTATTGCAGCTTGAAAATTTTGGAAGAGATGCAAAGAAAACACATTTTTAAACGATATTGGGAACAAATTACCATATGGATGATTTTGAAACTCTGCAATTGCATCATAACTATTCAGGTTCATTGTCCAGATCCTCTCAGCAGATGTATTACAGCAAAAACAATGTGCATGGCATGAGTTGTGTTCTAATATGTATGTTAGGCCCGTTTAAAACAAATACATAGAAAATAAGGGATTTCTTCATGTGTTTTAACAGTTTGTTTGGGTTATAAGAACGCGCTTCTTAAGAAAGAGAGCTAATTTTTTTGTATTATTAACACTTTAACGCAAAAACGACCGCGTAACTTCAGCTGCTTAGTGAAACTGACATATGCAACAGGTCAATAGTGGGGTATAAAAATGGCGGACACCACCGGTCAGATGGCCTCCATTGTCAGTACATATATTCCATAAAAAACTCTATATACTCCGCGTATGTAAAGGAAAGCCGATATTGTGCACATTGGGGATTTTCGCCACCTTCTTTCTTTATCCTCACCTGCGAATGTGAAAGCAAGTTTCCCAACATCATTGTCAGGAAGGTGGTAGTGGTGATTGTGGCACAAGGTGACAGGTGTAGTTAGCCAACCCTGATGATGTTGAGACGTACTTCGCCAGTGTGGTACAGCATAAAGAAAAAGCGCAGACCTCTGCGATTTCACCAGTTCCGCCGAATAATTTCTAAAGTAGACTTGATACTGCATGTTCCATAGCTCGCAGTTCGCAGACATTATTAAAGAAGACGTAAAGGTGGGTTCACACTCGCGGATGTTCCTGACTCATCAGCGATGTCCGCGCGCCGCGTGACGTCAACGTCACGGCTCTGAGCGACCTTGAGCGGGCGGCGCGGACTTTTCTGGGCCGGGACCGCGAACAGGATGGAAAAGGCGAGCGCCTTATTCAGTGCGGGGCCTTGACGGCGGACCGAGTTTGTTTTTGCGCTTCTTTGCTTCTAGGCCTGTCAACGTTGCCTCGAGCACTTGTCTGATCAGCCATCCGGAATGATGTCGGCTATGCGCCATGCTGTCGCCTTTGGTTTTAGCGCGCTTTTCGCCGCCCTTGCAGTTCGAGTGCAGCATTGTTTGTCCGCCTTTCGTGTTTCGCTCACGGCGTTGTTCACTCTGTATCTGCTGCACTGCGTCGTGTTGTGTGTTTGAGCATGTGCGCACGCGGGGGTGCCCGCTTTCCTTTGTTGTTTCTGCTATTTGAGTGAAATGGAAAAGAAGGCGCTCAGTGGCAAAGTCACGGTCACTTTTTTAGCGTTTGTTGAGAGCTACCAGCCTGTATGGAATACTGAACACGCTGACCTCCTCAAAATGATCCTGTCGCTCACTTCGATCTCGTACCTGAGCCAGTATCTGGTAAAACTGCTCTGGCACCAGTCGCAGCAAGTGTTTTACTCTGCCTGTTCGCATTCAACTAGATCCTCGTACAGCAGGTTCTGAACGATCAAACACTTTTTTTCAACCAAGACTTTGTCCAACATAACCGCTTTTTAGCCATGAAAGCTTCCTCTTCGTCCTCAGACACTTCAATGGAAGCAGTTAGAGCAACGAGACGACGTCTTCGCTCGGCGCCCATGTTGAAACTCTCGGTAGCGGAGTTTTTGGAGCCACCCAAACAGCCAAAGCACACCAAGGGAAAGATTACTCGCGGATTGTTCGCTGCGTTTGTGTCAACGCTCGACATGCGGACCAACTCGCGGATGCTTCGTCACGCGTCAGGATAACCGCGCTGGCGCGAACGGCCCATCCGCGATTTCGGTCCGCTCATACGAACCCACCTCAGCAATCATCATGCTGGGCGGACATAAACCAGCCTCGTGATCAAAACACGCGAGCACTTGGAAAAAAATATTGTTCCTGCTCTGATAAGTAAGGCGGCCGCCGTAAAGAGCCGCGAAGTCATCACAATTTCATTTTGCTCATCTTGCTGCAAAAGCATTGATAACGTCTTCTCGTCCCCCCGCCTCTTCGAGTTGGTAATCTCATCATCATCATCATCATCATCATCATCATCAACCTGACTACGCCCACTGCAGGGAAAAGACCTCTCCCAAGTCTCTCCAATTAACCCTGTCCTTCGCCAGCCGCGGCCACCATATTCCCGCAAATTTCTTAATCTCATCCGCCCACCTAACTTTCATCCGCCCCCTGCAACGTTTGCCTTCTACAGGAATCCACTCCGTTACCCTTAAAGACCAGCGCTTATCTTTCATTCGCATTACATGCCTTGCCCAAGCCCACTTCTTCCTCTTGATTTCAACTAGGATATCATTAACACCCGTTTGTTCTCTCACCCACTCCGCCTGCTTCCGATCTCTTAACGTTACACCTATCACTTTTCTTTCCATAGCTCGCTGCGTTGTCCTTAACTTAAGCTGAAACCTCTTTGTTAGCCTCCATGTTTCTGCCCCTTAGGTGAGTACCGGTAAGATACGCCAGTTGTATACTTTTCTCTTCAGGGATATTTAAACTGCCATTCATGATCTGAGATAACCTGCCATATGCGCTCCACCCCATTCTTATTCTTCTAGTTATTTCCCTCTCATGATCTGGATCAGCTGTCACTACCTGCCCTAAATAGACATATTCTCTTACTACTTCCAGCACCTGGCTACCAACTGCGAACTGCTGTTCCCTTGCTAGGCCCTTGAACATTACTTTGGTTTTCTGCATGTTAATTTTTAGCCCCACCACTCTGCTCTGCCTGTCTAACTCATTGATAATGATTTATAGTTCATGTCCTGAGTGACTTATCAAGGCAATGTCATCAGCGATCGCAAATTACGTAGGTATTCTTCATAAACTCTTATCCCCAACTGCTTGCATTTCAGGCCCAAGAATACCACCTGTAAGCAGGCAGCAAATAGCATAGACGAGATCGTGTTTCCCTGCCTGACACTTTCCTTATTTCAATTTTTTTTGCTGACTTTATGTAGAACTAGAGCAGCTGTGCGATCGTTATAAATATTTTTCAACATTTTCACATAACACTCCTCTACAACCTGATTCCGCAATGCCTGCATGACTGCTGAGGTTTCAACTGAGTCGAATACTTTCTCGTAATCAATGAATGCTATATACAGGGGCTGGTTATATTCTGCGCATTTCTCTATCACCTAATTGATTGCGTGAATATGGTCCATTATCGAGTATCCTTTACGAAAGCCTGCCTGGTCATTTGGTTCATTGAAGTCTAAGGTTGTCCTGACCCTATTAGCGATTACCTTAGTAAATACCTTGTAAATACCTTGTGTATAAGTCCAAACGAGAGTCTTCCAGCCTCCTCTTTTGCACTCCTGAAACCCCACCCGCAAGTAGCCTCTCTACCGCACGCCCGAACTAGGGGGCTGGCTGCAAACCCGTCTCCGCCTTGGATCCACCGCCCCACTCCACCCCCGCCCACCATCGCCCTTCATAAGGGGCATCCACAGCTAGTACGTGAAATCTACCTTCCAGAAGTGCTTACCACAGCCAAACGGGCCGTCGCCTTCCTGCTGAAGGCGTACTCTTACTAGGAGACCAATCTATTGTGAGTGAGACATTGCGTAAAGATGGTGAATGCGCATGCATTCCATGATAAAAACTGTGCGCTTTGCTACGAAGCTCACGCGCTCATGGCGATGGAGTTTCAATCGCTGAAAAGCAAGTATTGCTTTTGTGCTGCTGTGCACTATTGATTTGAGCACTCCTGTTGTGGATGGTTCATTTAAAAAATCGAATCGTGGCCTAATAGTTCGCTCCGCCTACCTTCCTCCCAGCTCCCCGGTATCAGTATTTCTTGACCACATAGAAATGTTATTATCCAGACGGGTAAACAAACACACTAGTCGTGTTATAATCGTAGGTGACTAACGTCGATGCAACTGATGCTGCTGAGCATCTTCACTTCCAGCATATTTTGTGTACATTATCCTATAACAGAATCAACTCGCATCACCTCCCATTCTATTCCATTAACAGACCATGCACTTACCAGCAGTAAGCAGT
Source organism: Amblyomma mixtum (assembly GCF_055824585.1). NCBI lineage: Eukaryota > Metazoa > Arthropoda > Arachnida > Ixodida > Ixodidae > Amblyomma > Amblyomma mixtum. The sequence goes on from NW_028317716.1 coordinate 60,711, forward strand.
GCTATCTGGGGTATATTTCGGAACAACAGCTGTTCACCTGGAAATTTTTATTATAACAAAAACATACCTGAACGATAATATAAAACAAAACTCCGCTGGAACCGCCACTAGAATTATTTATACTAATGCGCGTAGAAATCCACGGCTAATTCACTTTTCGCAATGACTATGACGACGACTTCAATGCGGAATACAGCAAATTCAGCAGTCCTCTTCAAATGGCGGTTATTAGCAGCTCGTGTAACGCCTTGTCATATTGATACAATCCCCATCTTTGCGCATGGATGACGAGCGAAATCCTTAGTTTACTAAGGCGAACGGACCATAGCATCAGAAATGGAGGTCGCATAATAATGATATTTATCACCTTGAACACAAGCATTTTAGAGATATTTCGGTCTCCGTCATGAGGAAGAGAAAACAGTAATACTATTTCTCTCTCATTAATCAGGCAAACAGGAATACCCTAAAAACGTGGACGATTGTGTAAGAGAGAGCATTGTTTAGCCAGTCGGTCAGATATGTCACCGAAGTTTACTGCTGTTGTGCCTGAACCCTCATTCCGCTGGCCTGTCTGGGCACCAGAGCCGTGCGCCCAGCCATCCCGCAAAGCAAGCCCGGACTCGCCGCCACGGCACGGCTTGCAACGAGTCATCCTGGCTCGCCGGCGCAGACCCTTCCTCCTCCTCCTCACTAGCGTCGGCTCGAGTCAATCCGAACGGTGGCCCGTGGCGTGACCTGGAGCAGAGGAACCCCTGGGCAGAGGAACGCAGCGGTCGCCGGCGGCTATAAGAAGAGAGCTGCAATGAGACGCAGTAGCAGACGGGCAGCAGACACGCCATCGTGCCAGAGGAACGCTCTCCGCAGGGCCTCGTCCTAGCCCGTTGTGCTCACGGTCCTTGTACATTAATGTAAAAAGCCTTGTAAATATTGTACATAAACATCAGTTCACTAACCGTCGCATCGACCGTTCTTCGCTCAGGTCTGCTGAACAGAGGTAACAGACTGAGACGCACCAAGTCGTAACAGTGGTGGCAGCGGTGGGATGCCCAGCCCAATTCGTAACATTCGTTGCCAGCTGCAGGATCGACCGGCGTCAGCTACCTCGGCGCGGTGTAAGCCTGATGTTTCCCCCTCAATTCGCCAGACTGCTCTAGCACACGTGATTGTAGTTTAGAGTAGGGCTGTGTGTTGCACTGGAGAAAGCTTTGCCGTTTCGAGCCAAGTCGGAGTGCTGTGAAACGAAAGCTAGTGCAGAGGGTGTTAACAAGGCTTTGTTGAAAAGAATTGCTTGCGCGTTTCATACTAGTAGTGCGATAGTAGTGAGCGGCAAGGGGATTCTAAGAAAAGGACGAACAGCAAGAGGCTATTGTGTGCGATGGAGGACCTTAAAGTGAAGGACCTCATCGAAATTTGCGAAGAGTTGGGCATTGTTTTGGGCCCCACGAAACGAAAACATGCGATTATTGAGATCATGCGGGCACATGAGGTAACGGCTGAGGAAGCCAACGAGGCCTGGGATGAGATCAAGGAACGCCATGAGCGCGAGGCCAAAGGACGCGTGGAACGCGAGGCCATGGGACGCTTTGATCGTGAGGACAAAGAAACTGTTGGCGCGAAGAGGCAGAAAAACGGAAGCAGCTTGAGATAATACGGCGTGCTCGCGTTAGGAAACTTATGGACCTAGAGCTTGAAGCGCATCGGATAAGTTGCGAGAGAATTGAAGCATTGTCCGTTCTGCATGAGTCCAACGGCCGGCAGCCGAGAGACAGGCCACGGCCCTTTGTGATCGCCGAAGATATGGCGAAGTATCTGGCGGAGTTTGAGCGCGTCTGCGAGAGAAAGCGCGTTGAGCGGAATAGTTGGGCACAGGAGTTGGTGGCCCTTCTTTCCAGCGAAGCATATGAAGTTTTCAAGCGCCTGTTGGACGGCGGCTTGGCAGATTACGATGGGCTGAAAGGCTTTTTACTGATGAGATATGACGTGTCACCGGCAGACCTTCGCCAAAGGTACCAGCGAGAGGAAAATAGTACCAAATCGTTTTACGGTTTTCCTTACCAGCTAAAAGCCGACATTTTAGAATGGCTGGAAAATGCGGAAGGTTCGGACGATCGTGACACAGAGGTGGAGTGCGTTGCTGTCGAGCAGCCCTGCCAGTGCGGCACAGAGGTAGTCCGTACGTGGCAGATGTGACTGCTGCTATAACAGTGGAAGGTGTCCCGCATGCGCGAACTGAGCAAACCTCTCTAGCCTCGGATATGGTAGCCACTGCATCGGACGATGCAGTTACAGAGGTCTCCCCTATTGAGATTGCAGTAGAGTTGAAGGAAATTGGATCTCCTTGTGTGTCAAAAGCAGGAGGAGTTGAAGGGCATGGCAGAGAGGATGTTCGGCTGGACATTAATGAAAAGGCCAGTGCCAGTTCTAGCGAAGTCAAAGAGGATGAAACACTGTTGTGCATCGCGTTCGGCAGAAACGCAGGCCAGTGCCAGTTCTAGCGAAGTCAAGCAGGATGACACACTGTGTTGTGCATCGCGTTCGGCAGAAACGCAGGCCAGTGCCAGTTCTAGCAAAGTCAAACAGGATGACACACTGTGTTGTGCATCGCGTTCGGCTGAAACGCAGAAACGTCACAATTTCGGTCAACGGATTCGGACGCATATAGGGTTTGCGGACGCTAAGTTGGACGCTAGTGTTTACGGCGATCGATGCAAAACGAGTCTCGTGCTTTCGCAGCGCTGTGAGCTTAGTCACATTACAAAAAGCGGCTGCAGTAGAGGAAACGCCACAACTGAGTGCAAGGCAGACCGTCATCTGCAATCGGCTGGAACGCGTCAGGAGCAAGGCGAGAGCTGCGGTTCAGCACTCATGTCGGGAGAGAACGCTGGTTCGTCTGCGCCGGAAGACGCTAAGGTGCTGGACGGTTGTGGACTTCAAAACCATCCAGACCACATGAAGATTGTAGACGTTATTTTATACGAGAAAGATGAGGATGGATGTGCACTCAGAGACCCTGAGGAGGAAGAGCGCAGATTTGAGGAATTTAGTATAGGTGCCAAAGACAGATGTGAGTTAGGTAGCGCACGTGAGTCGGCTGACGATCAGAGTGGTATTATCAGAGAGCAGCAACCTAGGCGACAGAAGCAGCATGCGCTTCCACAGGAGAAAGTTAAAGGAAAGCTCATGATAGAAAGCTGCAACCTGGAAGAAAGGAACCGCCAATTAAGGAAAGTGAACTATCACCACAAGGTGATAAACAAACAGGAGAAACAGTGGTGCTGCCGAAAGGAGAGGAAAGGCGAGCACAGGAAAGAGAGTTGCCACCGAAAGATGAAAGGCAGGCATAAGAAAGAGTGGTGCCTCCTTAAAGAGAGAACGGGCACGCGCGCAGAAACGCGTTGCCACCATCGGAAGCACCAGCGTCTCCGGCAAAGTGACTGCAGCAGAGTCCGTCACTTTAAGGAATCATATTCTTAGCGGTAGGAAACAGACACAACACCAAGAAACACACACACAGGACACCCGCTAGCGGGTGTCCTGTGTGTGTGTTTCTTGGTGTTGTGTCTGTTTCCTACCGCTAAGAATATGATTCCTTCAAGCCGTTACCAACTAGCCCAACTTAATGTTTTAACGAAGTTTCTGTCACTTTGTTAGCCCCGAAACTAGCGTCAGAATTGGAGTTAAAGAAATGTGCGACGGCACAGGCTGTCATGCAGGCTGTGATTTTTCGCTGCGGTCACGGGAGAAACCACGGTCCCACAGAACACGGCACGCGCGCGCAGTGAAAACGCGTGTGTGGCTCATGAAGCAAAAGATTGTACTCGGCCGTAGTGACAGAGGTAACAAGCTAACTGGTCAGAAGGAAGCGTTTAAGCGCTCCGCCAAACATAGTTATCGCGATCGACAGCCGCCAGTTGAGACGACGCCATTTTGTAGGCTGAAAATCCAAAGGCCGGGCAGATGCGGACCTCGCATCGAGCGAAAAGGACGGGTGCGCGTGAAACTGAATATTCGTGAAAGGTCTCACTTGCCGTCACGAACAACGAGAAAGAAAGAATGGTCCCACCGGAAGCGTTGCGCACTCGCAATTGAACGCTGCGACTGGCGTGAGAAGCGTAAGGAAAGGGACAAGTTGTCAGTGAGGGAAAGTAACTCGTTCTTTTCTTCTCGTAGAAACTGGAACGACAAGTACGGAGAGAGAGGAAAGCGCAGCTACAGCGAAAGAGGCAAAGACATTAGCTTCCACGGTAGCGAGTATTGGTTAGCGTCCGTAGAAGCGAGTTAAACGCTGACGGAGACGCACTGAGCCGTGTGTTCTGAGCAAGGCTGCCTTCCACCTCCTCGTGACTTACATTTGGTAATTTTCTGAACAACTGTCATGTTCGCTCTTAGATCGGGGCAAAATTGATATCCTCGTCTGTGGCCTCCGCTGAGCGTTTTATGAACCAAGTGATCTCAAGGGACCAAATTTATTTTGCATACATTTCATTCAGTGTATTACGTGTATTTGACACTTATTTGAGTTATTACTTTAGAATTCTGGTTATTACTTTAGAGTTCTGGTATCCCACATGGGTCTCTTGTTGAAGAGGGAGCGAAAAAGGGACGGAAATATTGCTAGCGGAGTTTTTGTTACCTTAAAGTCTGGCGTTTTCACCGGTGGCAGTGGGCACTTAATCGTGTTGTGTGTTGCCTGTTGTCGGTCGGTTCTTGCCAAGATGCAGAGTGATCAGCGACCGACGCTGAGAGGCCAGCTCTTCAGAAGGAGCAAGCGAAGCTGGTCCAGACACCTGGGCGACAAGGCGGAGGAACAGCGATCCTGTCCTGACGAGCGGGGCCTGTTCGCTGAAAGGAGAATGGAGCCACCTGCGGCTGAGCACCAGACGGGAACTTGGAGCGGCCTGGTGTTCGAGCGCGCCCGCTTCCGAGCCACGCGGAAGGAGCTCGTCTTCGTGGCGCATTGTCTGGCGGCGGGGGTGCTGTTGTGCCTGAACCCTTATTCCGCTGGCCTGTCTGGGAACCAGAGCCGTGCGCCCAGCCATCCCGCAAAGCAAGCCCGGACTCGCCGCCACGGCACGGCTTGCAACGAGTCATCCTGGCTCGCCGGCGCATACCCTTCCTCCTCCTCCTCACTAGCGTCGACTCGAGCCAATCCGAACGATGGCCCGTGGCGTGACCTGGAGCAGTGGAACGCCTGGGCAGAGGAACGCAGCGGTTGCCGGCGGCTATAAGAGAGCTGCAATGATACGCAGTAGCAGACGGGCAGCAGACACGCCATCGTGCCAGAGGGACGCTCTCAGCAGGGCCTCGTCCTAGCCCGTTGTGCTCACGGCCCTTGTACATTAACGTAAAAAGCCTTGTAAATATTGTACATAAACGTCAGTTCACTAACTGTCGCATCGACCGTTCTTCGCTGAGGTCTGCTGGACAGAGGTAGCAGACTGAGACGCACCAAGTCGTAACAGTGGTGGCAGCGGTGGGATGCCCAATTCGTAACACTGCGCACACACAGACAAGGATGAAAAGTTTAGCACAAGCGCCGACTCGCCACTGTTATATTCGACAGAAAAAAAAACACGTTTTATACTCTCAAAAGCGCGCCTCTTTTTCAGTACAAAGGTATTTGCATATGATCCTGTGCGGCACCAGTAGTTGTTGACACCTTCCTGGCCAGGATTGACCATGATCTGGTCCCCTATTTTGACGAAGAAATGGTTCTGAAAGCTTTCAGATCTGTCGATGATTACTTGATTTCTCTTAAAGAGCAACCTGGTATAACACACACACGTTTGGGTCGGCACATTCCATGGATGTAAAACGGGTCATCACATCTTATTGCTTGCAAGGCGCCTTGGCTAAGTCTTGCGCACACCGAGTGCATGTGACCCTTAATAACAAGGCAAATACGCCGAAGAAAGCGGGTTTCCCTTTTACGGGCAGTAATGGTGTGACAGAGAAGCTCCTACGAAAGCTGAAAGTCAGGCCGTGCAAGGATGGTGGCCGGTAGAGGGAAATAAGGCCAGCAGTCCTACCCCATCTCTACATGGTTTCGTACAATTTGGAAAATGTGGATAAGCGTTACGCTGTGCCGGTGGTGATTTCTTCCACGTGGAAGCTGGCCTCATTGGGCCCTCGTCTCATGTTCGAAATCGAGAGTGCGCCAGACTACGGGAAGCGACACTTCACAGCTTACATGAGATGCCGGATTGGGGTTGTGTAAGAGGTCCCCGTAACCTGTGCAACAGTATACATCGCTGATATACATCGCTTAGCCGTGCGTGGCATCGCCGTGTCCGGGGAAAAGGGGATCCTGGTGGTTGAGCCGATTCCGAGCGTTTGGACCCTTAAGGCCCCTCGGCGGAGGCAACACACCACTTTGGCCCCAGCTTCCTGTAGACGGCAGCTCCGGCCTGACCCAACCGGAGGAAATCGGCAGTCGCCTTTTCCTGTCCTCCCCTCTGTCTTTCACTTTCCTATTTCCTTTCTTACATATTTCCTGTATCCTTCTCTCTTCTTCGGTTTTCCTCATTTTCCTGGCGGCGAGGGTTAACCGTGTGTGACCAACTACCCTGAGTTGAGTCATATTAGGTTATAGTTAAGGTGTACAGCTGGCGTGGGCAGGACTTGCTTACAAGTTCCTGTCGCGTCCCCCTGTTGGACTCCATGGTGGGTGGCTGGCACCATGACCGAAAAACCTCGATTTTTTATGGCTCCCCCCCTTTCAAAACCTGATCGCTGTCTTAAAAGAGTGCGGAACGAGGCAGCAGACTTTTTTTCGAAAAAGAAACCTACATTCACAAAGTTTCATGTGATACATAGCAACAGTGACGAAAAGCAAGCTCGAATAATATCCCCATTTATTGTAACCAAATGTTTAACAGATACCTTAGGGCCTGGCTATAAGGTATCAAAAATGACCAGCGGCGACCTACTTCTTGAACTACGCGAGAGCATCCAGTGCTCAAAACTCTCAAACATCGATTCCATAGGGGACATCTCTGTCTCCGTAACTCCCCACCGATCCCTCAACACAGTCAAAGGCGTAATCTCAGAGGCTGACTTCATCCACTTAACAGAAACCGAAATGCTTGAAGGACTTTCTGATCAAAATGTAATTGACGTGCACAGAATCAAAATCCGCAAAGACAACAAAAAAATAGACACCAAACACATGGTCCTCACGTTTAACACCAGCAGTTTACCCGAAACGATCGATGTTGGATACCTGAAAATCACCGTCAGACACTACATACCGAATCCCCGCCGCTGTTTCAACTGTCAGAAGTTTGGCCACGGCTCACAAAGTTGTCGCGGCCGCAAAACCTGCGCGAAATGCGCTTCGAAGGACCACCCTTCTGAGGAATGCGACGCAGCCCTACGCTGCGCGAATTGTGAAGGAGATCACGCTGCATACTCCAGGGCGTGTCCGTCCTGGAAAAAAGAGAAAGGAATAATCACCATTAAGACTAAAGAAAACATTTCATTCAAAGAAGCGAGGAGGCGTTTTGCGCTTACCAACACATTCTCCTTCACAGCGAAACCTAACTTCGCTGATGTGGTGCGCGGGGGCGTAGCATCACACAGCGCTCCGGCACCTGCCGCGGCCACTTCCACCGCGCCTGTGGCAGTGCCATCCACGCCCCAGGCCGAGACAGCGAAAGCTGCTCTGCCAACTACAAGCCATGGAGTGCCGGCCCACAGGTCAGCATCCCGCAGGACTTCCCCCCGTCGGGGGAGGCCTGACACCCACACACCCGCGGCTTCTTCGCGGTCGTCCAGCACCTCTTCCGAGGTGATGGACCAAACTCCCAGCCCGTCTGCTTTACAGCGGCGGAACAGCTCTCTTGAGCGAAAAAAAGGCAGGGCTACCATAACGGCCCCAGAACATAAGTAAACCTCTCGTTGCTCCTACCCCAAAACATAAACATGGCTTTTCTAGTTCAGTGGAACTGTAGAGGAATATTGAGAAATTACGATGACATAAAAAACATTTTAGGGTCAATCTCACCCGTAGCCTTATGTCTCCAGGAAACCAATCTAGGTCCACAACATATGAACATCCTGAAGCATTATAAAACTTTTAGACGCGATCGTGAGCAGGCAAATAGACTCTCTGGAGGCGTCGCGATTATCGTACAAAGCGGCGTTCCTGCTCGAGAAATAAAACTCAAAACAAAACTTGAAGCCGTTGCGGTCAGTGTCGTCAGCCATAAAACAATTTCTCTCTGTTCTGTATATATTCCTCCACATTCTACATTAACAGTCCACGATTTACAAGAACTTATCAATGAACTTCCAGAACCGTATCTAGTAGTTGGGGACTTTAACGCTCACTCCCCTTTTTGGGGAAGCGAGCACTGTGACTCTAGGGGTCAAATAATCGAAGATTTTATCCTCACAAACAATGTATGTCTTTTAAATACAGGAAAAGCCACCTACTGCTCCCCTGCCTCGGGGAAAATGACCTTTTTAGATTTGTCTTTTAGCTCCCCTTCTGTTTTTAATGATTTTAAATGGGATGTCATTGACAACCCATATGGCAGCGATCACCTCCCTGTACTAATCACTTTAACATCCCCACCGGAAATAATCCCCACAAGGCCACGGCGCTGGAAGCTTCACCTCGCCGACTGGTCACTTTTTAGAGCAAAGGCAACTTTAGAAAATATAGTTTTAGAAAATCTTACTATCGACCAGATAAACGAAAAGTTTACTAATTGTATCATAACTGCCGCACTCACAGCTATTCCTCAGTCGTCAGGAGTGACGCGACAAAACCATAAAGTATGGTGGACAAAAGAATGTAAAGAAGCTAAAAAACAACAAAACAGAGCTTGGGGTAAATTCCGTAGGTATCCGACACATGAAAATCTCTTAATTTTTAAAAAAGCAAAAGCTAAAGCTCGGTACGTCCGTCACAGTGCCGAGAAAGCTTCATGGCAGAAGTATGTTTCATCTATCAACAGTCAGATCCCATCTAAAAAAATGTGGGAGCAGGTTCGAAAATTAAACGGTAGCTTTTCACCATTCACAATTCCGCTTTTAACAACACCCGGCACACAAACAAGCATAGAAGAACAGGCAGACATACTAGGGGAACATTTCGCTGCAGTTTCAAGTTCATCTCACTATACACAGTCTTTTTTAAAATACAAAAACACAGCTGAAAAACAGAGGCTCCCAACAAGTGGAGGCACAAATGAAAAATACAATTGTCTAATTACCCTCCAAGAAATCAATAAAGTACTATCTGCCGGCAAAAAAACTGCTCCAGGACCCGACGAAATACACTATGAAATGCTTGTGCATCTTTCCGAGCCAGCCGTGGACGCACTTTTAAGATTCTTTAACACAATATTCATGACTGGCAAAATACCGGAAGCCTGGAAGAAAGCTATTATTGTACCGCTTCTTAAGCCTAGTAAACTCCCAACTTCTCCTAGCAGTTATAGACCCATAGCCCTGACCAGTTGCCTTGCCAAATCCTTCGAAAGTGTCCTTAATATGAGATTAACTTTTGTCCTTCAATCCTGTGAACTTCTTGATATTCATCAGTGTGGATTTAAAAAGGGATGCTGCACTACAGACCACCTAGTCCGCCTTGAAAATACGGTGAGAGAAGCTTTTATACACAAGCAACACTGTCTTAGCGTCTTTTTTGATTTAGAAAAAGCATATGATACTACCTGGAGGTTCGGGATCCTCCAGGACTTAGCTGAACTTGGCATCCGTGGCAGAATACTGAACTCAATTAAAGACTTTTTGACTAACCGTTCATTTAAAGTTCGTCTAGGCTCAACCCTTTCAAGGGATTTTATTCAGGAAAATGGAGTGCCTCAGGGGTGTATTTTAAGCACAACTCTTTTTATTGTAAAAATGAATTCTCTTAACAAAATTATACCAAGGTCCATAACACATTCAGTCTATGTCGACGATCTTCAGATAGCGTGCACATCTTCCAATATATCTACATGTGAAAGACAAGTACAACTTACAATCAACAAACTGGCAACATGGGCAGACAAGAATGGTTTCCAGTTCTCACCACAGAAAACAGTAGCCTTACTTTTTTCACTCAAACGAGGCTTGCACACAGATCCCACATTACACCTAAACCAAACCAAACTGCCTTTAAAAAAAGAACACAAATTTCTAGGCATCACCTTCGATAAAAAGCTTACTTTCCTGCCTCACATAAACGCACTAAAGAAGAAAGCGTCGCTATCACTGAACATACTTAAAGTGCTTTCACGCAAACACTGGGGTTCTGATCGGGTATGCCTTCTACAGATTTATCGCTCTGTAGTACGTTCCGTTTTAGATTATGGCTGCACAGTGTATGGATCAGCAAGGCCGTCGTACTTGAAGCGACTGGACCCTGTGCACAATATGGGTTTGCGTCTTTCAACTGGTGCTTACAGGACATCACCCATAAAAAGCCTTTACGTAGAAACTAATGAACCACCACTTGCAGACAGACGAACAATGCTCACGTGTTCATACATCTTAAAGATCCGTTCCCAGCCTAAACACATCTGTTACCCACTCGTTACAAAGTGTCCATCTCGAACACTATTTACCAACAAACCTCTAGCAATCAGACCACTTCTTCTCCGCTTCGAAGAGAAATGCCAAGAACTAGACATAATGAACATATTACCTAATATTGCCCGCAAACCTGATCCACTCCCGCCTTGGTACTGCCTACCATCTGTGTGCGACTTCACATTAACACAATTTCAGAAAAAACATACACCACATGAACAGATATTACAAGAATATTTAGCACTCAAAGAAAAATACGGAGAATACGAAGCATTTTATACCGATGGATCAAAATCGGCGCACTACGTGGGAAGTGCTGTAGTTCAGAATAATTGGGAAAAAATAGTACGGCTACCTGAGTGTACATCCATTTTCACCGCCGAGGGTTACGCAGTCTTACTGGCATTAGAAAAAATAATAAATGAGAACATTCAGAGCAGTATCATTTACACTGATTCTCTGAGCATACTAACCTCACTTCACCATAGAAATGCAGTGACACCACTAATCGGGGATATCATACATAACATAACGAGCGCCACAATACAGGGACAAGACATAAAATTTTGCTGGGTTCCCAGCCACATTGGAATCGCTGGCAATGAGAAAGCAGATGAATGTGCTGGAAAAGCTCGCAACAAAGAAATAAAGAAAGTGAACATTCCCTACAAAGATGGCATGAAGTTAGTACAGTTTAAGCTCAGAGATAAATGGCAGTCTGAATGGAATATTGAAGGTAATAATAAGCTCCACTTAGTAAAACCATTTATAGAAGAATGGAAGTCATGCTCCCACCAAGAACGTTTCATCGAAGTTATTTTATGCCGCCTCCGTATTGGACACACACATCTCACACACAACTTCCTACTTACAAAAGAAGACCAACCTCTTTGTGAAAAGTGCGGAGATGATCTAACAATAAACCACATATTATTCTCATGTACAGAACTTGAATCACTAAGGAAAAAACATTTTACTGCCTTTTACAAAGAACACATTCCTTTTCATCCAGCATTGATTTTAGGCGAAGATGCACTTGTCAGTATACCCTGTGTTTTTAGCTTTTTAAGGGAAGCCAGTATTCTTCATCAACTCTAATTTACTCACCCTGTTCTTCACTGCATACAGTTATACACCTCAGCCACTTTCTCAATCATGAGAAGGAAGCTGAGGTCTTTTTCTGAGTTGTTGGGAGCCTCGAAATCCTTGCCGAGCCAAGGATGTCTGCGGAGGTAACCCAACCTTTAAAAGTTTCTGCTATCAGACATTTTTAAAATTCTTGTCTTTCATCAGCTAGTTAGTAAAATAACTTTTAGGCCCTTTACACCAACGTTTTTATCCACTTTGTTTTCAAACTCTGCTCAAGCATATTTTTTCCATACCTTGTTCTTGGCGCATGATAGCCTTAGCTGCTTATGCGCCAATAAACCCAACACAACACAACACAACACATCGCTGATATGGGCTGATGTTTAAATCATCGTTTAAAGGAGCGCCAGCTTTCGATTACGTATAAAACAGGGCCGAATTTGCCCTTCACTACGGCCCATGGCTCGAGGCTACACGCAACAAGCCATGCCTGCTCTTGCTGGAAAAAGCAAAACTTTCGAGGCAAAGAAAAGATCAGGCCGCCGGTGAAATTTCCGAATAGTCCTTCATAAGATGGGATTGACAGTGTCAGTGACACGTCGATAAACTTCTACGAAAAGAAGGAAGATTTTTGAACTGCGCGTGGTTGTAGTATGGTATTTTCCAAAGTATAAAACGTGCTTTTTCTGTCGAATACATCAATCGCGAGTCAGCGCTTGTTGCGTTAACCTTCTCGTCCTTGTCTGCCAGTGCGCAGTACCCTTTGTTGAAAAGTGGACGATTGTGAATAAAGATCTTCGAATCCTGTATGAACAGCGCACATTTCTGCAAAGCGTGTTTCAGCAAGCGGCTCATGCTTTTAAGAGCTGTTTCATTAATGAGGGAGCATAGCTGGAAGCGCAATTTCCACAAGTTCCCAACAATTTATCCTTCGTAAATTCTATTCAGGACAGTTTTCTGGTGGATGACATTAACTAGGATTGTTTTATTTCAGCAGTGCATGCAACAAAAGTATAAACATCACCTGGGCTTGAAAAAATACCTGCTGTGGTACTTATAGACCACGTCGAAATAGTAGGCGTTCATCTCCTGCGTCTTTTCAATGATTCAATATCATGCCAAGACTATCCTGGGTAATTGGAAACGGCTTAAGTAGTACCGGGAGGAATCTGACCGCTGCAATGCGAGTCGTTATAGGACTATATCCATTTTGAGTGCACTTAACACGATTTTTGGAAAACTCTCTTGGCGTAAAAAGAAATTGATAGCTGCAATGCGAATAGTTATAGGACTATATCCATTTTGAGTGCACTTAACACGATTTTTGGAAACCTCTCCTGGCGTAAAGATAAATTGATATCGAAGAAATCTTCGGTGCCTTAACCAATATGGTTTCAGGAATAACAGATGAACATCGCCTGCAGTTCTTCACCCAGCTCAAGACCTCAATTGTGCTCTTCATGAAAATAATACTGCCATAGTGTAAACTTTGACATCAAAGAAGCCTTTCATAGTGTCAATCAAACGTTGCTACTTGATAAGCTGTACCACATATGGCTTCAGAGGTCAAATATATAAGCTGCTCAAACCTTACTTGTCAGGCCGCAACATAATGACGACACTCAACACTCCTTAACATAAGAGATTTGCCTTCTGTGCTGAAGCACCTGAAAGCTTTAGTGTATGCTGATGATGCGGCCCTAGTCATCGTCAGTCGCTCTCTAAAGAGAATAATGGCTAGCAATAATCAAGAACTCGCGAGTGTTACTACATGGTTCATTGCTAAACAACTTACTTTGAACCTTACCCAAACAAGGTATACCATCTTTCATTCGTGGAACAAGGAAAGGAATCTTGATCAATTCGGCATTTCTCTAAGCGGTAAGACTACATGTTCACTGCTATAAATATTTGGGTGTTTATATTGATTCAGATATGCCTCGGCACACGGGCCGAGGCCAAACAACAGCAAACAGAAAAACAAACGGGGAGGTGTAAATGTTAAAGTCGTAGCAAAGGACGAGTTTGAACAGCACAGCGTTAGAAGGGGCAAAAGAGCGTTAAACCCGGCTCTCGGAGCACACGAAGGCCGTTACCCCCCCCCCCCCCCCCCTCACCAACACGCAGACACCCCCGCAGGACGCCGCCGGGTCTGAGAGGCCGGCCCATATCAGGTATCCTGAGACCCTTGCAGGGGACGCGATCGTTCGAGAGACGGCCAACACTCACTTAACCGCTGCAACGGCAACCTGCGACTGTGCCCTATGCATATTTTTGCTTCATTTCGTCGCTTTGCCCTCATATCGGGCTTTTCTACCAGGCAATCTGGCGCCCTTTTTTCCATAAATATACTAGGCTGTCTCTACCCGTGTCCCGCAGTGCTCTTCCCGTGAAAAATCAGCATCCGTTGGGTAAAATACTGAGCTAGCCCGAGCACGTAATGGGAAGGCAAAGATGAATTTGGGGGAACGAGACAAAACGAGGGAAGAGCAAACAAAAAATTTACTCAAAAACAATTTCAACAAAATATAACAAAAATGTTAACAAACACACACACACACAGAACGAGAAAAGCAGAAAGAGAAAAGAAAAAAGAGAAACTATTGATGAAATGTGGCGCCAAACAAATATGATATGGTGACAGTAATTTCATAAAGCTTGGCGCAGTGCATGTGGTTTAGAGACCTGCATGCACGCGCAGGTTAAATCATTCTTGGATTATCGAGTTAAGTCGATGTTGGTGTAAGTAGATAACAAATAAGAAGGAATATGTAGGAAAATGAAAATGACATGGAAAAGACAAAATGGGGCAGAGGAAATGTACAAAAGTTAAAAAATATAAACATAATAATAGTACATGTGTGCGAAAAACACGAAAGGTTTGCGGCCCGCGGAGCTGCCGCGTGGTCCCAATGGTCTACATGATAAATGAAAGGTGTCTAATTGGGGACAGAAAGTGGATACTGGCAGGAAGTTGGACAAAAAAAGCACTCATAAAGTATTCCGATAATAACGCTGTCCAAGGCCTATGACTGGCGGAATTTTCTACGTTGGCTCCTCTAAGCAGGAAAGTATCCCGGGAATAGCGTTCATGAAATGGGAGAACGTGCCGAAATTGTGAATGAAGTATGACTTCCTTCGTTCCCTGTAATATGTGTTAGGGAACCAGGACTGGAGAAGGATTACACGGATGTTTTCGAAACTGTGGAGTGGAAGACGCAGGTGCCTGTAAAGGGGCAAGTTGGGTGAGGATGACACAGGGGCTTTGTGGTTGTTGAAGCGGAAACGAAATGATGTCTTTGTCTGACCAATATACTACTCCCCACAAACTTCGCATTGAGGTTTGTAAATAACATTGCTCTACTTGCAGTCGAGGTCTTCATTTATGTAAAACACAAAGTTATCGGACATGGATTTTGCCAGTTTGGTGTATGAAATGTGTGGACATACTTTGCAACGGCGTTTTCCGCATGGGTGGCATCCACCTCGGGTACCATTCTTCTATGTTTTCGCATTGACAAGCAAGTCTCTCAAGTTCTTGTCCCTGCGGTACACCAGTCGGGGTGGTTCCTTGAATATTAGAGACAACGTGTTACTCTGTCTGATTAAATTAAAATGCCGGCTTAGTATGTTGTTTACCCTGGGAGGCGTTGCGGAGTACGTAAGGATTAGGTTTGTTTTGCCGTCTTTTTTCACCTTGTTCTCTGTCAAGATGGAAGAACGGTCTAGGTTGCGAGCGCGTTGAATCGTGTCACTGACAGTTTCCGCCGGGTATTTCTGTCGTGACAAAGCGGCCTTGAGAGCCGCCGTATGCTGGTCAAATTCCTCTGCTGTAGAACACATTCACTGGTATCTGTGCGCCTGAGAATATGAAATAGTGCTCCGGGTGGCTACTGCGAAAATAGAGATACTGCTGTCTATCCATGGGCTATCTGCATAGGGTAGTCGAAAGGCAGTTACCATCTACTGATATTTCCACGCGGAGAAAATTTTTCTTTGCGTCGGAGATACAGTGGGTAAACCTGATAGAGGCATGCAGGGTATTAAAGTGCGCAATGAAGTCCAACAGGCTCGCTTCATCATGTTCTCATACAAGAAATATGTCGTCTAGGAAACGCTTGTAGAAAAGTGGTTCTTTTGGCTGTTCCTCAAAGAAGGGAATTTCTAGTAACGACATAACAATGTTGGCATAGCTAGGAGCCATTTTCGTGCCCATCACAGTATTTGGAGGTAGTGATCGCCATCAAACTCAAAATTGTTGGAATTTAGCACCAGTTTAAGAAAGACGGAAAGGGTTCCACCGTCCAAATCAACACAAGAGTTTGAGCTTTCGAAGGCTGCCAGCGTTGCTGCCATGCCGTCAGCGTGCGGGATATTTGTATACAGGGAGCAAACATCCATGGTCGCCAGAAGGCTTCCTGTGGCGATGGTCAAGTTTGGAATCTCCCGAAGGAAATGGCTTGTGTCTTTGATGTACAAAGAAAAACGGGAAGGGATGTCCTTGATGAGAAAATTATTAAAATTAGATAAGTTCTCCGTCACTGCCCCACTGCTGGACACAATTGGATGGCCAGGATGGTTAGCTTTAAGCATTTTAGGGAGGAGATAAAACCGGCCTGGAGCTGGATTGCTCGGCGACATTTACTTTAACATTGCCTCAGTTATTCAACCGTCCTTAGCGAGTCCAGCAAGAGAGTCCTGTATTTCTGTCACTAGTTGACGTGTGGGGTAGGTCATTCAGAGGCTTTCTGAAAAACTGAGGATCATCAAGCTGGTGGTAGCCTTCTTTTAAATATTCTGATTTTTCCAGGATTACTATAGCTCCGCCCTTGTCAGCCGGTTTTATTACGATGTTTTCGTCGTAAGGCAACGTTTCAAAAGCCTGTCGTTCTTCGTTTCAGAGAGACGCCACCACCATCACTGCGACTCTCTCCCTCCAAGAAGGGCAAAGCGACTATCGCGATCAAAGGGAACAGGTTTGTGGGCGCCCCTCGTCCTCCCTGGGTCTATATAAAATGTTCTCCTCGTTCAGATAAGAAGGCAGAGCTGACTCAAGCTGGGAGCGGTTGACCCCCTTCCAGGCATGCAGTGGATGAGGTGCCACTGTCCCGCCTACTTGGTGCGGTACATGTAAACAGGGGCTTTCCCCTCTGCGAGATAAGTTATGAAATACAATGCGGCATTGTCGTATTCATCTAAACACGGCTAAATACTACACAAGGAAAAGTCCCCCTATAGCTGTCAGTAGGCTTTCAGCTTTCGGTGAGTGAGGTTGCAGCACTATGCAGTCGTCTCTTACAAGTTGAATCGTTCTCGTCTATATCAAGCGAGGCAGAAAAATGTGGCTGGAGACTTCACTAAGGTCTCCATGGCCAGAGACTTCACTCAATAAACTTCCCTATTTGCATCCACTTCCACTCGCATCCACTTGATGTCCACTCGCCAGTCATCTCTACTCACACTCATCTTCGCTCATGCATCCACTGACCCTCATGACCACTCACACTCACATCCACTCACTCGCTTTCAATTCATCTCCA
The DNA here is from genome assembly GCF_055824585.1 of Amblyomma mixtum. Classification (NCBI taxonomy): domain Eukaryota; kingdom Metazoa; phylum Arthropoda; class Arachnida; order Ixodida; family Ixodidae; genus Amblyomma; species Amblyomma mixtum. The sequence goes on from NW_028317716.1 coordinate 77,885, forward strand.
ATCACACATGACCACCGAAACTTGCATCCACTCGCTCACGCTGACACTGACGTCCACTCTCACTCATGACTACCGAGCACTCACATTCACTCGCCCACAATTACGTCCACTCGCAGACATGAGTTAGTGAGGCACTATGAGTGAACTCATGAGTGGGGGGACGTATGCTGAAAACTCACTTTGCTATAGATTCTTGCAAAACTCCATAAGTGAACTTTTCTGTGCAGTAAAAAAAATGCCGACGATTACATTACATCGTAATGCAAAATTTGAGAGCAACTCATCAGCCGTTTCAGCTTTCGATAGACTGACGCAAAGAATTCGACGGCGGCGACGGTTAGCTTCTGCTTCAGCGGCACGAACCTCTGAATTTTCTGCGGCACGGCGCTGAACTCTGCTCCGGCATCTCGTTTAGCAGCAGCGGCAGACGAAGGACTTCCACCGGTTGCCTTGCTCATGTTTGAGAAATAACTGGCAGAGAATAAACTATTTATATAGGCAGGCGGTTTGCAGTGGCGAGCGGCGGCGGCTATGCGTTTCAGCTCGGGCGGTGCACATATCGAGATCCGCCGCCACCGATCCGACGCTCTAATTACCGCAGCACAGAGGTGGCATTGAAGGGAGCTCGAACAGAGCAATTAAGTTAATGAGAGGCCGCGGAAGATGGCGCCAGGAACGCGCGCAACTAGAGCAGCGCGCTGCCCCGGCTGCGGAGCTGGTTACGAGGGACAACGGCGACGGTGACCCCGCTAAAAGCTTGAATGAGTGCCCAAGAGCTTTGCTCTAAAACCCTTAACTACGGCAACATGGAGCGCCCTAGCAGCACAAATTGAGTGCAGTGATAGGCTTCTATTCTCGAAGGAATTGGTGAGCGCTAAAAACCACGGAAAAAGGACGAACACACAAGACGAAGCGCTTTCTAACAACTGTTTTAATCTCAAAAGGAACATGACTATAAACACGCATTTGACGTCATATCAAGCACAGAAGAGGGAGGAACGCACGCGCTGACAAGAATGAAAATGAATGAAGAGCGCTTTTGAGATTAAAACAGTTGTTAGAAAGCGCTTCGTCCTGTGTGTTCGTCTTTTTTCCGCGGTTTTTAGCGCTCACCAATTCCTTCAAGTATGTATTTCCAACTAGCCCCAGTAGTAGCTCTTTTGGCTTCTATTCGAAGCCTTATGATGTGCAGGCACCGGAAAGCTGTGCCTATCACCACTCCTTTACATCCTTCCTTCGCAGCTGCTGTGTGTAGTCGGTGAATAGTACCTATGAAGGAATGAACTGCGAGAGCTGCACTTAGTTACTTTATCGCGACACAACGCAGGACAAAAGGGTGCTGGAAAGGAGTGCAACATTATTTTGAGAATAGATGTCTCCAGCGCTTCAACCTCTTCTGCCCCTAAAACCTGTTTAGTCTCCATGGCGAAGGGGTTCGCCCTCTGCAGATAACTGCCAGAGTTTAGTGAATGGTTCATACTTGATATTGCAACTCTGTGCGGTGTTTACAAGGTTAAACCGTACAGTTAGGTTTCTCGTAATGTGTCAGCGTTACGGACAATTTTTATGTATCAGCCTATAATGCGGCAGCGCAGTTATCAAATATCTTAATGGCTGCACTTGGGCTGCCACCATGCATTCACAAGACACACTAAGAGAGAGAGAGAGATAATAAATTTTTATTGTCCACTGGTGTGGGCTACAAGTCCGCGCCAGGCGCGCCCCCACTGCGATAGACATCTTGCAGTCCATGACGCTGCAGCACATCCGCAGCCTGCGTGGTGGCGGTCTTCTGCCAGTGCGGGTCAACGCGCGCACTGAGGCCTCCCATTCTTCCCTGATGGAGAACTCCGAGCTCGGCCGGGGAGGATCAGGAGGACACTCCACGAGGATGTGTGTTAGGCAGCGGTGGTGTGGAAGCACAAGGAACAGGATGGGGCGAAGGCACCCGAGGGGATGCGGGATAGTAGATAGGGGTGGGGAGTATTCGGGTCTGCAGGCAGCGCTACAGGATGTGATGATGGATGGTAAGTGATGGGCGGGTTGGGGGGTAGAGCTGACGTTCGGCCCGATAGGCCTGCCTCAGCGCGCTGATGGTATGCTTGCGCTCTCTCGAGTCGGCCAGGCTCGAGTTCTCCGCGCCCGGTTCATTAAGCCTTTGAGCGTGGACATTGGCGGCCTCGTTAACACGGTTTTCCTAGAGCGCAGGCACCCTAATAAGCCCCACCTGGAGGGGTAGTGTAGCAATAACGGACTGTTAGACGGAGTAGGTGGTCTCGTGGATCCTGCCTATAGTGAAATTTAGAAACCAGGTTTTATAATCAAAGAGAGTGCCGGGCTTCAGTGCGAGGAATGGCAGCGGCTGTTGCAGCCTCCTGTGCTGACTCTGGGGTTGCGTGGGGTGGGAGGGGGACAGAGATGAGTGGGCAATACGTGCGCTCCACATCCGCCCCGCAGCAGCCATGCCTGCGCAAGCCGCCTCCACACTTACGCCGTCATTTTCGGCCAAGTAGTACTTGTAGAGGGCGCGTGCACGCGCCTCTCTCCGTGCATCGTGATACTTGCGATGGGTATTGCGTAGGACAGCTTTCGTTAGGAGGTTCGAGTGTATGTGCGAATGGAGCGGGAGCGCTGTTGGTGGTTTGCGGGGATTCAGATATTCAGTCTATCTAGTATGCGTCTGCCTGTATAGGTTTTAGTGAGAAGCATGTATTCAGCTCTTCTGTGGGCTTCAACGAGCTCATGTGTTGTGAACTCCTAACTGTAGGATTCTTGACGTTTTTAGGGGTGGGAGGAGATGGAGCCAGAAAAGGGTTGTAGCGCCGAAACAGACAACACACAGAAAGCTAGACGGGAAAGGCGCAACTTCCAACTGATTTATTCACCGCGAACGCGAATGAATATAAGACAAACAGTCAAGAAGGATCGCAAGAACCACACATGCGCGGGAGAGATGTACAAAAATTGAACAAATTGAAAAACATTTTTTTTTTCAAAAAAAAAGAAGATAGCTGAGTCACACAGGTGTCTCACCCCCGTGTATGTAAAAAAGGAGTTTCATTCTTATATATTGCAATTGAGGAGTACTAACACAGTCGCTACCGTTGCTTTTGATATAGAAAGCCTCTAACAGTTCGCTGGCTGTCTCGTCCTGACTTCTGCTTAAAACCACCGTGTCTTTCAGCCTTGCTGTACACTCAATCTTTCTTCCTTCACTGCAGGCTTTGCAGTGATGGGGCAGATGTGAGCCTGTGCCATTTTTTAAATCCCGACTGTGCTCTGCTAATCGGTCGTTAATACAGCGACCGGTTTGGCCGATGTACTTCCTTCCGCACGTCAGAGGAATCTGGTAAACGACTCCCACAGCACATTTAACAAACGGAGCTGCATGTCTTTTGTTACATGCAGTTTTCTTTGCCTTGTTTGGATCAGTTTTTACGCACAGGGCAGCCAGTTTCTTGGGGGCGGAAAAAACCACAGGTACCTTGTATTTTGTCGCCACATGCTTCAAATTGTGCGCCACCTTATGGGTGTACGGGATGACAACCGGTATACTTTGGTTTCGGTGGCCTCATGTTCATTGCCTTCTTTACTAGATTTTTTCTTTAGTTTTCTCAACAAAGTTTCTGCTACTGTGCTTACGATCGACGTTGGAAAGCCTGCTTGTTCCAACTTCCGAACCTGGGTTTGGAAGCTTTCGCTCGCTTTATGGCAATATGATTTCTTCAGCGATGCTTCCAGGCACATCTGGGCAATGGCGCGCTTTACAGTCTTTGAATGGGCAGAATCATAGGGCATTAATTCCTTTTGTGCGCGAGGGCAATAAATCCAGCAAAAGCTTTCGTCTTTAAAGGTGATGTTAATGTCTAAAAACTCCAACCTATTGCCTTGGGCAAGCTCGTGGAAGTCCAAACCTTTCCCAAGTAGTTTAAAAGCTGATAAAACTTCTTCCACTGTTTCTGAGCAAAATGAGGGAACCTGTTTTTTTTTAATAATTAAAAAATCGTCAACATATCTAAAAGTTTTCAGCACTTTGGCTTCGTCAAAAGTATCTACCAATAACCTCTCGAGCTCCACAAGAAAGATGTTAGACAGCACAGGAGCGACACAGGAACCAATACAAATTCCCCTTTTATGAACAAACAGCTGGTCTCCAAATGATACCACAGTGCAAGACAGATAAAACTCTAACATTGCCATGAAATTTTCAACAGAAACACCTGCAGCATTTCGAAAGAAACAGCACCATTCTTTTCAATGCATGACTGTACAGCAGCTAACTCAGTCTGTGCGATAGCATAGAACAGATCGAAAACGTCAATAGAAAACATATAGCCTGAACACTTGTTGTCATGCAAAAATTTAACAACATCAAGAGAGTTCCTACAAGAAGCATCGCTGAAGAAATCATGTTGCCCTAAAGCGAGCGAAAGCTTCCAAACCCAGGTTCGGAAGTTGGAACAAGCAGGCTTTCCAACGTCGATCGTAAGCACAGTAGCAGAAACTTTGTTGAGAAAACTAAAGAAAAAATCTAGTAAAGAAGGCAATGAACATGAGGCCACCGAAACCAAAAGTATACCGGTTGTCATCCCGTACACCCATAAGGTGGCGCACAATTTGAAGCATGTGGCAACAAAATACAAGGTACCTGTGGTTTTTTCCGCCCCCAAGAAACTGGCTGCCCTGTGCGTTAAAACTGATCCCAACAAGGCAAAGAAAACTGCATGTAACAAAAGACATGCACCTCCATTTGTTAAATGTGCTGTGGGAGTCGTTTACCAGATTCCTCTGACGTGCGGAAAGAAGTACATCGGCCAAACCGGCCGCTGTATTAACGACCGATTAGCAGAGCACAGTCGGGATTTAAAAAATGGCACAGGCTCACATCTTCCCCATCACTGTAAAGCCTGCAGGGAAGAAAGAAAGATTAAGCGTACAGCAAGGCTGAAAGACACGAAGGTTTTAAGCAGAAGTCAGGACCAGACAGCCCGTGAACTGTTAGAGGCTTTCTATATAAAAAGCAACTGTAGCGACTGTGTTAGTACCCCCTCAATTGCAATATATAAGAATGAAACTGCTTTTTTAGATACACGGAGGTGAGCCACCTTTGTGACTCGGCCATCTTCTTTTTTTTTTAAAAAATGTTTTTCAGTTTGTTCAATTTTTGTACATCCCTCCCGCGCATGTGTGGTTCTTGCGATCCTTCTTGATTGTTTGTCTTATATTAATTCGCGGTGTATAAATCAGTTGGAAGTTGCGCCTGTCCCGTCTAGCTTTCTGTGTGTTGTCTGTTTCGCCGCTACAACCATTTTATGGAAACATGCACCAACTAGCCCCCCCCCCTCCCCCCAACAGGTATTACTCAGGAGATGGAGAGCGATTTTGTACGCTTTCCTAAGGAGCGCTTCTAGCGTGTCTCTTACCCAGCGGTCTACTTTGATATAGGGTATGCTATAAAGAAAACGGCTTTGTAAGAAGTTGTGGATGTGTCGCATATGTCCTTCTTCCAGCCTATAGTGTTTGATGGAGACGCGCCGGATGAGGTGTGCCAGTGCGGTTGTTGTGTTTTTAAGTTTTTTGACAGCGAAACTGCGGCTTTCGTTGTTTTGAAAGTGGAGCCCAAGTATCCGTATGGTGTTTACCTCCGGCATGGGTTGTCCGTCCAGTGTTATGTTGATGGGTGTTGTAGGAAGGGAGCGGGGTTTAGGTCGTACGATTCGGTGCTCGGATTTGGTTGGGGAGCAGGTGAGGCCTATAGTGGAGCGTATTGCTGTGTATGTGTGGCTTCCTGATGGAGAATTTTTTCTATGTGCCCATCGTTGCCCGTCGTAGTCCACAGGGTGGTGTCGTCGGCACATACACTTTGTTGGAGATGTGGTATGCGGTTGAGAGAAGCACTAGGGGGATGAGGGTGTTGTTGAATAGGAATGGTGATAGTATCGAGCCTTGAGGGCTGCCCACCCCTCGAGATGTGTAGGAGGAGGAGGAGTGGGGGCCTACGTGAACCTTCACGGTGTGGTTGTTGAGGAAGGCGCAGATAACCGAATACATTTATGTTCAATGTTTATGGAGAAAGTGTGATTTGTATGGGGGTGGGATGGATCTTGTCAAAGGCCTTTGAGAGGGCTAAGGTGATTATGGCTTTAGTGTGGATGAGATAGTGGAGTCGAGGACGTTGTGCGTTAATTGCACCATGGCGTCCTGTCCAGATAGGTGCGGACGAAAACCGACCATGCTGTGTGGGCCCAGGTTGCACGTGGCCATCTTATTTGTATATCAGTTGAGTGCTACGTGTACCAAAAGCTTGCCTAGACAAAAGGTGAGGGAGATGGGTCTGGTGTTTCGAACTGAAACTGGTTTATTGGGTTTGGGGATGAAAATGATATTACCGCATCGTGATGCTTGGGGGAGGGTGCCTGTCTGCCAGCATTCATTGAAATAATCTGTGATCCTGGTGACAGACACGTCGACTATGTTGCGTATCATTCTATTAGAGATTTTGCCGCTCCCTGGTGCCGATGAGGTACGCAGTGGTTGTATGGCGGAGCGGACCTCCTGTTCTGTTATGTCTTCATCGAGGTCTGTGTTATGCATACCTGCATATGCTGGGACAACACCATCACCACACAACACCATTATATTCCAGCGTCCAGGGGTGGAGTTGTGCCCCATGAACCAAGCCGCGATTCATTTGAGCACCAGAAAAAACGCCAAACTGATCTACCGGGGACAACGCTGTAGTGGCTGCGCGCCTACTGAACAAACACACGGCAGCAGTCGCGAAAAGCCTCATTCATGCTATCGTTCGGGTTCTGTCAAGCATGGCGCACAGGCATGTCCGCATTTAAGAGCTACTTGCTTCGAATGTAACCGACGAGGACACATATGCAAGATGTGCAAAAGAAGGACAGAATCGAAAGGAGGGAAGCAGTGCATGCGCGCTCTTGAGTGCAACGCCCAGCCCGACCTAACAGAGCTGAACAGTGTCGGCATGTCTCGAACGCCGCCCATAATGGTAGAAGTTAATCTGGAAGGAACTACCTTACAAATGGATGTTGACACTGGAGCAGCAGCATCGGTCATGTCGCATCGTCAGGCCAAAGTGTACTTTCCGGGTATACGTTTGCAGCGAACAAAGATGCAACTGAAGACGTACACAGGGGAAACTGTAAAACCTTTTGGCGTAATACACGTGCTCGTGTGCCACAACAACCAAGAGGCTTTACTGCCGCTGTACATTCTACCGCAAAACGGGACACCACTTTTTGGTCGCAACTGGCTACAGCACATCAGGCTGGATTGGGCAGGCTTCCAACGCCTTTGCAAGGTGTCCGCTACGTCAGGCAGTCCGCCGGCAGCTTCAGAAACTCTGCTATGAAAAAACGAAGACCTGTTCAAGGACGAGCTAGGAACCATACAGGGAGAGCAGGCAAGCCTCCGGTTCAAGGATGGCCAAGTGCTCCGTTTTCTGAAGGCACGGAGTGTACCTGTCGCTCTTGTCGAAGGGGTGGAGGCTGAACTACAAAAGGTCGAGAATTTTAGAATCATTTCTCGCATCACCAGTAGCAAGTACGCTACGCCAATTGTTCCCGTAGTGAAACGCGACGGGTTAATTAGAATTTGTGGTGATTATAAACTCACGCTGAACCCGATTTTAGATATGGAGACTTACCCGCTTCCAAAGTTGGATGAACTTTTGTCAGCGTTGGCGGGAGACAAAAGTTCTCGAAAATCGATCTGAATAGGGCTTTTCAGGAAGTAGAGATGGACGAAGAGTCGAAAGCCTACCTGGCTTTGAATACGCACAAGGGCTTGTATGTGCTTAATTCTTTGCCTTTCGGCATAGCCTCAGCACCCGCGATCTTGCAAAAGCTCATGGACAATGTCCTGAAGGGTCTTGACGGAGTTACTTGCTACATCGATGACATAATGGTCACCGGTAGGACAGAAGAGGAGCATCTGAAGAATTTGGAGGCGGTACTGAAACGGTTGTCAGAGAGAGGCATCAGAATAAAGAAGGAAAAGTGCGAGTTTTTAAAAGACAAGCTGTAGTACTTGAGCCATGTCATTAGCAGGCACGAGGTAGAACCAGCTACTGACAAGCTAGAAGCTATTGCAAAGGCTCCTCGTCCTACGTATAAGCAAAGTTGCGTTCATTGTTGGGCTTGATAAACTACTACAGCAAGTTTGTTCCCAACGTATCAAGCGTAGTTTTTCCTCTCAACAGATTGCTACGGCTCGATTTCCCCTGGGCCTGGAATGGCGAGTGCGAAGCAGCATTCTCGGACATCAAGAAGCTGCTTTCACAACCACCGGTTCTTACGCGCTACGACCCCAGTGCACCGCTGCAGTTTTCGTGCGATGCATCGGCATACGGTATAGGAGCTGTCATCTCTCATGTGCAGCCAAACGGTGAATGCCATCCGGTGGCGTACGCATCGCGTACACTGTCTTCAGCAGAGGTAAATTAGTCAGTTGGAAAAAGAAACACTTGCTCTAGTTTTTGGCGTCAAGCGTTTCAACTACTACCTTTCTGGGCGCTCGTTTGTTCTTGTTACGGACCACAAGCCCTTGCCGAAAATTTCCGGTCCCAAGACGGGAATCCCAACCATTGCCGCAGCTAGACTACAACGGCGGGTTGTATTTCTGTCTGCTTACAATTTTAGCTTGAAGTATAAACCGTCATCTGAAAACGCCGACGCAGATTGCTTATCTCGTTTGCCTTTGCCAAGTGACAGCGAAGAACGCTCGGATGAGCAATTTTATCTCCTACGCATGCAGTCCCTGCCAATTGACTATCGTGAGGTAGCACGTGAAACGAGCCGAGATTCGTTTTCAAGACAGGTCAGGCAGCACGTAATGAACGGCTGGCCTGAGCACGTCGTGAGTAAAGAAATGAAGCCATTCTTTCACAGGCGCTCTGAGCTTTCTGTACAGCTAGGATGCGTCGTTCTTGGAATGCGTGTTGTTATTCCTCAAAAATACCAGCCTCAAATGCTCGAGGAATTGCACCAGGGACACCCTGGCATTGTTAGAATGAAAGAGCTAGCCCGCAGTTACGTGTGATGGCCAGGAATCGATCGCGACATTGAATCTCATGTGCGTTCGAGCAATCCCTGTCTAACGCAGCGCACAATGCCTTGCCCTGCTCCTTTGCACCCGTGGGCAGCCGTGGGCATGGCCAACCAGACCATGGGAACGTCTGCACATCGATTTTGTAGGACCTTTCAAGGGTGCCATGTTCTTGGTTGTGGTCGACGCTCACTCCAAGTGGCCTGAGGTGTGCCACATGCGTGACACTTCCGCAGGAAGGAGTGTAAACCGGCAACACGAAATCTTCTGCAGGTTTGGTTACCCCGAAGTGGTGGTGTCCGACAATGGCCCGCCATTCATTTCGGCTGCTTTTTGAAATTACCTTTAAAGCATTGGCACGCGGCATGTGCGCACATCAGCCTACCATCCTAGCAGTAATGGACAAGATAAACGATTTGTCCAAACCTTGAAAGTGGCATTACGTAAAAGTACCGCCGCAATCTTAAGCACAAGGTTGGGGGAGTTTTTGTTGTCTTACAGGAACACTCCACGCACGACCACGGGCGAGGCGCCGGCCACTCCTGCTACGGCGGCAGCTGCGCAACCGACTGGACGCAGTCAAGCCATTGCTTCAGCGGAATGTTGCGACAAGGCAGTTTGTCTAGACAGTGCGTCGCAAGCAGCGTACACGTGCATTTACTGTGGGTGATAGTGTTCTGGTGCGAAAGTTCAGACGCGGTTAAAAGTGGTTACCTGCGACTGTGGTGGCAAGAACTGGACCTGTATCGTACAGACTGCGAGTAGAAACCACTCAAGGTGTGTTTGTTTGGAACCGTCACCAGAACCAGATCATTCAGGCTATGAGCATGGACTCTGGTTCCGCGCCTGAACAGCATGACTCCGAGCAGCCGCATCCAGCGACGACGGCGGTGCAGCAAGATTGATCTCCTTTGCCAGCCACGACAGAGCGCCGTTATCCTGAGAGGCACCGACGCCCTCCAGACCGCTATTTGCCATGAACTACGATGTTTCTGTGTTCCATTTTCATGTACCCGAATGAAAATAACGGAGGAGTGTAGTGGCTGCGCGCCTACTGATAGCAACACGCGCGCTACTGGGAGACGCCTCTTTGATGAGGGCTTATACATGGTCTGTTCTGAAAGTAGTAGGACTCAATTTTTTAAACAAAATTTATTCAAGAGAATAGTACAAACCATTGCAATTTTTCAAGGTAGTGTAGCACCCTTCCGCACCTACACGCTGCTGCCAATGAGTTTTACAGTTTTCGTACGCCTCCAGGAACGCCTGGACCGGAATGCTGTTTAGCTCCCTCGTCACGGCCTGTTGAACCTCCTCTACCGATCTGTGATGTTCCCCATTGAGCGTCGATTTTATTCTCGGCAATAGAAAGAAGTCTGGCGGGGCCAAGTCGAGGCTGTAGGGGGGCTGATGCAGCGTTGCCGCCATGTGCTGGGCAAAAAATCGGGGTCCTCATTCACATGATGAAGAAGATCCTACCGGTTGGCCTTTTCCTCCTCTGACAACACTCCCGGCACCAACTTCGCGCACGCTTTCCTCATGGATAAGTTTTCTGTCACGATCTCAAAAACTTGGCTTTGAGGAATGCTCAAGTCATCAGCAATCATTCTGATACTTATTATTCTACGATCACTGTTAAGTAAATGTTTCACTTGCTACACATTTTCGTTGGTCTTGCTGGTCGAAGGGCCTCTGGAGCGGTCGTCTTCCTCCACTCTTTCCTGACCTTCTCGGAACAGTTTGTGCCACTAAAAAAACACCTGATCTACCCATGGAAGAGTCACCATAGGCCTCCTTACTCATGTTGTGAGTCTCTTTGCCCGTTTTACCAAGATTTACTCAAAATTTGATCGCGTATCGCTGATCCAGTAAACGCTCGATGATTCTGCGTGATGAGACGTTTCGACAGGGGTTCCCAGTACAAGCGACCTCCTCTCTTCAACTGCCGGGAGCTGAGTGCCGATTTTCCCCAGCATTCCCAATATCCCCCTTCAACGATCCTGCACGCGCAGACCACCTCTTGTTCGCCCGTTTGCCCAGGAAAAAACCAGTCCTACTACTTTCAGAACAGACCCTGTATACCGCGGCACCGAGCGCTGTCGCGGCACTTCGTCCTAGCTTGTCATTGACGTCAGCCCAGCTGTGCTGGCGCTGGCCATTAACTTTGTTAGATGGAATAAAAAAATTTCGTCGACGCACTTTGCTGCAACTTCGTGGTTCTTGATTGCACGAAAGAACACCACAACTAGTACCAGTAGAAGATACTTGCGTTATTCTCCGCCCTGCTCTCCCTGTGTTTTTCGTGTTTTTTTGTGTGTTCCGTTTTTAGATGGATCGTTTAAGGTAGCAAAACTTTCCACCTTACTGAACGTGCAAAAGGAAACTATCCAGAAGAACACCTCGCTCTAAAAGCCACCCAAGAAACAAGGCACCTCGGCAGCATGGGCCGAAATTGACTTTGTGAACTCACACGCAGTGCCCATTCTAACATTTGGGCGACGAGAGGCGCCCACACCTGCAAGGACCATGGATGACAAGATATCCGGAAGGAAACAGCCGAAGACAAGCTGATTATAACAGCTTCCCTCAACTGCTACCACACAAAAAAATCCCCCTCTTCCCGCTTTCTTCTTCAAAAACCCACAGCCCCTAATGCTCAACAGAGTAGCACCTAGCCTGAAACATCTTACAGCCGAACAGGGCAACAGGCATAGAATATGGTACGGCTTATAGAAAAAATACTCCTACGCGAGATGAAGACGTTAAGAAACAAGATTGCCAGCACGCTCCGGCATGAGCGCAGTCAATTCAAGGAGGAGCTACAACACGGTCGGCAACCACTGAAGAAGAAAATGCAGCAAGACCGCGAGGAGTTCCCGCAGCCCAACCGATAACTACTCCATAATGTACCTAAGCGCAAGATATGTTTACGAAGTTGATTAAAAAGTTAAGGCAAAACTTACGAGACGAGGCAAAGCAGCCATTCCATCAACGCCAGAGGGAAAGCGAGCGTTCTGCAAAGGAGAGAGGAAACCCGACAGCACCGATCCAAAGAAGACATCAGGCCGAAATTGACGGAATCTGGCAGCGAAACTGCGGAAGCTGACCGCCTTTACACGATTCGATCGCACTCAGAAGCATACCCCGGATATATTGGATTTACAGGGAACAAATGTCCACCGAAAATAAACACGATTTGTGAAGTGTGATCGCCCTAATCACCAGAAGCATTTCATCAAAGTATGAACGCTGGTATTGAAACCGCTGACTGTGATAGGACACAAGTTCAATTGCAAGAATTTGCCTCAAGTCCTGGTTGAAATTTTCCCCATTGACAGAAAGGCAACTGGTTCTGAAGCGTCACGGCAGCATGATAGCCTTCCTGCTGCTTTGGTACTTTCTTTGCGCGATAGCGGATTCACCCACAAGCAGCCTTCTTTGCTGACAGCTCTTTAAAATCAGGTGGCCGCGGCGTCGACGCTGCTGGAGACCCGTGGAGCTGCTGGCGGCAGTGAAGAGGGAGATGGTGTTGCCGGAAGCCACGGCAAGGCTGCTACTACAGCCTTGCTTGCCTGCAGGCGGCTCTGGCGACAACGTCGATGAAGGGCGATGCGGTGAGGACTGGGTACAATTTGCGTCTGGATTGCAACCATTGCACTGAGTCGCAGCAGGAGCATCGATGGACGGGCTCGCAGGCGGCAAGGAACAAGTGCAAGAAGGCAGGTCTAAAGACGCGCAGTAGCAGAGCTGTGGGAGCAGGACGGGCTGCAAAGCCCGTGTTGAGCCCACCTGGAGTATTGTCGTGAGGGATAGCCTGGCCGGAGACACTGGACAGGAGTGGTGGCGAGGGTGTTCTGAGGCAGGCCGGGTTATGCATAGGCTGCAGGACCAGAAGTCGGCGGCGGCCAAAGCGGGTCCGCTGCGTCGTATATCGGCAGCGGAACATAGCAGGCACCGAGGTCCGCCAAGACGGCCGCACGCAGTTCATCGTATGGCCGGAAGCCCAAGGCAGAGCAGGCGAGTCGGCGCAAAAGGCCGGGCGGGAGGATACCGCAGAGGATATCGCGTGTTTGAACGGCTGGATAGTGATGCCGTGATGCCGTTCATGTACAGCGCAGCCTCCAACTGAGCGAACCACCCAGGAGGCCGGAACGCTGGAAGCGGCGGGTCGAAACCTGGGTCCTGCCAGTACGCCATCCTGGAACGCCACGTTGTGGAGGTCGATGTGGAGGTCGCCCAGGAGGCGACTGCGGCCACGTTTATTTGAAGGCTTCCGTAGAGATGAGAGCGGCAGAGCGGCGGCGGCAGCGTCCGGCCGAGGCCAAGGTCCCGAGCGTTCTATGTTGCGCGAGCCAGCATTCGCCAGTGATGATGATGATGATGTCCTCGGGCTTAATGCCACATACACTCGGCGGGGAATTGGCCAGATCTTGCTGGCCGCTGTTTTTTCTCTTCGGCACTTTTTAAGGCGAAAGCGTTTAATGCCTCAAACTGTCATGACGAAGACGTGTTAGCAAATGTGTCCGCGTTTCGGAGGCATGCCTTATATGGGCATATGCCAATCAATAGCCATCGATACTTAATTGGGTGCAATCGAATGACATAGAAACATGATATAAAAGAATTTTATGATTATATCACTGTACTTAATGACTAAATGGCTAATTGGTAATTAGGAGTAGTTGAGAAGTGGCATTTGGGAATGTGCACTGCGCCTGTACCCAAACACAGTAATTAATCAGAGTACTTGTTAACGTCACGTTAACTATCCCTAACCACACATTAACTAGTATCCCAAAATGTGGAGGTCATGCTTAACTATCATTAACCGTCATTAATTGTTAGATGTTCCTAGGCTTTTCATAGACATTGCCTCGAGCATTCTAGAGAGTTCCATCACTTCACAGGTCAGTGACAGGACGTAATGGATGGCATTAGAAGAATAATAAAGACCAATTAGCCTAATTATTCTTTCTCGTGAGACCACATGAAAGAACAAAACCGAGTAGGAAACTGGTCGAGTTGTGGAATCGAACCAGAGTCTCCGGAGTGCGAGACGAGCACGCTAACCACTCCGCCATGCCACCTCGATGGTTTCGAATGAACAAAGGTGCGTCTAGCCGATACGGCGTCTTCGTTCCCTCCCATCTTCCTCACAGCCCTTACAGCGAGGTTAAAGTGTCCACCGAGATATGCGAGAGAGATACATTTACTTTCCTCAAAAACCAATTTACCGTGGAGCCGAATGGGCGATGGCGTTCTGTGGACTCACTGGCAGCGTTTGAAGACGCTGTCCTGTTCCACACTCAGAGTAGGCGCCTGCAGATAGGCACTCTACTCTGTCCTGCAATCATAAAACATTACGATCCTAACACGGATGGCCTATGCCCTCACTGTGGGGAGACCTGTGATATCTGCCCGGCAGTCATGAAACACTTCGACCCCTCCTTTTCTGGCCTCTGCCCATACTGTACGGAGGTGGCTGACACCTACCATATGGTGTGGGCATGCCAGAAAAATCCTTCCCTCACCCCCCACCCCAACCCAACCCGAGAGGACTGGGAGGCGGCCCTGCTCGGCTGCCACGACCTTCCGGCCCAACAGGCCATGGTCAGGCGTACCCGAGTGGCGGTAGAGTCACATGGGGTCCCGGAATAGGGACACTAACCTAGTATTGTGAGGGGGCGGCGCACTAGGGGCCACCTCCCAAACTACGTCTCTGTATAACCTGTATTAAATGATTTTCATCACCACCACCACATGTTGTGGGCATGCACTTAAAATCCCCACCTCCCCCCTTTCCATACTCCTTCCAGAGAGGCATGGGAGACTGCCCTCACCTTCTCCTCGCTTGAGTCCCAAAGGGCTCTGGTGAAACGGGCGAGAGACGGGGCCTTGCAATGCGGTGTCCCGGACTAGGGACGCCGACCATGTAGCGGGGCCACTCTGTGGCTCCCGAACTCTATTTCATCATTTCATTAATTAACTCTATTTCATTAATCGAACACATTACAAAGCTACACCATTCTGAAGGCCCTCAAATTAGCAAGATAATTTTCCACATTTGTACTATCTAATACACACTTCAGCAGTTTGTTCCTGTTCGCAGCTGTGTTCACAAAAAATTAGTATTCAAATGTATTACTATCAAGTCGTTATTCTTCAAACATTTTTCCATTGTTATGACGTGTGCTTCCGCCAGAAACATGGGTAATACACTTGTGCCTATTGATTTTGATTAAATTATATTATATTAAATACGGCAACTTCAGTCTGGCCTCTGTGCGTCTCTCCTTGAGTTATCGTACGCCAAGAAAGTTGATCATTTTTGTTACGCTGTCAGTTCTTCTTTACATATTGAAAATAAATCAGGCTGCGATCCTTTATAGTTTTTCTAGCTTTTTTATTTGGTTGCTGTGTGTGGATCCCATATAAAAAGACGCCTACTCGAGGCGAGGCTGCACCACAGCCTTATGCGCCTCCAACTTCGGCTCTAATGGGTCTTTGGCCAGCTTGCGCGGCAAGTACCAAAGAAAATTCAGGGCACTCGTGCAGATAGTGTCAATATGAGTATCCTGGTTCAAACTGTTAGTGATTTGAACTCCTAGGTATTTTACAACTGACCATTTTCTGAATGTCGCTCCACCCACAGTGTACAGGTGTGGCAGAACCGTTTTCGTTTAACATATCCGGAATAACAAACACTACTGAGGGTCGAAAAACATGCCCAATTCAGAGCACCAGACCGATATTTTGCGTACATAATTGTTCAACATAACTTGACCTGCTGTGGAGTGCACTACTGTATAAAGAACACATTCGTCTGCAAAATCTTTAATTTTAACTTCCCAGTCTGTCAAGAACCCCAGGTGGTCGAAATTTCCGGAGCCCTACACTACGGCGTCTCTCATAGCCTTAGTCGCTTTGGGACGTTAAACCCCATAAACCAACCAACGAACATTCAAAACGATATTTAGATAGCTTAAAATACACATCCATCACATCCAGAGAAAGGCAGCGGAGAGCAGTTCTAATGAAAATTAAATCAGGAACGTTGTACTCTTGAGTTCCTGATAGGTTGATTTTTCCATTGAAGTCAAAGAATCGTATCATCATCGGTCGTCTCTTATTTATTGATTTCTGGTAAAGGCGATGAATGCGCTCAGCGCTTCCTACTTAAATTCCCAATTTTCCTTCGAACGCTTCGGCCAATGCAGCAGTCCTCAGGCTATTCGGCGTTTATTCGTCTTGTTCCTTGACGCCGTAGACAATCAAATTAGTACGCCGAGGACTATTTTCTAGCTCATCAACTTTGCTGGATAGCGTCGCAATGCATTCCTGCAGCTTCTAGACAGAGCTCTCACGGACTTCTACCAATTTTACTCCCTTGTGCGAAAGATTCACTCTTTTGCTTAGTAGAGGCCAACCTTTGGTTTGATTGTGCGATATGACAGTCTAAACTATCCAGGATAGATTTAAAATCAAAAGAGGATGCTCTCTGGTTTGCAATGATAACTTCAAGCTGTTCATCCACACTTTGACCTTCGTTGGTGCCGAAGACCCTACTTAGCATGAGCACAAGAAGGCACAAGAGTTCAAAACATCCTATGACATAATTGCAGAGTACTTCTGAGCAAGAGAGCACAAAAAAGAATAAGGAATCGCTCTTGAATTCACGAATGCGGTCCTTTCTACTGACCTGCACAAAAAAAAACACAGACACAGTAGAACTTGCAGTAATTACAGGTGCTAAAAGCAATCATTTAATTGCAAGCACTTTGTCAAGGCATCAAGCGTAATACATATTTATCGAGATGCCTCTTGAACATCCCTAGAGATTCGGTTTCATTTATGATGAGTATGATTTCAGGAAGATGATTAAGGTCTGCTATTTGGTAGGTGCCTTTTTGCGCTCAATAGATAGAACGGATTTTCTGTCTTGCATATTTTCTGTGACGGAAATCATAATAGCGTTTCCTTCCAATATATTGCTGTGCAAAGTTATCCGGTAGAATTTTAATTGGGCATAAATAACTATGGCTAACTTTTTCTCGTTAAGTTTCTCATGGTTAGTACTTGATGTGTTTTGAAGTGCGGTGTAATGTGGCTTTGGTACAAAGAAATTTCAATCAGCAAAAGCAAACTTATCGTGTTTGTTTGTGTAGTTGTTTCTTATTTAAGTAGACAGTAATAGAGCCTCGAGTAGGCGAGCATGTAATATAACTCCTTTTTTTTAAACCAGGTGGGCAATGAGTCTCTAAATCTGCAGACAATTCCTACTGGCAGTGATATATCGTATCTTATTTATTGTATGTGTGGAGACTGTTAGAATTTTCTTGAAAAAAAATGCAAAAGAAACTGCACGCGGGAACTCGCTCTATGGCGTAATCATGGAATTTGATTGACATATCGTGGCGAATGGGTTTGTTACGTAGATGGAAAATAATATATTTTTCCTTATTCGTGTTCAACATCGTCTTCATTTTCTGTAGCCTTTACCAATGATTGTGAAGCCAAAAATTGGTATCCCTCACTAGCTTGAGCAGGTTTGTGCCAGATAAGAATATATCTGTGTCGTCGGCATACAGTGTAATGTACGAAGTACCTGCTATATGGTCTGTGTCGTTGATTATGTCGTTGAAAAATAGCAGAGTGCCAATAATTGAACCATGCAAGACATCGTATTTTGTGTATCCCATGCCTCTGTTTACACAGCCAATACTTTTGTATTGTGAGCGGTTGGCTAGGTAACTTTCTATAAGTTCATGACATACTTATGATGCCAATATTCCGTAATTTAACGAAAAGCAGGTTGTATTTAATAGCTTCGAACGATTTCCTAAAGTCAAGGTACAATGCCACTGTATATATTTTCTAATAAGAATTCTAGATTACTTTAATTAAAAATTTTAGCAGTGCTTGTTCAGATAATTTGTGCGTTTGAAACCATACTATTGTTGTACT
Source organism: Amblyomma mixtum (assembly GCF_055824585.1). Taxonomy (NCBI): domain Eukaryota; kingdom Metazoa; phylum Arthropoda; class Arachnida; order Ixodida; family Ixodidae; genus Amblyomma; species Amblyomma mixtum. Next base: position 95,921 of record NW_028317716.1, read on the forward strand.
ATAATCTTGTTAGCATGAAAGAAACATACAAGTAGATGCTTATAATGTACTCGAAAATATAGAAAAAACTTGTAATAGCGATATCAACCTTATATTATTAAGTTTATATTGATCTCTTTTTTTATAAACCACACAGACCCTTGATTTTCTTTTAATTAATTCAGAAAAACATCTGTAGATAAGATTATATTACATATAGGACAGAGAGAGGTTTGCAAAATATGTGGCAACTGCTTTAATAGGCGATGCTTTTATTTCGTCATCACCGCAGTGCACTCCTAGTTTTTGAGTACTGCAGTAAGTAAACAGCTTCTAAGTCGTTTGTGGGAGAAAGGAATACAATGCTATCAGAGCTACATGTAGTAGCATTTTATCTTACAGAATTAAAAAAAAAATTTCATTGAAAAAGTTGGTGCGGTAGGCCTTCAATTGGCAGTTCAGAAACTGAGCTCTTCTTTCTTCTTGACGATAAAACATTAAATATTTACCTTTTTTTTTCTTTGAGTTATGGGAATCGCTAGCAAAGTTTATTTCTTATATGTTTCGCGCGGTGGTTTAATATCAGTGCCTAGCTTATTTCTAAGTAATACTAAATCTTCTGAGTTTTTTGTTTTAATACATATGGCAAACAATGCATGGTTTTCTCGAGTGGGTAATTTTCAGCAGTTCTCTATTTGAAAATGCTTGCCCGTAAAGTTAGGTAATTTTGAGCATGAAAAATTCACACGCGGTTTCAGAGTCCTTTGTTTCCAATACATCATCGCACTCAACTGCAGCAACGAAGTTTTGGAGAATAGCAATATTATGCTCATCAATTTTTCTTTACCTCGTGGCAACGGCAGCAGACGATATGTTTTGCGGTAACTTGACAGTCGTGAAGCGAATAAAAATAGGGAGATTGTTACTTTTACAGGATATTAGAACACCAGCTTGTATCTGTTTGACATCACAGTTAGTAAAACACATATCGATCCAAGACTCGCCCGTGTTTGGTTATTCTGGTCGGCATATGTATTACATTCTCAGAGCAAAATTATTCAAATAGGGGCAAGAGCTGTTGCTTGGGAGAGCGTGCTGGATTTTTGGATTTATTGCGCTTGAAAGAAACAGTGTCATTAAAACTGCTAGTTGGGCTGGTCATGTTAGAAGGTGCAGCAAATATTGAAAGCGAGCGGCTGGGCTATCTTACCTTTTCCAAGTGGTGTATCAAACAAACTCTGATAGTGCGGTGGCGGGGCTACAACGCACAAACATTTTCCAGCTCTTCATGAAAGCGAACTTGTACTCTATTTCAGAAGCTTCAGTTTTCATCATCCAGAAAAGGTTTCGGTTTACGGCTCTCAAATATTTATTTATGAAAACTTTTTCAAGCCGTGTATCGCTCGTACGGCGGCACGCGAAACGAGTACTCACGGGGGTTAACCTTTTCATTCTCTTCTTCAGTGTTATTATTTGAAAACCTTCGGGGGATTCGGCATACAGCTTCCGCACCCGTCTCTGTAAGCTGCAAGAGATTGGGGTGCGTCTCCAAGTCATTAAGCTTATTTATTAGATTTTCGTTTTCATGGTGCGGAGGCCATGTATCTCTAGGTTCATCCATCTACTATATTGATCTTTTATTGTTCCTCAGCATTTCTGTCTTGCTTTTTCATGGGCTACTTCAGGCCGAATATCTACGCATCCCGACGTTTCTTTCGACTTAATACTTCAAAGTATTTGTTGAACATCTCCGGCATTGAATCCTCTATGGCATCTACAGTAGTTCTGATGTTGTGGAGTGCATATAGTTTGGGTTTCATTTCAAGACGCATGGTCAGTTTGTGGTTAATCTCGTTGGATTCACTTGCAGTGTTTACTACATCTGCCTGGTCACATTCTCTTCAAGCACCCTGATTGGTTCTAGCCTTACATGTTTTGCAAGTAAGGCAATTGCAGTTTTTTTTTTCTTGGCAGCGTCGCTCTTGTTTTCGGTTTACTGGTTTGGCTTATTGGGGTTTAAAATCTTAATGCGACCCAGTCTATATGAGGGACGCAGTAGTGAAGGCCTCCGGAAATTTCGACCACCTTGGGTTCTTTAACGTGCACTGACATCGCACAGTACACGGGCCTCTAGAATTTCGCCTCCATTGAAATTCGGCCGCCGCGGCCGGGATCTACCCTGCGTGATTCGTGTCAGCAGCCGAGCGCCGTAACCACTGAGCCACCGCGGCGGGATTCGCCCTTTTTTATGCGAGGATTCGTTAACTCCCGAGCAGGAACCAATGTGGTAACTGAAGTCGCATTCAGGACAGGAGAAGTGCACTTCGTCATCGGGAAGTAGTTCATGGCAAGCAAGACAAGAAGCCATCACCGAAATGTGCCGACCACGGAAACACGCAATCAAGGTGGATAGAACTGTAATCACTCGGCAGCAGCTGCAGATAAAAATAAAGTTTAAAAAATGTGAACGGAAGAAACCGATCTGCGTATTCTACAAGATTCTCTCAGACACTGTTGGATATCGTCTCGTTGGTCCCACAGCTGCTGAGTGTGTTTCCATCCAAGCAATGTATACTATCCATCCCATCCCAGCCGCGGCAGTCACATTTCGACGGAGTCGAAACGTTAGAGGACAGCGTAGTGAGCAATATTCCATGAACTAGAAGTCATCCTCCAAATTCTAAATCGTGAAAACAAGAACATTGTAATTGTAGGTGACATTAATATTGACATAACTGCCATTTCTGACAGCTCTTGTTCTGTATACACAAACTGCTTTCTCGGCCATGGTTTGGAATCACTATTAGCGTCACCAACGCGCATTGCTCATCGAGGCTCTAGCAACCTCATTGATCATATATTATCTAATGTCATTACGCGTCATATCGCATGAGTCATCAACTTTGATATCACGGACCATTATCCCACTTTCCTGTTAATTGAATGTCCTAATAACACGCCCCCCAGAAAACGCTACAAGCAAACATTTGATAGAAACCGGTTTGTTGCGATAGTGGCTGAGACTAACTGGGATAGCATACTACAAGAAACATGCGCCAATAAAGCGTTCAGTAAATTTTCTGCGAAGCTCAAAGAAATAATTAGCTCATGCACATCAGTAACTCCCATCACTCATTGGTATTCAGTTCTCCGGAATCCATGGATAACCAAAAGCTTTCTAAGTTGTATAAATAAAAAAAATAACCTTCTCAAAAAGGTTAGAAAGCAGCCATTTAACGTGCGCCTAAAACAGCGCTATCAAAAATACTCGTATACTCTCTCCGCAGCACCTAAACGCTCCAAACAAGACTACTACCAAAATGAAATACTTAGAAATGGAAATGACACTCGTAAGAATTGGGTAACAATTAAGGAATTTCTGAATATAGCTGAAAACAAAACGAGCATAACGAAAGTCTCTGACGGTGAGTGTACTTTAACTGATCAAACTGACATTGCTAATGCATTTAATTCCTTCTTCTCGCGCCGCGGTTCCCCGCCTCCAAGTAGTTACTGTGGCCCTCGTCAATGCCCTCACTCTTTTTACTTGCGCCCTACTTCACCAGACGAAGTCTTCCAAATAATTTCTAGCCTAAAAAATATCGCTCCTGGGATCGATGAAATTCCTTCCTTCAAAGTAAAGCTGGTGGGTCGTGACCTGTCTAACGTTCTTAGTCACATTATTAATTTAGTATTTAGGACTGGTGTTTTTCTAACTGAACTTAAAAAAGGTAAGGCGACGCCGATATTCAAGAAAGGCGACAAAGAATGCCTAAGTAACTACCGTCCAATAAATATATTGCCTTTCTTTAGTAAAATAATAGAAAATTTAATTGTTAATCGCATAATGAACTACCTCATTAAATTCCAGCTGTTAGCAGATCAGAAATTTGGATTCCGGCCTAATTACTCCACAGAACTAGCTTTAATCGAATTCACAGACAGTATTAAGCAATATATTGATAATGGGTTGTTTGCCGGTGCTGTTTTCTTAGATTTCACCAAAGCATTCGACACAATTAACCACACTATACTGTACACTAAATTAGAATCTCTAGGCATCTGTGGGCCTGCTTTAGCTCTTTTACACAGTTATCTCACTAACCGTATACAAGTTGTCCAGCTACAAGAAACATTGTCTTCCCCCTTAACTATTAATTTAGGAGTGCCACAAGGTTCCATTTTAGGTCCGCTTCCTTTTCTCATTTTCATCAATGACTTCCCTTTGTCCTTAATTTACACAAGATGTATACTTTCCGCGGATGATACGATATTATTCACTCAGGGTAGCAATTTCACAAGCCTAATAAACAAATTAAACATGGACTTACAGAATATTGTTTTAAGGTGTGAAAATAACTTACTACAACTTAATCCTACAAAAACCACTTTCATGATATTCCGCTCTCATCAAAAGCATGTCATCCCGAGCCCAGCCATTTATCTGGGACATCATATTATCACTGCCTCCGAATCCGTTACATTTCTCGGCATCACGCTTGAATGTCATCTAAAATTTCATCTACACACCAAATCTATCGGTAAAAAAATTTCATTTGGAATAAGGGTGTTAATAAAAACTTGACTTTTCTTTCAACGCCATGTTCTCTTATCCCTGTACTATGCTTTCATTAACAGTCAATTAATTATTGCCTATCATCATGGGGTAATACCTATTCATGCCATATGTCATGTATTTCTCATCTTCAAAATCAAGCACTTCGAATTTTATCTTTCAGCCCATACACAGCCACTGCTTCACCTCTTTACTCTGACCTAAACATTCTGCCATTGAAATGCCTCCTTAATCTTAGGTTAGGTCTTCTAATCTACCGCGCTCGCAATAATAACAACCAACTTCTCTGTTTTTCCGCATCTCTCCTCTCTAATAGCAATAACACTAGATTCTCTGAACAAAACAATATGCTTCTACCAAAAGTGAGGACAAATTATGGAAAACAAACTGCCATTCTCCGCCATCAAAACCTGGAATTCATTACCACTAGCAATCAAATCCGCACGTTCGCAGCCCGCTTTCTACACTTTACTAAAAAAACATCTCCTATCAACCCATTCAGCTTCATGCCATGCTTAAGGTTGCCTTCATCTTATTTTCTGTTCCCCACTCTGACAGCAAACGGTCATATTGTTAATCATCTGGAACCTCTTTTTTTTTTCTCCGCCTGTGTTTTATATCTGCATTTATTCAATGCCCATTGTTATCTGATGTCTTTTTGTGTTCTTTCTATTGCTCTTATGTTTTACTATTTTATGCCTTTTTTGTTAAATTCTGCCCGCTATTGTATAACTTATTCATTGCCTCAAATTACACTAATAGGTTTTAACTTGACTGTATACTTTTATTCCAGCTCCTCTGCCAAACTTATGCACTTTCCTTATGTATTCCTGATGGGAGGTCCCCCAGACAGTTTTCACTTTGGGACCTTCTACTGTACTAACTTTTTTATGAAACTTACAACACATTTGTATTTCGTTTTAATAAACCTTCAAACTGTGAAAAAAAAACTGTGAAGTAGAAGACGAAGAAGCGTGCAGTGGCGCGGGATGGAGCGCTCGTGCTAGCCCCACAGCCATTAAAATCATATTCCCTCGGTCATCGTGTCGTTCGGTTCCTCGGCTTGCCACCTCGTATCATTTGATGTGAGGTGCGGAGTTCATCGTCATCCTGGTCCCTGGAGCACCACCGCCTTCCTTCTGCTCGCCTTGGTCGTCGGCCGAGGGGACATGGACTCCGCCGCCTGGTTCGCCCCTGCTCGACTTGACCAGAACTGACCAGCCGCTATCCCCCGGCCCATCCCCAGCCCTGAACATAACACGCGGCGACCAGGACCAGACCCGTTATTACCCGACAAAGGGAAGGACCAAGACGGCACACCGCCCAAGCTGTCCGGCGAGTCCATAAACCTTGCCCTTCGGCTCTGGCGACCGACCGCTGGCCCTGATGCTCCGGTGGCAACTCTTCATCAGACCATCTCATCCATCGCGGTGGCAAGCCTTTCATCTTCTTCTATTCTTTCCGACCATCATCACCTTCAGCTCATGCTCCAGAATTCACGTAATTTATCGTGACGGTCGCTCGGTGGCCCCGGGTAGTGTTACGAAGCAGATAACGAAGAAGCGGGTTGTGGCGCAGGATGAAGCGCTTGCGCTAGGCCCGCACCCATTAAAATCATGTTTCATCGGTAATCATGTCGCTTGGCTCCTTGGCTTGCCACCTCGTACCAATATCAGTGCACGGTAAAGAGCCCGCAGTGGTTCAAACCTCATGACCAACCGTATCGAATCTTCATTATCATTCTGAATTATTGTCTAGTAATCTACGAAACCCGTGTTTATTTCGACGAGTCTTCTCCTAACATTAATCACGGCACCTTAAGGTTTTATTTGAACAGAACAAAAGGGGTGGTGGTAAGGCTGTTAGCGTAGCGATCTCGGAAAAATTTGAGGTCATATCGCCATCATAAAGGGTCACAAAGTGTAACAAATCGCTCAGAGTGCGGTTAGATTTCCCCGTAATTATAGTAGTCTGTCGGTCGACAGCAGGATGGAACTCACATTTCTTTGAGTGCTGCTTGTCGCCCTCACGGGTGCTTCAATTGTTTCAACTACCTCATCAGCTAGAGGCGTTATGTTTCATGTTCTTAGTGCTTTGCTCTACACAACCTTACTCAAGAGTTATTTTTCATTACATCAAACTCATTGGTCTCTTTTTTAAACATTGACCCACAGTGGTGCTCCAAATGTATTCGAGCATTTTGTATCTTTACATGGTGCCAAGAGCCGCATTAGCCAGTCTTATCTGCTTTTATCTTTAGACTCCATAAAGTTTTGATAATCCAAAAAAAAAGAAATATAAATATTGGCGCCCAAGCTTCTATAATCGTTCTTGCTCATAGCCGCTGCCACGCGCCTTCACCAGTGTGTGACGCGAGAAGCGAACAAACTATTCTCGAATGTTACCAGCCACGGAAAACCGCTGTATATTATTGCAGTTACTTTTGCGCCTTGACTCAAAGGCTCTTTGCAGCTTAAAATTTAGTGCGGTCGAGAACACATTGTACTATACTGCTTGAAGAACGCCTAGCACGTTTGTTACTATCTACGCTACCACACTAATCAGTTATTTATGGGCACAAGTTATCTGGAGGCTGTGCTCAAGACGGAGCACGGGCTACCCTAGGGCCCCATCCGGCCAAACAGAGTGGCGTCTTCGGCTTATCTATGACTACGACCCCATCCTCGGCAACCCTTAGCACGCTACGCGTGTCACCAATTTTTAGCGGCGTTCCTGGGGGTCATCCTGGAGAATGGATTGACTAGCACGATTACGTTACGGTTCCAAGTGAGATAATAGAACTATATTAAGGCATGAATTCCTCGCACTATAATTATCTGCCTGGAAATAGTACGAAAACCATGAAGCTTCTTTGCCGAGATAGGACGAATTTAAAAAGGAGCTTTTTACTGCATTGATAAGCGCCGTCCAGAGTCCTTCTAGCTGGCGCCGTCCTGGGTCGACAAGGACAGTGAGGCAGCCACCACCCTCTGCACCACGCTGCCGAGCATCACCGATGAGGACAAGCTTGACGCTGCTTCTTACCTGCAGCGCGGAGAAGGTCCAAAATTTGGCCACCTGTAAATAAGAACAAACAGCGCACCAATACCTGTAACTACAACCTACACCGCGCAAATAAAGCCGACGTCACCGTCTCCAGATTTCGACAACCATTCGCCGCCGTGCACTGAGCGAAAAGCTTTGGCACCGGGACTTCAGCTCGCAAACTTTCACGACGCTAATTACTAACCGACACTACCGACGGCAGAATTTGCGACGCAAGTAGACGTCTGCCTCAGTATTTCTATCCGCCCAACACTATATCAGTGAAGTTTTTTCATTGCTATTTACGTGGTTCAGCCTGGTCTAAATTTTCCCGCTCAGGAATGTCACGTCTGTTTGGAACCTACGCAGTGCAGTATTTCAACCTGGATGTGGAGTTATGTTGCCCCTCGCATGCGAACAGCACTATGTAGCTGCTCTTGATGGGTTCAGAAAGAAAATATTCTAGAAAGGTCTGCCTGGTTCGAAAAGCAATTTAATTTTACGGGGACTAGAAGACCAACCAAAAATTAAATAAAATAACACGACGTTTCGGAACGTACTCGGTTTTCTTCATCAAGTGTGACTTCGGGCGAGTTGTATCCTGCCTTTTTAAGCCCTCTTTCATTAACCCTGCGGTTCACTGACCATAGACCACGAATGCAAGAGGCTGGAAGGGTACTGAGGAAACTTAACATTTCTCACGTCAGCTCAATGCGCCCAGAGCCTCCTGCGCAGGTGCAGCTCGATGCCCAGGAGACTGGTTCGTTCGATGCCAACCTTGTACTAACACAAGTCTAAGTGTTCGGTCTCCAAAGCTTCGATCCCTGTTCATTCTTTGACTTCCGTTATGTGCTCCTTCGTTACTTGCGGGAAATTTAGGGCGTTTGCAAATCTACGACGGCGAGTACTTTGAGGTGTATCTTGTGTACCACACCTGACCCAACACCACACCGGCGAACGCCACAGAGAATCGACCAAGTTGCTGCCTCCTTGTTTACCTCCGCATTAGATATGTCACTTTTCAAGACAATTTTTAAAGCGGCTTAGTTAAAGGCCCCGTTCCCCATGAAATCCGGTGTAAGCGTTCTCTGCGTCGGCTTTGTGAGTGGAAAATAATGAGGATGGCTCTGGCAATTGGTCCCCAGAGAGCAACCTACGAGGCAGGTGGGCCAACTAGATGTGAACTTTCGACGTCAACAAAACCTGCCACCGATAGCGACCATAGTGCCCCCCATGACAGGTGGGAGCTAATTTCATGATTGGTTACACGGGAAGACCAACCTGGGCCCCAGAAAATCCACTGCTGGGAGCACCTGCCAACGTACGGCAGTGGCGCATCACTCTTCTGCTTCACCAATGTTCCAGGCGAGGTATAAGGACTTGTTGGGATTTATGATTGAAAAGTAGAGAAAGACCTTCTTGCACATATAAGAATTAAGCCATTACGCTATCGTGTAACACCTTTGAGCGTAGCTGAAGTGTCCCCTCCAAATATTCAAGCAGAGTACAATAACTCCTATATGGGCGCCCATTTCAGTCACAATGGGTGACTTCACTATGGAGGACATCGTGACCCCAGTAGCACAAACGGGGCTCGGAATTGCGGGCCCTCGTGGGCCCCACACGGGCAGCCCATGGGGGCCCGATGTGAGAAATGTGCGGGATTTGCAACTCAGCATCGCGTGGGACCCACAGGGGCAGCCCAATGGGCTTGCTACATAGGACCAGCAGGGGACCCCTATGGTCTGCATGCATAAAAACGATACAGGGGGATTTCCTCGGTCCTTTGTGGGACCCATAGGGGCAGTAATGGGTTTCTGAGAGGGGACTTCCAGGGTGGCTTAGGCAGCAGTGCAGCGGGGACCCGCACGGGCTAGCCCAAGTCCGGCCCACATGGGCAAGCCCAAGTCCGGCCAAGGTGGGCTAGCCCAAGTCCCGCCCACATGGGCTAGCCCAAGTCCGGCCCACGTGGGCTAGCCCAAGTTCGGCCCACAGGCAAACACACATAGACCAAGAAAGAGACAGGACACACACCAGCGCTGGATTCAGCGCTGGTGTGTGTGTTCTCTTTCTTTCTTGGTCTTGGTGTTTCTCGCTGTTGAACCATCATTATGAATATACACTAATTAGCCCAATCTGGACCTCTTTCCCAGCAAAACAGTCCACTTTTGCTTCTCAACCGGTTTTCCTTGGGTGATGGCTCCCCCTCCCAATTTCTTCTCCTTGTTAGAGACACCTCGGAGCGCGCTATCTTTTTCCCATTGAACATGAAACGCGAGCTGTGATGCATTCCGGGAAAGGTCTAGTATTGGACAGTCGCAGGTATTAAGCGACAGCGTAAGGAGCTCGTTCAGGTGAAATCCCGGCTCCGCCCGTCGGAGAAAACCCCAAATTCCTGTAAATAGAAAAAGAAAATAGCCCCACTGCGCCAGGTGGGCAAGTAACGCGTATGCCACGAAGGTTTTTGTTTGTTCTTTATTCCCGTAGGCCACGAAGGGTAATTGCTTCAGGCGTGTTTGAGCGACACCCATTGAACGCGTTGTCGGGTGTATGGCTTAGTAACCTGTGTTTGGGATGTGTTCTGGTCTGACAGTAGTGAAAAAAATATTGGTGTCGCGTATGGGGGCTTAACGACCCAAAGCGACTCAGGCTATGAGGGACGATGTAGTGAAGGGCTTCGGAAATTTCGACCACCTGGGGTTCTTTAACGTGCAAAGACATCGCACAGTACACGGGCCTCTAGAATTTCGCCTTCATCGAAATTCGGCCGCCGCGGCCGGGATCGAACCCGCGTCTTTCGGGTCAGCAGCCGACAGCCGTAGCCATTGAGCCACCGCGGAGCCAGACAAATATTAATATGCAAATTACGCGTCAGAAATTGGACGGAATGAAAAGGGGTGTTATGGTGCTTCAGTGTACTGGAACAAATGGTGTGTATGTGTAAAAGTGGCGTAGTATGCCGTGCTCTGTAAGCTAGATAAGGATTGATCATAGGTAATCAATAATTGGGATTGTAATCGACGATCGTTATCGGTAAAGTGATTTTGGATTGGTAATCGCTAAGAAATAAGAAAAAGAAAAAAAGAGGAAAAGAAGCTTCCGAGAATCTCACGCAGCGGAAGGTGTACGTCACATTACTTAAAAAGAGCTCACGCCTTTCGTACTTAAATCAATATTGTGTTTCAAATGTGTGTCGTAACATTGTTGGTGCGTAAACAGGTTGCTCGGACAATTCCAATGCTTGCTTGGTCATCCTCCTTTATTTACGGCACATTCCGCAGCATCGATGCGATGCGTGATGTGTTTTCAGGGCGTTGAGCCGCTTCCCCCTCAGGGCGCTCATCGCTGATTGCGCTCGCACGTATGCACCATATGCCTGTGTAAAGAAAGAATACACACCACAAAACTAATTTTAGTCTTGTTACCATGGAGGACAAGAAATTTTGGTATGTAACAGAGAAAATATTTCGGTATTTTGTCTCTCTACGCTGTGCAATCTAGAACTGGCTGGTTAAAAAAGACACTGAACAACTAGAAAGTTTCTGTTGACGCCGAGCATATAACTGAGACGGCGGCAGTACTCAGACAACAGAGTGATTTCAAATGCGTACTTACGTCCTAGCAGCACGACGTCGCCGTCATAAAATCCGCCTTCTCCGCCGTGGCCTCCACCGCTCAAATGTCAGTAAATGTCACTGTTCACCACTCACGTCTTTCGGAGCGAAGTTATTCAACACTGAGACAAGGACGACAGGGTTCCACCATACTTGCACTAGACGTTCGCATGGAAGGCGATGTCATCTTCGATCGTGGATTGATCAAGCAACACGAGGAAAAGCACAAAAAAACTGTATAACACAAATTCAACGAGGACTAGCGAGTGCCAGCGTGTTTTCGCAGCTACCTTCATCCCTTGACACTCAACCCAACCGCAGGAAAAAAAAAACCTGTTCCAAACAAACGCATGAAAGACGGGGGTGCAGCGACCGGACACAGTGAACAAGTAGAATCGGAGCCCCCTCTCCACTACATGGAGCGTCGCGGGGAGTGTGGTCGGGAGGGCGGCTTAAAATGTTCCGTAGTGGGCTGTAGAGTGAGTGCCTCCGCGCCATTTCGGGGAAGGGGGCTGGGAGGGACACGACAGACACAGAGGAGCCCTCGGGGAGGGAACAAAGGCAGACAGAAAAACCAGGGTTGAGCAGGTTTTTTTTTTTTTTGAGAGTGGACCCAGGAAAAGCAGGGAAGGCGGTGGTGAGAGGAGAAAAAAACTTGAAAAAAAAAGTGCGCAAAGACAGGTTACTCGTGTGACGTTTCTACAGGAGTTTGTTTTTATTTTGTTCTCTCTAGCACTGTACCTTTTCGCTAGCTAACCTTTTCTTGTTCGTCGATAGAAATGTTCTCGGCGATTTGTGATTAGTATCTCTTCCTGATAGGGTGAAGTGTGGTGCCGCTCGCGATGGCGCTTGGCCAAGTTGCGTTATCAATGTGCGATCACTAGACGAAGAAGACGCGCAAAGAATGCCTGCGCAAAAACCAAGAATTTTGTGTCTTGATCGATGCGTCGCTACAGACGGCTGCTAGCGGACGTTAAGAAAGCTGCTGCAATTAACGCGACAGTAACAAACCTTTTGCAGCCTCTGGCGCAGTCGCCGGAGGCTCTCTATGTTCATCAACTAGTCATGAATTCCATGCGCCACATGTTGCATGGAGACGACGAAAGCGCTTGAAGTGCTGGCGTAATTGAAGTGCGTTGAAACAAGCAAGAAACCTTATCCTGGCACCTTTCTCCGCGGCGACCGCAGCACACCAGAAAAAAATACAATGCGATAAACGCAAAAGAAGCACCAACAAATCTCAGAAGCTGGTTATTTTGTTATTACGACGTTCAAAGAGCAGCTCTTCGTCAGAGTGAAACGTGCAAGGTCTTGCTATTTGGTCACGCTTAACCCTTTTACCTCTGATTTAGGATATGCAGGCAGACTAAATGCAAGAATGTCTACTCTTCCCGTGTACAACTAGTGTACGTGTGACTGTCGATAGGTTCTGCCCGGCAACTCGCTAATGGCGCATGATGTTTTTGCACTTTGAAGCCCAGAGTAGTCTGCGCAGGATTTGCGAAGGCTGCTGGCGGATATAATACTAGCCGTTCGCCCGCACACACTGTATGTCTTGCTACTGCGCAGCCCACGCTTATGCCTTTTCTACCAGATATGTACGATACAGGCGGAGAAGATGTTGGAATCGCAATTGTGCCCATGGCTAGCCCATATATTTTTCATGCAGGACTAATTTAGGCTACAGGCGGGAATACTGGTGTTAGCCCACCTACAGCCCAATGGGTTCCGTTAGGGCGCTGCACGGGCAGCCCCTGTTGGGTGTGCCCGCACTTCACCGTCATGTAAGCCCCATCTTTTATGCACACGAACTGCACGCAGCCCATGCTTACCCCTTTCATACTCGATTTAGAATACAGGCGGTGAAGACTTCGGAATGGCAAATGTGCCCATGCCCAGCCCACGCGGGACCTTCGCCGGTGTTGCTACGACAGCCCAAACTGCATGCCTGAAACGCTTCGCCACTGTGAAGCCCATAGTTTAGCCCCTGCATTTCCTACGCGGGACCCATGTCGGCTGAAGGCGGGAATACTAGCTCTTTGCCCACACAAAAACACTGCGGCTCCCTCATGGTGGTGTACGGGCAGCCCCTTTTGGGGTTGCCCGCGCTTCACCATAATAGAGCCCGCATCCTAGCCCGCATGTATCTGCGGTGGGACCTAGGTGGGCTGCCTAGTCTGTTTAAGCCTATGCCTAGCCGAGGAGGGTCCCGTTCGGGCACGAAGTGGGCAGCCCCACCGTTTTGTGCCAGCACTGCACCCACGGGGGACCCCTGTGGGTTTACTGCGGGCAGCCACCAACCCTCATTGCCCATATCGGACCCGCCTGGGCCCGCCACCTTGTGCTACTGGGGGAGGCTGGCCCTTCGCACCCTAAGCCCGCACAGAAAGTAGCTGCGTAGACCGTCGATTCTGTGACCCTCGAAGCTCACCTAAATTCTAGCAAACCAGCCGACAGTTGACATTCGAGCGCGAACAGCGGGGCGGCTTTCCATTTCACGAATTCTATTCACAAGGCACAAGAGGGACTTAGGTTTGCAATGTACAGAAAGCGAACCACGTGTTCCGATATTTCCAATTCGGCTCCAGCCACTTCACTCCCCACAAAGCTTTTGTCGTAAGACCATTACTAAAGTGAGCAGACACCTTCTGTCACTGTCCAGAACAAAAAAAAGCTGCGAAAAGAACCGCGATTTCTCCGTCCACCAAAAGCACGGATACCCTACCTCCTTCAATCCGCAGGATGATATGCGGAATGAAGCAGCTGCGGTATCCGTGGGGTACAAGAAACCTGTTGCCAGATGAAGTCATAGCATCTGTCAGCTGTGGGGAGATGATCTCTGAATGCCTGCTTCCTTCTGGTGGGGCCACGTCGGCTCGCAGCTCACCGGGAGACTTTGCTCCTTCAGCTGCAAGCCACATGTGGCCCCACCAGAAGCAAGGAGGCGTTCAGAGAACATCTCACTGTAGCTGAGAAATGCACTGAATTCACCTGGCAGCCTGTTTTGACGCACCTGCGAGAATTATACCGAAGGAGACAGGCACAACTGCAAGCGCCATCTACTGTTCAAGTGGGGTCCCCGTGCGCCATGTGCTCAATCTCGGACCTAAATTCGAGCTCAGCGTTCGTGTTGAAGGTTTCTTTCCGTCGTCCTTGTCTTGTCTGCGCTGTTTTAGAATGACTTCTAAGGCACTGAGGACTTGAGAAGCTTCTCTTTTAATGTTATTAATACGTGGTAGAAATGTGAGTGTTTTCAAAAATGACGCTTAAAAATGTGCGTTCTTGTTTAATTTGTAGTGCGGTTTGATCCAGGTAGAGATTGGGATCGATCTGTAGGCCTCGTGCAAGGACAACAGAACAGCTACTGTTTTTTTTGGAGAAAATTTGAATCCATTTGTCTGTGCCCAAGCATCCTACTTATTCAGAGTGATTTATGTTTGTCTTTCAATGGTAGATATGCTGGAAGATGTGCATGCTATCTGTAGGCCATCAACATAAACCGAATTCATTATGGCCTTTTGTGCTACTTTTTCTAAGAAAATTATTTTTACTATGAATAGTGTTGTGCTCAGAATACACCTCTTGGGTGCGCCGTTATCTTTGGTGAAAGCCATGGACATCGTTGCTCTTAGGTGGACTGGGAATTTACGGTTATCCGGGAAGTCATTCAAGCAATTCAGCATAGAGCCACTGATACCTAACTCTGCTGGGTCATTGCGGACGCGGAACTGCCAAGTGGTATCATAGGCCTTCTCCAGACCGAAGACTCCGATACAGTGCTTCTTGTGGATGAACGCCTTTCGGATGGTGTTTTCTAGGCGGACAAGGTGATCAGTGGCCGAACATGCTTTTTCAAGTCCACATTGATATACGCCTAATATTTGACGACATTCAAATACGAAGGTGAGTTTAATGTCTATTACATTTTCGAAATATTTAACAATGCAGCCGGTTAGTGTTATCGGTGATAAACTGCGAGGACTTGGTAGTGTTTGTCTGGGTTTCAGAAAAGGCACTATGACTGCTTTTTTTCACTACTCAGATATTTTCCCTGTTATATATATTTATTTTTTAAAAATTCAATAGTAGCTCAACGGCTGCCTCAGAGAGATGGGCAAGCATAGTGTAATGAAGGTTGTCTGTTCCTGATGCTCTCTTTTTTTCTGGAATACCCGGAGTGTGATAGACTGGTGTCATTTGTTTTTATTGCCTGCTCCAGATAGAAACAGATACGTACAAGCGCAAAAAAACACGGACAGAGAAGAGACTTGGACAACACGAGCGCTTACTTTCAACTGAAGGTTTATTGATACACAAGCACAATTATATACACCTTGCTGCATGACATCAAGCTGATAGCCCTGCCGACATCACGTGGCTGCTCCCAAAAACATTATTTTCTTTTTAGTCGTGCGCGCTCACCTTCTGGAAGTGAGCAGTCGACGCCGCTCTTAGCATAATCTTGAAAGTGCGATCAGCACATTCTTCCAGCATGGAAAGCGCACGGCGTGATCTGCCAATTGCGATAGGGCTTTTATGAGACATCGCGCAGGCAAACCAAAAAATGGAGTGAAAGTAGTGAAGTCGTGCATTCCAGGGTAGTCTTCGTTTTTTTTTTGTTCATAATTTTGCAGCCCATCGAACTACGCCCCGGCCGCTTACTTGGACACGGTGAGCGCACACGCTTCGTTCATTCAGAGCTGGCTTGCAACGCGACAGTACGGTAGCGCAAGAGAGAAAACACGTGGTGTTTTCATATTTCGCGGGCTTTTTTTTAAAAACTTGAAGAAAGAACCACGTAGAAGACACGCTCCTACAAAAAAACTTGATCGGTTCTTTCGTAACGCTCCTCTACAACTTAACAAAAAGCACGTTAACCTAAAGTGAATGTTTAAATTTTAGCATAATTAATCTTACCTAATTAACTAATTGATCGGAATTTATCAAATACTCTGAGGAGGAGCATACGACGGGAAACACTCTGTGGGTGGTTTCACGTAGCTCTGGAACTCCATTTTTTATCCTTGGTTTAATTTACGTTAATCACATACTATACTTTTTTTCAAGAGCCGATAATCTGAGAAGCTGAGAAGGTCAAAATTGTCGAATAGAACTCAAGAACCGTAATCGGCGAATTCCGCTGAAAGGAGGCCTTCCGTCAAATGCCGTCTACCGGGTTTCGCTATCGTCGTGTTTAATCTGCCTAATCCTCAGTAATCCCATTTAACGTGCAAAAACTCGTGATGACAGGCTGACAGGTGGAAGATGTCACGGCGTCATGCCAATCGGTGAAGCCATAGTTTGTATTCGTCGTACTGTTCATGAGTTGTATCGATCATCAAGCCTTCTATTCTGCGCTTGCACTTTGTTTAGCCCCGCCTCACTATGAAAAATGGAGCTGCTCAGAGTACCTACAGCTTACCTGGCAGCGTCTTAGTCTGCATTTCACTGGCCAAACACGTAAAGCCGAGTGTATTGACGCTGAACTGGCATTCGAATGCCCAAATGGCACCTTCTTTGTTTTTGCTGTTTCTTGCGTCTGGCGGTTTTGACTTCGTGGGCGCGCACTTCCTAATAATGGTGGCATCGCAAGATCGCGCGTGACTCCTCTGCCCACCGTTGAAGGCTTCGTTCAGTTCACGCAGGATCAACACATAGGCGCCGCTTGCGCTCACCGTTTCAGCATTGTTCGCGAACTTTTGGAGTCCTGCTTCCGGTGACTGAGACTGCTTGCAACGAAAGCTAGCGACTGAGTGACGGAGCGCTGACAACAGTGCTGGAATGGCCAAAATAATTTTTTTGTTAAAAAGCTTTTGGAGAACAAAAATGGGCGTTCTGGGGCAACTATGGAACGGAAAATGTGCATTCTGATGCAGCTGTGAAGTAGAAATATCGCCATTTTGTTGCAGTAATACCAGTATTGTGGAGCTCCAACACAAAAAATATTTATTAAAACAACCCCTCATGCTGAGAAGTACTGGTGTGGTTGAAAGTTGTGTTGCTTCTCAACCAACTATCCCATTTACCTCATCCTTCACAGTTTAGATACCTTCCCAACCATGTTGTTAATGATAGCAACTGTCAGGCTTTTAGGGCTCCGCTCTCTGATTATCGCAGCAAAGTCTTGTCCCATTGTCTCGAAAAAGTTCTGTGCCGCTTATGGGACGTTTAGTCATGTCTTATGTGATGTGTATACTTGCAGTAATTTTTGACAAATCATCGCTCGAAGTCGCACGAAGAAGGCACAGAGCCCTGCTAGCCGCGACCCGACTTTTCCTTTTCTTGCACGCCAACAAAGGGAGCACGGAGGGCAGCCGCACAGTCAGCCCGCCTTGAACACGCTGGGTGAGAAAAGAAAAAATAAATGCAATACGGCTGGTTTCTTGACACACAGGCTGAGGACACGTGGTTTCCGAAGCTTCCACCAATTACGTGGCCGCAGAAAGGTCTTGCTCCACATGGCAGTGGAACAACAGCGACCTGATGCGATCAAAGTTTCTTTTTTTTTTACCCGGTGGTGAGGCTTCTTAGTGTTCGCCTAGGTCCGTCTGTACGTCTGGAGTTTTCTTGACCTTAAATAAAATTAACTAAACGAAAGTACCTTACGGACCGAGTGGGTTGCAAATCCGGACGGCGCGATTAGATTAGTTTTGCTGGCCACTGCATCAGACCACTACATCACTGCCTTTTGTTCTATGTACATGAACCGTGTTCAAACCATATGGAAAACAGTAGCAGATCGACATGACACGTAATACGACACACCTCAGCAACACAGCACTCGCTCTTACATCACCGCAGCCGAACATCCCGTGTCCTAAACTACCCGTCTCTCGCGCTGTGCTTTGGGTATCTTCTGCATCAACTTGCAGCCGTGATCAGTGGATTCGAATATCGAAACCGCAGTGCTAACACACCTAATTCGCATCTGCCGTAGCCACGACAAATGGACCAAAATTTGTTTTTGTGTCACTCTTTGTGCCTTGCACTGCTCTCTTCACAAAGCTGGTGGGAGTCTTGCGTAACCAGGACGTCAGAGAATGCAACTGATTCTCTCCAAAAACTCTGATGGGATGTTTGGGAAATGTTTGACCGCTTCAGTCAGGAGTGGCACACTAGCAGCTGTAAGGTTTTTTTTTTTTTTTTTTTACGTGAGCCGGCAAGCATGCGTTCATGCATGAGACCTTTCAGGACCGGTTTGGCAGACGCGCCAGCTTGGTCGTTCTTCAGCGTCGGAAGCAAAAAAAAACAGCGCACTTTAGAAGAAAGCTCGGCCTGCGCTCCACGGCTCAAGGAAAAGTAAAAGGGGAAAAAGAGAAAGGCGCACACAAAGGTACAGCAGGAGTCAGCACCCTCTCCCTACTTCCCTTTGCTCTCTCCTCCCCCTTACCACCGCAACCGGTCACCTACGTACCTCTTGAAAATAACGCCCATTTCTGCCTGTGTTCGTCATCCATTTAATACTGCGAATCTTGTGTGGCGTTGTCATAGCCTTTCTGAGAGGAACATATTGTAAAAGAGTTGTGTCGGAAGGGTAGCGCGAAATTCAAGCAAGTTTAGGTTGAAAGCGATGCCCAATTCTTCCTTATTTATTTTAAAATCAGCGATAGCAGTGCTTTTAGCATGCGGTTCGAGGGCGGTTCGGTTGTTCGATTCCCAGTGCCCCCCGGGTACCTATCGCTTTCCAATGCATAAAATTTTTTTCGTGGTTTCTCTGAGGTGAACTGACTCGAAAAATGTCTTTCACCTAACCTTATGTAGAAGAAAACACTGTTCCATGGCGCTCTTTGGTGCAAGGCGGCCCTTGCACCATTAAAACTTGTCAACAAAAGAAAACATCCTTATGGGAAAAAACGCAACGAAAACAATTCTACGCGTAGGCTAAGTACACGCCAGGAGCAAAAACGCGTATGCAATCTGTACGTAAAAGGCGTCAGCAAAACCTTGGCCAGCATTCGCGGAAAGGAAGCGGTGGAAACTGGGTACCAGCCGGACATCATTATCAGGCGCCTCCTCCCCTGTCCCGAAGACCCGTCGTCCTACTGAATAGATGCAAGGCGTGGTACGCAAAAACCCTGCTCGAGTGCATGGTGTCTAGAGCGGCGTTTACTTGAAGGAGTTTAGTTGAGGAATTCAGTTGAAACCGGTTACTGGTTTCATGTAAACACCGCACAGTCGGTTCCGGGAGTCGAGGAAGTGAGTCCAGTCAACTCCGCTGCAGGGGGGGGGGGGGGGGGGGTTGACTCTCACTCAATCCCAACGGAAGATAGCACGTAAACCGGATAGAGACGAAGGGTCGGGTTAGTAGGAGTGGAGAGCATAAATTACGATCCTGTTTTTACGCTTGCGCCATCGCGCCTGCGAGACAGCGGTGCGCCGTGCCGCAATCTTGGAGGCTGCCACTGCCCGCACCCGCTGCGCTGCTCGACGCTTGGTGTCGCTGCAGTTGAACCGGTCTCGACTCGCTAAAATCTAGTTCATGTAAACACGCAATCGTCGAGTCGGGCTGACCTTACACAACTTGACCCCCCGATTCGATCTACCGCAGTCCGGTTCATGTAAACGAGGCTTAGGCTGGGGACACCAATAATATGACGGAAAGAGTGAAGCAGCACAAAGCTTATGTCAAGCAAATGAACAGAAGCGCAGTGGCCGTACTTCCCAGCCATGCCACCACAGGGGTGACTTTGACGGCACTATTGTGGTGGAAACCGAACCAAACTGCGCAGAAGCCTTCTACCTGAGTCATGACGGAGGAGAATGTTGAATGTTTTCTGGGAACCACTCCCTTTTCCTACATCCACGGTGTAAGCTCCGTGACCCTGCGGTCGACCTTATGTGGGCTTAAAAAAGGCTCCGCAACGCGCCCGCAGTCGCACCTTCAAGAAATGAAATGAAATGAAATGAAAAGTAGTAGTAATCGTTTACTGACAAAAAATACAAAAAGGAAGCACGAGAGTTGCAGCCGGTGGAATTCACGGAATTCAGAGCCGGCGGAAGTCACAGGGAGAGGATAGCGAGGAAAAGTACGGAGGAAAGCGACCGGCAGAAAAGACGGGGAAGCTTTGTACACAATTCACAAAATACAAAAAAGTATCAAGTTCGCGCCACTCGCAAGCTAGTGCCTAAGCATTGTTGTACACATTTACAACGCGCGTAAATTAACTCCATATTCTAGGCCGCGTGCACGTAGCGTCCTGTCGGTAATGGACAGCGCGAGCGGCGCATTGCGCAAGTGGCCCGGATGGAGCGCCCAGCTGCCGCCTTAAAGCAGAAACAGAGCCGGCTTTGAAACGTCGTGTTATCCTACAAGAACTTATTTGGCTGGCGTTTACTGCTCAAATAAATGCAAAATATAGTCATAAAATTTTAATTGGATTTGCCTCTGGGTTGCAGCTTTGGGAAAAGGAGTAGCTTCCTGCACAGCAAATGGCAGATTTGTCAGAATAGCTCACAACATGCCGTTCTATGAACTCTTCGTTATCGCTTCATAGTTTGCACACACTTTTGACATGAACGCGGAAATTAGGAGCGATTACGGCAATGGCAAAGCCCTTAGCGACGGCGAATGATCGAATAAATGGAGGCACTTTAACAACCTAGAAGAAATGCTGTGAATTACCACACTACGAATTGTTACACTGGACAAATTGCCTAATGCGCACAATCAGTTAGTGAAACAGGCACGAAACGGAGCACCAGGTTTCTTGCATAGAATCCTGCAGTACTTGCAACGTACAAGCTTATGGGCATCTATATATGTACAGATGACAGGAGTACAGCAAGAAGCCAAACGAATTCGGATTGATTGGGCTTGTACCCTTACAGAAATAGCTTTATATTCAGTAAAGAGACTACAGAGGTACACTGATTTCAACGCATCCCTGCTGAATTTTGACCGCATCGCCTAAACTTTCGAAGAGCTGAACGCTATTGAGCTTTAAGATGTAGCGATTAATGCGCTAATACCTAAGTTTCGTGGCTTTGTATAGTTAATGCGCACGCATTTCCACTATCACTCATCCTCAAGTAGCCACTGTATGCGTATGCAATAGTAAATGTGTCTGTAAAGCTCCGGAGTTTGCTTATAATCCTCTATAATACCCATACATGGCGAGCACTTTCTTGTAGCGGCCCATGTTTGTGTGCCTACATCCGATGGGGACACTTTTAATAAAAGCGCGCATTCACAAGGCGTGACTTGATCTCCTTAAAGCAAGCAAAAAAAGCGTAGACGTGCGCCTAGCCAAAGGCACCAAGGGAGGGCGCCACACGTTTCTTGCCGATGCTGAGGATGCATGATGAATAGAAAAATAGCCAGGGAAACATTCTGCCTCTTTCAAATGTAAAATACTTTACATCTATTAAAAGATGGGACATTTCGCTACCTAAAGCTCCTAGAGTAGTCCGATATATTGTAAATCATGGCAGCGGTGAGTGATCAAGTGAGGACAAGTGGGGTTTTTTTCGCGACCACGTCATAGGCATCATGTCCTCGCGACCTCGTCATAGGCATTTTACTTCTTTCATTTCTTTTTTTGGTGTCATTTCTGTGCTTATTTTTATTCGTTTTTTATTACGGAGTCTGCGGCCACCTGCGCTGCGCGTGACGTCGCTCGGTTTCGCGCATGCGCAGATGTGGCAAATCTGGGCTCCGTCTGACGCGGAGCGCGCTGTTAACGAGCCTAGTGAAGCTTCTCGCTTCAAAACAAAGCAGTCGCCACGGCCGAGATTGGACAAGCGACCGCATGCTGAGCGGTCAAACACCGTAAGAGCTGTGTGATCGCGGGGTAGCGTGGTATATCAGGAGTGTTTCGAATCCATACAAGTTCTTGTCTCGAAAGCCATGAAACGCCGCTGCGCTAGCCCAGTGACTATGACACTCGGCTGCTGCCTCGAAAGACGAATGTCCGATCCCGGCCAACGCGGTCATGTTTCGGTGTCGGCAAAATGCTAGAGCCGCGTGTAGTGTGTGGTATCAGTGCATATTAAAGAACCCCAGGTCGTCGTGCAGTGTCGTCTGCGTTCCTGGCGGCATTTCAGTTGATAAGCCTCTCGCAGCCGCCAATCTCGCTAGTTGGTTCGTGTAGCAGCGCCGACGCATTTTGCTGCCCGCTCATATGCTGGACATTCAGCCAGCTGGTAATTTATCAATGCAGCGCAGCAGCGTTTCTATGCCTGGGAATTTGGGTCTACGCTGTATGGCTGTCCGCTTCGATAAACACATGCCTCCTTAGGCGGACTTTTCCATATAGCGCATAGGGTAACCTCCTCAGAGAAAAAAAAAGTAGTGGCATAATACGTGCAGTATCTAGACTACCTGATATCAGGAAAGCATTTTCGCTGCTCTATGTTTAGATGCCACGCATACACATAGAGCAAAACAAGGAAGCTTTTCACCGAAGTATGTGGGCAGTTGTTTCATTACGGCACTTGTAAGCACCTAATGAAAAGTAGTGTGCGCCCATTTGCTTGAATCGTCACCTGTAATCGGCGTCTCGGCGCATGCATTAGTTTTTAAGTTCATGTACAGTGCAACTGGGTTACGAGCTAGAGGTATGGTTGGTCTGGCGGGTGCAAGCTACGAGGACCCTAGCTGTGGTGCAAATATATGACATGCCCGAGGAGGCAACCAAACACACACTTACACTCGAATACAGAAACGCTAACGTTTTAAGTACGTATGATCGGAGGCAACATTACATTAGAGGCAAGCTACGAATGTGTGCCCGAGCGCTACATGTAACAAAGCACATAGGATAACTTGAACACTCTTCAAACAAAAAGAGCAGCGGCGTTTTCATAGAGTCAGTCACGTTGTGAGTATGCTGTGCATTAATAAGCGGATGAACACTAACACTAACAGGGATCAACTATCGCTTCAGAATGACTTACACATAATAGAACGGTGGTGTTCGGACTGGCTTATGCAGCTGAATGTCTCAAAGTGCCAATTCATGCAAGTATCGCGAAAACGTTCCAACATCAGATCTGCATATTCACTCCTGTCAAACACGGTAACCCAAGTCCAATCATATCGGTACCTTGGAATCACTATATCCAGCAAATTAACCTGGTCGGAACACATCTTATATCTGGCATCTAGAGCATCAAAATCACTTGGCCTCATCCGAAGATCCCTGTACCTAGCCCCTCCTTCTGTTCGAAAATTAGCATACGAAACATTCACCCGTACCATACTTGATTATGCAGCGGCTATATGGAATCCTCACCAAGCATACTTAATTAACACCTTAGAAGCCGTTCAAAACCGAGCAGCCCGTTTTATATCCTCAAATTACAATAGACACAGCAGTATCACCAGTATTAAATCTTCACTTAACATCCCGCCACTAGAGCTCCGACGGAAAATCGCACGACTCTGCCTCTTTCATAAGTTATATTACAATTTTCCTGATCTTCGTGACACATTATTACTAGCTCCCATCAGAACATCGCGCCGCCTGTTTAACCTCCTCAGCATTCAACGTATACATGGATCGACCTTGGCATTTAATAAATCTTTTCTTCCAACTGCAATAGAAAATTGGAACCTGCTACCCGACTACATTGTTAACGAGCGCGACGCTACTAAATTTCGACAGGCATTAATTAATCACTGTACTGAATAAAAGACATTGCTCAAACTTCACCCAGTTACACTTATTCTTTTTCTTGTTGTTGTTGTTGTTACCGCCTAATTCAGCCTTGCGCCCTTCATTATTGACCAACGTTGTATTGTGATGTATCGTTTTTCATTTTATTGTATTGCATTATGTTTTGTTGTATTAACGTATTATTCTCAGTTGCATTTGCTTTGTCCCCCCCCCCTTATGTAATGCCTCAACAGAGGCCTTTAAGGGTAAAATAAATGATGATGATGATGATGAAATTTATCTGCTGTGTGTTGTCCGTTATAGAAATGCTTTCCGTACCTTTCTTCTGCTTCGATGTGTACAAAATTTCGCTGCTTACCAAAGTCAAATTTTGCAGCAGTAAAATTCCAAGCTAATGTTTGGGGCAGCAACTGCAATTCGCTTAAAGGGAGACTGAAGCACTTTTTTTAAAAATCAGGATGGCAGCTGCGTTCTACAGCTTTTCATGCTGTATGCCCGAATATCGAACCCAAATAAGTCAAAACCAAACGCGAATTGCCTTTTCTAGCAGAAATGTACGGCCTGTGCCGCGGGGCACACGGTGCGCCGCGCCGCCGCCCGTGATTGGACAAAGCGGTCGTACGACTCTTTGAGGACTGGAGAAGCTGCCAATCGGATCCGGCTCTGCGTTGAGTGCATATCGCAGATTTCCGGGGTGTTGGAAAAGCGAATATGGTGACTATTTTTTACTGACCTCCAAAGAAAAGGATACTACAGTTTGTTCATTCCACGTATCACCTGAAACCAAAAAAGCGCATGCAAAAAATTCTACGCCTAGCACGTACAAGCATGCGCCAGCGTGAAAGACGTGTATGCAGTGCATGCGTAAAAAGTGCCAGCACAATCTCGGCTCGTATTCTCGGAAAGGAAGGGGTGCGAATAATACTCAAGTCAGTACCACCACTGGACGTATCTTGGCTCGCCCGAAAGAGCGCCATTCAAAAGAAAAGGCGCAAAGCGTTGTCTACAAAAAATCCTGTTCGCAGTACCAGGTGCTGTGAGTTGTGGCAAGAAAGCACTTCAAGGAAATGGTGAAGCACCACAAAGTTGATGTCAAAATGAGTGAAGCGCAGTGGCCTAGCACTGCGAGGCATGTGACCACAGGATAGTGACGCAATCATTGTGCACTCGACACCAAGCCAAATACGCGCACAACGCTGCCTCTTCAATCATGGCACGTCCAACAGGAGCCAGAAAATATTAATCGCTGCCTCGGCTCGCCCTCACTAGATCGGCAGTTTAGGTTCGCGATCTGGTGGACAATTATTATGTGTTGTTTAAAGCCAAGGTGCAACTCGCCCGCTACCACAACTTGACGAACAAACCGAGTAAGGTTGCGAAACATCGTGTTTTTAAGCAAAAACTTGGTTGGCGTTCATTTGTCTCTTAAATTTTCATCCGAAATCAGATAGACATCTGTAGAACGCTTTCATTTTAATCGCTTAGCTACGATTAAACGAGATTCCGCATTTTCTTCTTTCCCTCTTTCCTTCCCTCTTTCCTTCCTTCCTTCCTTCCCTTCTTCCCTTCTTTCTTTCCTTCTTTCCTTCTTCCTCTCTTCCTCTCTTTCTCTATTTCTCTCTTTCCCTCTTTCTCTCTTTCCTTCTTTCCCTCTTTCCTTCTTTCCCTCTTTCTCTCTTTCCCTCTTTCTCCTTTTCCCTTTTTCCCTCTTTCTCTCCTTCCCTATTTATATCTTTCCCTCTTTCTCTCTTTCCCTCTTTCTCTCTTTCTCTCTTTCTCTCTTGCTATCTTTCTCTCTTGCTATCTTGCTTGCTTGCTATCTTGCTTGCTTGCTATCTTGCTTGCTTGCTTGCTTGCTTGCTATCTTGCTTGCTTGCTTGCTTGCTTGCTTGTTTGCTTGCTTGCTTGCTTGCTGGCTGGCTTGCTGGCTTGCTGGCTTGCTGGCTTGCTGGCTTGCTGGCTGGCTGGCTGGCTGGCTGGCTGGCTGGCCGGCCGGCCGGCCGGCCGGACGGACGGACGGACGGACGGACGGACGGGTGGATGGATGGATGGACCGGTGGACGGACGAACGGGAACGCGCCCTTTGAAACGGGGTGGTGGCAATTGCTACCATGCTCAGCTTGTCTTTCTTTATTATTTTTTTCTTTCTTTGCTGTGTTGGCAATTCTCATTACGATTCGCCATCATCTTTACCTACGGTTTCCTTCAATTATAATTTTATGCCACATCTCTGCTTTTCAGCCACCAAACATCTAATCACTTTTTGCTAACTTCCACTGCAGATTTATTTACATGACCATTGTAATCTTTAAACCCTGCGGCCTCACAAAGAGTGATTGTGCCTGCATCGATATCCGGATGGATACCATCACATTTGAGCATGAGGTGTTCAGTTGTTTCCACAGATCTACCACACACTGCACATGCGTCATCCTCTTCGTTAAATTTCTTTTTGTAGCTGCGAGTTCTAAGACACCCTGACCTAGCTTCAAAAAGTAGGGCACTGCCTCTCATAGAAAAATCTGAAAAATTCTTTCATCATAGAAAAATTCTTTCCTGATCTGCCTTTTCTAGTATCGATATAGTTCTACACTATGTTTCTTTTCCATTGAATTCATCCAATTTTTAACTTCCGCGTTTTTAACCTTTTGTTTAATGCTCTTTCTTTCTCCGTCTTCTTGACCGGCATACTTACTGGTTAGTTTTCTAGTTCTTTTCCGCCACTGTGAGTCAACGCTCTTTCTGTATAAATATTTAAATACCTTAGCTGCCCACCTGTTATCGTCCAGTTCCCTCAGGCGTTCTTCATATAGTATTTTACTCTGAGCTTCCCGTGCTTCGAACGATGCCCAGCCCATATCCCCTTGTACTGCCTCGTTTGTTGCTTTGCCGTGGGCACCTAGTAATAATCTTCCAAAAGCTCTCTGATTTACGTCTAATCTCGACTGAGCTTCTGCCCTTAAGCACAGAACCGCATTGCCGAAAGTGTGTCCCGGCACCATTATTCCTTTCCAATACCTCTTTGTACTTCTCATTTGTTGTACCCTCATAATAATAATAATAATAATAATAAATTATTTAATTGAAAAAAGACACAGTACAAATACGAGCCTGCCCAAGCCAACAATGGGCTTGTGGGGCAGTGCTCGGCAGAATGGAGCAAGCCAGAGAACGGCACAATTAATCAATACTGCACAAATTTAGAATGAAACTAAGGAAAGGCAGTGAGAAAAGACGGGGGGGGGGGGGAAGGAAAAAAAGAAAAGAAACAGAATTACACATACAAATCAAAGATAGCAGATTTCACTTCTTTCCGAGTGCTGAAAGAAAAAAACATTATCTGGCAGGTCGTTCAACACATCAGGTACATAAAAGGACACGTTTACCATATCTTGTCCGTACTCTGGGCAAGCTAAAGCGGTCGCGTGGACGTAATGCTCTGGCGGGGACATACGGGAGGCAGAACTCATTGTTCCATATATACATAAGGCTCACACTTTCTTTGAATAATAGCCTGAACGAAGGCATGTGCGAGCATGAAAAAAGATTGGAATTATTAGTAATGTGCACACTATACATCACAGCCCGAATTATAGATTTTAGTAAAAAATTCACTTTGTTGCGCCAAAACACTGAACAAAAATAAAAAGAACAAATTCCATACCGCAGCACACTGCACGCCAATGCATGAGCTATTGTTTTCCTTATGTAAATTGGGCATAGTGCTTTAATAGAATATAGCAGGCAGGCTATTTTGCGCAGCCTTTCTCAAACGTTAGCCAAATGAGTGTTCCAGGACATGTTAGAACCGAAATGGACACCCAGATAATTGACACTTGAGAGGTATGGAATAGGAGAGCAAAAGCAATTGTTACACAGAGGAGAATGAAGAAACACTGGAGTGATGACAGCAACAGATTTCATCGCATCGTGAAAACAGACTAGTTTAGTTTTATTTTGGTTGATAGAAATTAAGTTGTTACGGTACCAACTGATAACATTTACAGTGTCAGTTTGCAATTCAGCCACGGCTTGATGGTAATTAGTATGACGCGGTACTAAAGGCGTGTCATCTGCGTATTGAAACACCCTATAGTGAAAAATTGCTTCACTGAGATCATTAACGCACAGGTTGAATAAAAGGAGAGCTAAAATCGACCCCTGGGGAACTCCGGCGGTCAACTGTCTAGGTTTGCTTTTAATATTTCCGAAAACTACTGTTTGGATTCGACCGTGCAAATAATTCTCAAGGAAAGTTAGGAAGGGCCCTCGGAAGCCACAGCTATGAAGTTTACGAAGTAATATTTCATGGTTTACGGAGTCAAAAGCTTTTGATGCATCTAGAAATAATGCACAAGCGAATGCAATACTTTCGAGAGTACTATTAAGGAAATCGGTTAATTCATCTAATGCTAACCTAGTGCCACGCCCGCAAGTAAATCCGTATTGATTAGGCGACAGTATGTTGTGCGCATCAATGAAGCTCTGCATTACGTGAAAAATATGTTTTTTTCAAGTATCAGAGCAATGCACGAAAGTATCGAAATGGGTCTGTAGTTTGTGACAACATTAACCTGTCTGCTTTTGAAAAGAGGAACTACAAGCGCTTCCTTGAGGCCAGGCGGTATTACTTGTGTGGCTATAATGTTATATATAACTGCTAAAAGAACATTCTTCAGGGCCTCAAAATTTCTCCGAAGGACGTCCACAGACACACCATCTAATCCAACCGACTTCCGCTGTTTAAAGTTGAATAAGATATGACGAATATCATCTTCGGTACACTCGGGCAGGAAGGCAGACTCAACCACCGATTGTGGCATACAATAACTAGCCGTATTACCAGACAAACTTGTTTCAGTAGACGAGAAAAAGGAATTAAATTGGTCTGCTAACGTTATACGTGGTGGACAGAAATTCTTAGCAACAGTTTGGTATGCGCCTTTCCGGGGACGACCCCTTAATTCGTTAACCACAGAGCAAGCCTTGGACGGGTTATTCCTAAACTCAGAAAATTTACCTTGCAAGTGCTTTCGCCTGGCACCTCTAAGCACAGCAGTGACTTTATTCCGAGTCATCTTATAAGCTTCACGAAGATGCTGATTATTAGGGGAGCGACGACAACGCGCCCAGGCCAGTTCTTTTTCAGCTATTGCGGTTAGAACATTTCCATTTATCCACGGGCATCCCGGCTTTCGTTGCTTTAAGACGACTACGTTTTTGCAAGAGTGCACTGTCTGCGTATAAACGGTAATAAAAGAATCGTACAGGTGACTGGCAGGAACTTTCGCAAGGAAAGTTTTTCAATCATAGCGTCGCAACAACAAGTCCAGCTTTCTTTTATCAACAACCTCTATCTGTGATACCGGGTTATTAGCCACAGCATAGTGAGACGATAGAAAGCTACACCCAACAAAGAAGTGATCGGATAGCTTTTGCTCAATAATAAACGGAAATACCTGGTCGTTCTCAGTGCGAACGTTGACGTGATCTATGCATGAAGACACAAGTGATGCACCCAAAATTTCGACACGTGTGGGAAGGTTGATAATGGATTCTATTCCAACGTCAGCAAGCGTGTTCAAGCAATCAGCTACAATGTGCCGCTCTTTCTTCAGCACGTCAATGTTAACATCACCTATCATGCACAGGTGACCAGATGGAAAAGCAAGTAGACGCAATTCATCTACAAACTTTCTGACATTTTGATTTGGCGGCCCATAAATAGCGAGCAATGTGATGGCAAAAGATTGTGTGTGAATACGAAGGGCTAGCGATTCAGCACTTGTGAAGATTATGTTCAGAGGACTTGAAATACAACCATTTTTAATAAAGATGGCAATTCCACCACCACGGCCGTCTTTGCGCGTCAAAAAATGATTGTGATAACCTTGGAGTTGAAACAGACCAGTATGTTCTTGCCCAATATTAATTTCAAAAGAGACAAAAACATCAGCGAAATCACGTACTGCACCAGCGTGGACACAAAATTCATTCCAGTGCATGCGAATACTGCGCACGTTTACATGAAAAACAGTGAACGTGCCTTCGCCTGGTTTTAAAAAAACAGAAAGAGAATGAAAGTCTCGAAATTGTTCGCACGAAGCCATGAATCAAGGAAAAAGATTACAACAGACAAAACGGAGAATAGAAGAGGTCAGACTAGCCGAGACAAGTCACAAGGGCTCATTATGCGCACAGCTGGGTCACCCTCCTTCTTTCGGGCATACATTTTGCCATGTTTCAGCCATACGAACTTCAAATCGGCCTCCTTGGCCTTAGTCATTGTCTCCCAGAACAATTCTCTGTTGTATTTCGTCACGTTTTCGACAAAGAAAACCGAGGACTCATTTTCCTTCGCCAGAGATTCCAGTTTCTTTCGCTTTGCCAGCCAGCTGTCACGTATGCCTGCCAGCTATGCCAGCTACTACATGGCCTGGCAGGAATGAATCAATGCCTAGTTGTGCGGCCGGTTCAGTAACAGTAGTAGTCACGTTTTCAGCAGGAAATTGGGGTAGGCCGTGAATTTCGAGGTTTGAGGACCTACAATACCGTTCAGAGGCATTTATTTCGCCTCTAAGATCTTGAATGACAGCTGCCTGAGAAGCGACCTGATCCTCAAGCACCATCACTTTAGAAGACAATGCAGTGACCTCTTTCTCTCGCGTTGCTGATTCTTTCAGCAAGGAATCATACTTCTTTGAAAGAAAGTCAATCGAGTCGTGTATAATCCTGCATTTTTTTTTCACTGCTTCGATCACGGACTTCAGGCACAACAGCTCGTTTATTTTGGACTGAACCAGGGAAATTGACTCAAATTTCTCGCGAATGGAATCCAGCAACGATAGCTTTTCAGCAATAGCTGTTAACTGGCTAGAACTGCCTTGCGAAGAATCCGCTGATCTGCATGTTTTGCATCGCCACTTTTATCTCTTTTGGGCCCATCGACGAGAAAGTGCCTTCAGCCACGCCTTAGCACTCCTGACCGAGGTGATACAACGATGCACAGCTGGAGCATTCCATGCACCGGTCCTCGTCAGCAAAATCATCCCCACATTGAGCACATTTTTGTCCCTCCATCACACATGCGTACAAGAGAACACACGCGGTAGATCAAGCAAATGGCAGTTTTGCAGTTGGCGGCATGGAGTGTACAGAAGAGTCGCTACAGCAAAACCAGCTCACCTGCAGTAACAGAACAAATCTTTAGGGTCGGCTCTGGACGTGCCGCCAACTGCGCTTGCTGCTTGCAAGCGATGCGCTTTTATGGGGACGATGACGGCGTTTGTTGATCAGAGCACCACCTTGCGTCGCAAACCGAAGTCAAGAAGAACGGGAAAAGTTCCACTTTTTTCAGCAGAGCTGGCACACCGACGAACCATCCGTGCAAAAGAGCATCCGACGTCCGATGGACCACTTGAAACTGTTGGGACGTAGTTGCGCACCTGCAGTAACAGAGCAAATCTTTAGGGCCGGCTCTGGACGTGCCGCCAACTGTGCTTGCTGTTTGCAAGCGATGCGCTTTTATGGGGACGATAACGGCGCTTGTTGATCAGAGCACCGGACGTGCCGCCAACTGTGCTTGCTGCTTGCAAGCGATGCGCTTTTATGGGGACGATGACGGCGCTTGTTGATCAGAGCACCACCTTGCGTCGCAAACCGAAGTCAAGAAGAACGGGAAAAGTTCCACTTTTTTCAGCAGAGCTGTCACACCGACGAACCATCCGTGCAAAAGATCATTCGACGTCCGATGGACCACTTGAAACTGTTGGGACGTTGTTGCGCACCTGCAGTAACAGAACAAATCTTTAGGGCCGGCTCTGGACGTGCCGCCAACTGTGCTTGCTGCTTGCAAGCTATGCGCTTTGATGGGGACGATGACGGCGCTTGTTGATCAGAGCACCACCTTGCGTCGCAAACCGAAGTCAAGAAGAACGGGAAAAGTTCCACTTTTTTCAGCAGAGCTAGCACACCGACGAACCATCCGTGCAAAAGAGCATCCGACGTACAATGGACCACTTGAAACTGTTGGGACGTAGTTGCGCACCTGCAGTAGCAGAACAAATCTTTAGGGCCGGCTCTGGACGTGCCGCCAACTGTGCTTGCTGCTTGCAAGCGATGTGCTTTTATGGGGACGATGACGGCGCTTGTTGATCAGAGCACCACCTTGCGTCGCAAACCGAAGTCAAGAAGAACGGGAAAAGTTCCACTTTTTTCAGCAGAGCTGTCACACCGACGAACCATCCGTGCAAAAGAGCATCCGACGTCCGATGGACCACTTGAAACTGTTGGGACGTAGTTGCGCACCTGCAGTAACAGAGCAAATCTTTAGTGCCGGCTCTGGACGTGCCGCCAACTGCGCTTGCTGCTTGCTAGCGATGCGCTTTTATGGGGACGATGACGGCGCGTGTTGATCAGAGCACCACCTTGCGTCGCAAACCGAAGTCAAGAAGAACGGGAAAAGTTCCACTTTTTTCAGCAGAGCTGTCACACCGACGAACCATCCGTGCAAAAGATCATTCGACGTCCGATGGACCACTTGAAACTGTTGGGACGTAGTTGCGCACCTGCAGTAACAGAACAAATCTTTAGGGCCGGCTCTGGACGTGCCGCCAACTGTGCTTGCTGCTTGCAAGCTATGCGCTTTGATGGGGACGATGACGGCGCTTGTTGATCAGAGCACCACCTTGCGTCGCAAACCGAAGTCAAGAAGAACGGGAAAAGTTCCACTTTTTTCAGCAGAGCTAGCACACCGACGAACCATCCGTGCAAAAGAGCATCCGACGTACAATGGACCACTTGAAACTGTTGGGACGTAGTTGCGCACCTGCAGTAGCAGAACAAATCTTTAGGGCCGGCTCTGGACGTGCCGCCAACTGTGCTTGCTGCTTGCAAGCGATGTGCTTTTATGGGGACGATGACGGCGCTTGTTGATCAGAGCACCACCTTGCGTCGCAAACCGAAGTCAAGAAGAACGGGAAAAGTTCCACTTTTTTCAGCAGAGCTGTCACACCGACGAACCATCCGTGCAAAAGAGCATCCGACGTCCGATGGACCACTTGAAACTGTTGGGACGTAGTTGCGCACCTGCAGTAACAGAGCAAATCTTTAGTGCCGGCTCTGGACGTGCCGCCAACTGCGCTTGCTGCTTGCTAGCGATGCGCTTTTATGGGGACGATGACGGCGCGTGTTGATCAGAGCACCACCTTGCGTCGCAAACCGAAGTCAAGAAGAACGGGAAAAGTTCCACTTTTTTCAGCAGAGCTGTCACACCGACGAACCATCCGTGCAAAAGATCATTCGACGTCCGATGGACCACTTGAAACTGTTGGGACGTAGTTGCGCACCTGCAGTAACAGAGCAAATCTTTAGGGCCGGCTCTGGACGTGCCGCCAACTGTGCTTGCTGCTTGCAAGCGATGCGCTTTTATGGGGACGATGACGGCGCTTGTAGGCAGCCTACATGCTGCGCGCCTCCGTCTTTCTAGGGTGGTGTCGCCTTTTGACCTGGCTCGTGCCGCCGCCCGCCGTTGACCAGTGTTGCCAGAAGACGTTGCCGCGCCATATTGGTCCCCAGTCGGCATGCCGTCGCCGTGCGCATAAGACTGTCGTCTTGCTGCTGCTGAGTGTCTGTGATTTTCGGTCTCGACGAGAAGGAAGTATTTAATGGCACCATGCTAGCACTGTGACCACGTTCAGAGTTGTGTGAGCACCGAAAATTCCCGGGTGTTGCGTTCCGCAATGCACGAACCACTGCAGGAAGGGCACACGAATGTATCGTTTCCCGGCTAGCCCTAACCGAAGAAAGCGCTGGCTTGTGCAAGTGAAAAGGGACCGCTGGGAGCCCACTGATGCTTCTCGTGTTTGCGCTGTGAGTATTGTACCTCGCTTCACCATGTATTTGCGCGCGTACTTATTGCTATATTCTACATTTTTGAAGGGCTCTATACTTGTGTTTTTGTGAGCGGGGACGGCCGTCGCAGGCAGCTGTCAGCTGATAGTTGCCTGCGACGGCCGCCCGTAGCCGAGCGTGCGCGCAAGTGGAGGCTAGGCGTTCCATTACCCCGAATTAAGAAGGTACGAAACGTAAATTTTCATAATTAAGCCTGGTTGTGAACATGTTCTAACTTGGCAGTCGCATTTTAATCTTGGAATGCCCCGCAGTTCAGTTTTACGCATCGTTCAGCTACGTTCGGCAATCGGCTGAGTACGCAGTGTGCTGCTTATTTATTGTATCTACGAATAAAATAAATCGCTGAGTTGTTCGTACTGAAATTCTGCACGGGTGTAGAATTTATGATTGATCCTTTTTTTTACCGTGTTATTAAAAGTAATTGACCGGCCTGGGTGCAAAAGATAAAAACCGAAGTTATGCACTGCGAAACTTGTCAAACGTAGCTCAAACAAGCATGGCCGTAAAAGCCGATTGTGGTGATTTAATGATAAGGTCGCGTATGGTGTTTTAGGCACGAACAACCAAGTGATTTGGACGAAATATTTTTCGTTCAACCAGCACTTAATTATGCACTCTCGTGTATTTCATTGTAATGTAGGGCGCGATTTCTTTCAAACACTGTGAAAACAAACTTGATATGTTTATGGTAATTCGTAATTTCGACGCCCGTATAAAATATTACAATGGTTCAAGATACGCTTTCTGTCGGTAATTTTTGGTGCGTCATTGGGAAATGTAGTCCGCATGGCCTAAATGTTTAATTGCAAAAAATAGCAGGTAATAAATTTTCCATTGTGGCCCTCATTACATGAGGTTTCCAGCAACTGAAACAACTTATTGTGTTTTCAAATAAGTTTGTTAAAACTGTCTTTTTTTATTCAAGGCACATTTTGAAGACGCAAGTTTTGAACAGAACAGGCTAGATGGATTGAAAAAGCTGAGGCCGGATGCTGTCCCAACTCTTTTTCCCTATCGTGGTAAGTACATATGTAAAATCTATTTTGGAAGAGAAAGAAGTTCCATTTCGCTTGGACATTCATAAATGTAATTTATGTTTACAAAAAAACACACACATCTGAACTCATTAGCCCAATGCACAGAGGTATCCGGTCCTTATTTTATTTTTCTACTCGAAGCACTCAAAACTGCATAAAATGCTTTGGGTGGTGCATTTCATTCAAGAAAAATGCTATCATTTTTCCTGTAATTTTTACGGTGAAAGTAAAAATGGGTATCTAAGCTGTTTCCTAAATAAGAAAGCATAGGCAAGCATTTCATTGTAGTGATGTTTGCGTCCTTAATTTTTTTCAGCCGCTCCAAAACACAGGAAGTCCTCAAAGAAGCGTCCTTGTGCTTTGACACCTGCAAATTTGTCTCGCACCAAGCGTGTTTGCACGCCTGGAGACATTTCGCAGCTGCCTCTACATCCTGGCGACGGGAAGGTTCCTGACCACAATGCACAGTCCAAGATTCCTCTAGACAAGGCAGCGAATGGTGCAAACCACATTGGTGAGTTGAGGTGTCATCGTGCGTCAGTAGCCGCCTCTCCCCCAAATCTGCCTTCCAACACTGTATCAAGTGACACAGACGACACTCCTGAGTCCAGCCATGATGATGTGTCAGCAGCCATTCTGCCAGATCTCCGTCCCGACATTGTAGCAAATGACGCAGACAGCACTGCTTCTCCACACGGTCAAACAACCACGCCAGCTGCCTTTATGCTTGCAGGCGTAGCAACTCCCACATTGCTCATGTTGCGCCGAGAAAATGCTGAGCTGCGAAAAAAAAAACAGCGACCTAAACAGGAAGTGTAAAAATTTGATACGACTGCATGAGCAAGCCAGGTCAAAAGTACGGAGTCTTAATAAGAAAATCAAGTTAGCTGAGCAAGAAATAAGTGCGCTAAAATCATTTCTTGCTCCAGATCAAACAAAGGCTCTGGCAACAAAAACCAGGATTCGAAAGTGGTCGCAGAAGACTATACAAGCAGCTCTCCAAATCAAGCATGCATGCGGTACGACAGGCTACGAATTTCTCAGGTCTTTGTCATATCCGCTGCCTTCTAACAGGACCTTGATTCGAAGAATGCAGAA
This sequence comes from Amblyomma mixtum, assembly GCF_055824585.1. Taxonomy (NCBI): domain Eukaryota; kingdom Metazoa; phylum Arthropoda; class Arachnida; order Ixodida; family Ixodidae; genus Amblyomma; species Amblyomma mixtum. The sequence continues at coordinate 131,799 of NW_028317716.1, forward strand.
CATTCGTTTCCTGCCTGGCATCCTCACTGAGGTGATGGAAGTTTTAAAACGCAAGGCAGAAACAATGGAAGACATTGAGAAAGACTGCGTGCTTTTCATGGACGAAATGGAGATTAGCCAGGGCTTCGAACATGATGCCTCCCTCGATTGTCTTTTCGGAGGTACGACTCTACCGGAATCAACTGCGAATGTCGCCAACCATGCCCTTGTGTTTATGGTTGGGGGTTTAAACACAAGATGGAACCAAGTCATCGCTTACCACTTCACTAGTCGTTCAACTGACGGAAGGATTTTGAAGGAGCTAGTGTTTCGTTTAATTGAACTCTGTTTCGAGGTTTCTTTGAGAGTGCTTGTTGTGACAAGTGACATGGGAGGAGCGAACAGGGCAGTGTGGCGCCTCCTTGGACTTTCAAGCCACAGGCACTCGGAAACTGTCTGCTCTCTTGCACACCCCCACTTGGATGGCAGGGAGCTATATTTCATGGCCGATCCTGCCACGTTTTGAAAAATATTCGTGGTCAGCTTCTTCGTGCAGGAAGTTTTACCCTGGCGGTAGAGACAGCAAAGGAGCACGGCATCCCAGGAACAACTGTTAGCATTGAACATGTTAAAGCTGTTCTCGAATATGATAGCAACAAGGACCTCAAAATTGCTAATAAACTGTCGGACATTCACGTCAGCAACGGACACTTCACTAAAATGAAAGTTAGCATCGCAGGGCAAATGTTCCGCGAAGCACCTCCTGCCATTCGGTATCTAATCAAACAAAACGTCTTGAAGCCGGAAGCAGAAGCAACTGCATGGTTTTTTGACCTTGTGACTAAATGGTACACTTTGATGTCGTCACGACACCCCATCGTCGCTTTAAGCCATTTTGATCTCTGAAAGCACAAGGAAGCAGTTACAACCTTGGAGCTTGCATGTGCCACATTCAGTCGAATGAACATCGGAGCGACTGCACACTGGAAGCCATCTCAAGCTGGTCTCTTGGTGTCGACAAGTGTTGTACTGCGCCTGTCGGAGGAGCTCCTGGCGAAGCGCGGATACTTGTACCTCCTCACTGCTAGGTTAATCCAGGATTGCCTTGGAAATATTTTCTCAGTAGTGAGGCTCAGGAAACCTGTACCAAGTGCGTACGATGTCAAATGCGCATTGAAGGCCATTTGTGTTAGCCAGTTTCTGCACACACCTAAGTCTTCTAGCTACAGCATTGATGACAGTAATCATTTGGCTGACCTCCTTGATCCAAGCCTGAAGGAGCTGGCAGGAGGCCCCAGCCAGCAGTCTGAAGAGTTGGAGAACCTGTTTGTGATCGGTCTGACGACTGCGGAGTGCGACATCATAGCTTATGTGGGTGGTTTTCTTCTCAAGTCCATTTTGAATTCTATAGAGAGCTGCAAGAGCTGTGAAAAAGTATGGATTGACAGTACGTTTGTCGAATACAGCAGCCTTATTCACCTGAAGGAATATGTCAAGAATTCTGGAAACCTCATTCAGCCAAGCCAGGGTTGTAATGAATATTTTGATAGATTGTGAAGAGACCTTCAAAACTTTTGCAGAAATGGATGAAGTCATGAAGCTCAAGAAACCATTTTCTAGCATTTTGAATGCCCTGCAGAAGTCTGTAAAAATGCACATATGATGTTGCGACTTGCACAAGCCTAAGGTAGAGAAGATGCTTCTCGAAAAGTATGTAAAAACAAGACTGAATATTTACCTTCGACAGCAGCATGCACAACGGGTAAACGGGGCATCGAGCAAAACGTGTGCTGCCGCAAACTTGGAATAGCTCTGCAGTCAGCTTAGACTTCAGAGTAGTGCTGCAGTTGTGACAATTTTTTTTATATGTGAAGACACCTACAGGGCGCTAATACGAGAGGCTGTGTATTGACTCGTTGCCGACTGTGCGTTTGTTACGCACTCTACGCAACTTCACTGCCGCACATTGATGATCAAGGGAAGTTTTTACCTTTTCTGCGTAACATTACATAGGTGTGTGTTCAAAATAGCTGTGAAATATTTTCCTGTTAAGTTTTCTTTTTACTGTTCATCACAGCTTGCAAAAGGTACCCAAAACCAAGAAACGCTGGCATGCTTTCATTCAAATCATGCCTTTTGTTAACTTGGTTTATAGCTGTCATAGCTAAGTGCACGTTGCTAACGACGTATTTCTTCTGTACATTATTTTACCATGTCATGTAATTTTCAGCGTTTTGTTTGAGGTAATTAATTTCATTATGTCTGTTGGTTTTTCCAATATTTCTGTTCGTGTATGTGTCCATGCTCAAAGTACAACTTATGCAGGTATTATCGCATTGATTGCTTTCCCATTGTGATCAGTGTAGCAAACTGTATTCTTCTCCAGCTGATTTGTCGTAAAATGGTTATGTCGGCTTTGCTGGCACCAGCATTGTGCACTTGTGTAAAATGGTTATTTCTGCTTTGCTCGCAACAGCATTGTGCACTTGTGCAGCCCATTTTGGCTTTTTGGCTTCTAGCCGCTGTATTTTCAGGTTGTTTTTTCAGTACATGCATTGAAAAAGTCTAAAATGATCAATGTTGCTTTTATATGCCTTACCCTGTTAGGCAAAGTGCTGTTTGAAATCTGATACTACTGTTCATAATTCGGACATATATTTATATGCTTGTTGGATTTCCCATGTACCCCTGTGATTCGTCGAGCAGGTTGTTGCATGTCAGGCAAGCATTGCAATAAAGTAACCTGTTGTGAATTGTGTGTGTCTTCCCCACTAAAATATATATATAAATAAAAGGGCGCTTGAGGCTATGCCGACTTGGCAGTTGAGTCATAAATGCGCTATTGTGTGTCGCAACAGCACCTTCTTTAATGTTCCTCAATAAATGCATGGCTACGCATTAAATCGATACATTGGGCACGTTCAGTTCGCCAGTTTCTGTACGATGCTTCACGGAATTGACTCGGAGGGTAGTGCAATTGTGGCCTAGTTTACGCGCAGCATTTTTTCTTATTTTGAGAATGGTAATGCTCCGGCAATGTGTAAGCATTGTTTGCGAGGTACCCTAGCAAAATATCTCCTTAACGCCTTGTATCTGCACAAAAATGCGCAATTGGCGACGTTACACATTTAATCGTTATAATAGCGTAAATATAGAATACTGGTAGTTTTACAATTTGTTCGGAACAATTTCCATATACATAAAGTAAGAAAACCTGAAAATGAACTAACGAAATCATTGTCTATTTAATCCAGCGCCTTCACGCGATTAACAACAGAAAAGAAAGAGTCTTTTTCTGGATTAAAAATGACATCGAAGAAAGCCGAGATAAAAGCCAGTCGCGTTACTTCAATGCCACCAAGGAAACGTAATTCCGGCAAAACGAAGCGGCGTAACAGTACTTCCACCTTGATAGCTAATGCTCAGATGTTTTCCTGTCTGTTGCACGATTTCACCTGGGAAAAGTTAATTACGCCTTAGCAACATTCTGAATATGAGAAACGATCGATGACAACGAATTTGCGAAACGCGTACTCGCGCGCTTCTAAGAATAGCCTTTACCGAAGACGTGAATGCCGCAGTAAACGATCGACCCTGCAATCTCGATCGTGTTCAGCAGGAGGACGCTCTTGAAAAGCTGCTTTGTCGATATTCCTCAAGCAAGCAGGAAGCTTCTCAAAGCAGGCAGGGCATACGCTGGGGACGAAGATGGCGGCCCGTCAAGTTTGGCAGCCGCCACAGGCGCCGTTAGGCAACCTTGGGCCCAGCTGTCACCACCCTAAAAGACGGACATGTAGGCTCTCTAGGCGCTTGTTGATCAGAGCACCACCTTGCGTCGCAAACCGAAGTCAAGAAGAACGGGAAAAGTTCCACTTTTTTCAGCAGAGCTGTCACACCGACGAACCATCCGTGCAAAAGAGCATCCGACGTCCGATGGACCACTTGAAACTATTGGGACGTAGTTGCGCACCTGCAGTAACAGAACAAATCTTTAGGGCCGGCTCTGGACGTGCCGCCAACTGCCAACTGCCAATAATGCCCTATGTTTCATTATCCCAGCGTCTCTTCGTCCTTTTGCCCTAAGAGCCTGTTCATGCTTTTCAGTGTATATCTGCCCTTCGTTTAGCAATATCTCGAGGTATTTGTATTCGGCCACTTTGGGTATTTCGTGGCCTTGCATTGTAAGCGCCTGATCAGTTGTATCGTTAAAAATCATCACACCTGATTTAGTTGCGCTAGCACTGAATCCTAGAGCGTCTCCTTCGTCTCCACAGCAATTAACCAAAGTTTGAAAATCATCCTGGGCCCGCTGACATCGGCGCCATCTCTCGGCATGCAGCCGAACTGCAAGGCCCGCGCCGCCGCGGCCGAACATAATCTGGACGCTCGAGCGGGCGCAGTGTCAACACCTCAGTATTCTTGCACCGTGAGCAAAACGCAGGATAAAAAACTATTTCGCACGACCCCAAGAGACCCAGAGTTAATTCACCATATTCCTGACTCACTGCAGGGTACAGTCCTGAAAAATTGGCGCACTTGTTCGGAAGGACCACGATAGCTCACAAATACGTGAACAAAGTGGCGAGGGAGATAGCCGGAGCTACTCAATTTGCTTGGAGAACGAATGATTGTGTCAGCACTCCACCGGTGTTTTAGAATGAGAAAGAGCGCCAATTTCGCGGCACAGTGCGGAAATACATACGCTTTCGAAAGCATGCATGCAAAGCAACGTCTTCAGTGCAGGTGAAAAAGCCAAATTTTCTCGAGCCATAGCGCCAAGGATAATCGCGTTTTCGAAAGTCTAAACTCTTATAGGGCTAGTACTAACGACCGTCTACGAAAAAACCGGGTACAGTTGCGACTAGGTGCCCAATTTCACTAGCTAAAAGTTAATTATTAATAATTAGTTAACCAGCTTACGACTTTAGAGTATTCACTGGTTTTCTGGTGTCCGCCAAGACTGGGAATACTGTGCCGCAAAAGCCATATTTTTACCCCAAAGTGCTTAATGTAAAATTTTTTTAGAGTGTTCGCTGAAACACCCGCTATATGCAAGCCTGGTGGGTGGCCCACAACTCTGAGCGACGGTTGGCAGCCTGACACAAGGAAGGCAGGTACCCCGCCGTGGTGGCTTAGTTGTTACGGCGCTCAGCTGCTGACCCGAAAGACGCGGCGTTCGAATTTCGATGAAGAGGAAATTCTAGATTCCCGTGTGCTGTGCGATGTCAGTGCACGTTATAGAACCCCAGGTGGACGAAATTTCCCGAGCCCTTCACTACGGCGTCCCTCATAGCCTTAGTTGCTTCGGGACGTTAAAACCCCATAAACCAATAAAACACAAGGCAGGCTCCTGACAAACAGACAAGCAAACACACAAATCATGATTATCAAACTGACTACGTTCACTGCAGGGCGAAGGCCTCTCCCATACCTGTAAAATTAACCTGGTCCTTTGCCAGCTGGTGCAACCTTATCCCCCCAAACTTCTTTATTTCACTCGCCCTCGTAATTGTCTGCAGTCCCCTGCTACGCCCGCCTTCTCTTGCTATCCAAGTCGTTGCCTGATGACAATGCGTTGTCTCGCCATCGCATTACATGCGATGATGATGATGCCTCAGGCTTCATGGCACACACCCACGGCGAGGCATTACATGTCTTGACCAAGCTCATTTCTTCTTCTTCACTTCGGCTAGAATACCATTCACCTCGGTTTGTTTTCTGACCCACTCTGTCCTCTTCCGGTACCTTCTGCTCTTTTCCGCTAGCTAGCTCTCTTGTGAATTAAATTTGAATCCTGATCGGTACCCAACACGTTCCTGCCTCGTGGGTTATTACCGGTAAGAAAAAGCTGCTATATATTTTTTCTCGCAGAATCGTGCTCAATTTCTTTTCATAATCTGAGGGAACCGGCAAACAAAACCACACCGGCTAAAGACAGCTGGGGAATCCACACTATAGATGTTACTGCACTACACTGGGCATGATCCCAATACATGGAATGACTAGCATTTCTTCTCGTACCATTGCAAGTTTTTCACCTCTACCTTCTGTAACAGGTGTTTTTTCGAGAACTGCAGGAAAACTCGTTGCTCGGTTTGCACGTTGTTCGGTCCTTGATAGTTATAAACATGGTGCTGCAGCAATAGGACATGCAGGAGCAGGCGGTGGTAACGCCGGTTCTAACGAGCACGTCTTTGAAAACAAAGCGGCTTCTTGACGCTCTGTTGGATTCCTTAGTAAGGCTAGAAGTTGCCGCGTGCTTGAGAATCGATGTACGTAAAAGCTCTCGCATGCACATCACGAAAAACTTTCGCAATTTTGACATACGAGTTACTGTCAGCACCGTACCTGTTGAAGACACACAAAACCTAATCTTATTTTCCTTTTTCTTTTCAGGCTGCCCTCCATTTGGCGCAAGGGTGTTATACCAAGCATAGAAGCTGATAGCTTCTCTCCAGCGTACGTTTGCGGGGTTAGAAAAGGAAATATGTCTTACTGTTTCAAGGAGCTGCTGAAGAATTGCGCGCGCTTCACGGGAAAGCAAAGTTTGCAGTCATAATATATTTGTTTTGTCTCAGCGATCGTGAGACACGACGCCAGCTTTCAAGACACATGTGCGGCTATTCAGCCATTCGGGCTCTCCATGAAAGAAGCGGAAACACCATTGTTCATTACCTGCCATTCACTTCCTTTCTTTTATTGCGGCAGAGCTGGACACATTGGTTATTGCTCAGAATGTGATTGGGCTGGCGCTACGTGACAACTGAAATCAGGACTGATAGATGGTAAGGTTGCGCTATCATAGAGATGCGAAAATAAAAGAAAGAACGTTCTTTCTGAAAATATTGACAACAGATTGCCACCAATATATGATTCACATAACTTTATAAGGTCGCCTGAAATTTAGCCCCTATCACTGCAGTTCGCTGTGAAGGATGCGGTAAGACAGTTTTAGCTGAGCGGTTTTATGGTCAGCTCCGGTTACGCTAGCTCACTCAACATAAGCATAGCGGGCATGCAGCGAGCATGTTTTATTAAAGCAAATTTTTACTCTGCTAAGGCTAAGAGGAGTGGTTTTGACTTGTGACGCCATCTAGCGGTTAGAAATAGGACAGATTTGATGAATATAATCAAAATTTGCGTGTATAGTTCATATCTCTCTTTTGCGGTTCCTTGGAACTTTATTGGTGTAAAGTGAACAAGCTTACTTGAAGAGCACCTGTTCCGGCAGCTCAGTGAAAGAAAACGCGGCTTGCATTGCTAATTGTTTGATCCATCTTGACCAATGCCGCACTGTTCGTGCGAAGCGTCTCTTTGAACCTCCAATTCAGTGTTTTTTCCTGCTTTCTACGTTGCACACAACAAGAATTCAGATTACGGCAGTGTATGTTTCCGTTGTCGCTACTAAACTGGCGATAAATAGAGGATCTCTTCATTTTGAAACGTTTGCAATTTGTCGGGGTGAACACTTCTGCATATGAATGCACGAACGTCTACTCATTAGCAAAATAAATTGAGACAGGCGTGAAGGCAGCGACTTTCTCAAATTAGCCCTGCTTTTTTGCTGGAAGTAATCCGTAAGGAGGCCTACGCGGTTTTTCGCAACGCGCAACGTCAAATCGCGCTTGGTTGCGACTGCGGCATTTTCAGACACCCGCTTCCACATGCGCTCACAGTCGCTCCAAAGGATTCACCACGACTACGCCACTGTGCAAACAGCGATCTTTGTCAATTTTGAAGCGCTTTCAACGAATGTAGTCTGGAAAATGAGCCCTTGAGACGGTGAAAGTGGAGAAGCGCTCTCAGACGCGACCGTCGAGCCAGAGGCAGACATCTTGAACTAACCGTAAAACCGGAAGCGTTTCTATACGATACGACGCTCCACTAAACCAGCGCACCTGCAGAACAGAGGCGCCTTTCAGCTGACCCGCAGCGGGTGAGCGTACTGCGCATGCGCTCTTCAGCGTCCGCCCCGCTCAGCCGTGTAGCGGACCGCAAAACTGGTCAGCTAAAAGTGTCTAATAGAGTCAACTGGGAAGCATTAACGACGTAGCTCGTAGCGTCAAGACAGATCAGTTAGATACAGGCTCGAAAAATCACCGAAGCGCCTTCTTCACGGCTCCTATAAACGTTAAGACGGTTTTAGAACATTTTTCCGCGGCGACAGCAACTTTACAATTTTTTCCTGAAACGTTCAACCACTTGCGCATCACGAAATGACGAAAATATTGTAATATATGACAAACATAAACATAGTCACCCTTCAAATCATCGCTGCCGCACGCGCCGCGGAAACTGATCACCATATCGCTGCTTCAGGAATAGGCCACGTGAGGTCGGCATAATCGCTGGAACGATCGCGCTGCGTTTCTCAGAGCACTAGCTGCCCCGTCAAGATGTGGACGGTGCGACTGAGTGGTGTTCCAGAGCAAGCCAACCACGGTGCCGTTTCCATCAACGGCAAGGTATACTCGTTCGGCTCTTTTGACGCAAACGGGCCTCACCCCTTAAGGAACCTCGTCGACGTGTCCATCTTCGACCCTGCAACGTCGCGGTGGGATGTCGTGCAAACAAATTCACCGCTCAATGGCCGGCCGAATAACATTTTTCGTCGCACTGTTGTCGCCTACAGTCACTGCGCGTACCTTTGGGGCTTACGGAACGGCTCGCAGTCGGAAAGCGTCTTTTATCGTTTCGACACCAACACCATGACTTGGATCTGCCCTCAAGTGAATGGTGATGCGCCGACACCGCATTACGGCACCTCAGCTTGCATGGTAGGTCAGCGCATGTATATATTTGGAGACGCGGATTTTTCCAATGATGTCAGCGCGCTTGACCTGGATACCATGGAGTGGCATCTTGTCCCCACCAGTGGAGACATCCTTGCTCCGCGATCCTTCCACACGGCCTCTGCAATCGGCACCCGCATGTACAGTCAGGGACAAAAGTCTCCGGACCACGTGTTCCTCAAACGAAGCTTATAACTCTAGTATCAGACAGCGGCTGGAGACCGCACTTGTGGAGATGAAAGAACAAAAATTTAACTTTTTCCTCCACAAGTGTGGTCTCCAGCCGCCGACTAATAGCAGAGCTATCGGCTTCGTTAGAGAAACACGTGGTCCGGAGACTTTTGTCCCCGACTATACGTGTGGGGTGGTGGCTTAGCTGCCACTTTTCTCGCTGGTCGCTTTGAAAACTTCACCTCTCTATTCTACCTTGAAACGACCACCTCGACCTGGGTGCGCCCACAGGTACAAGGCTTTGCCCCCGTGGGTCGGCACGGGCATTCAGCCTTTGTCTACAGAGGTGAGCTGTACATCTTTGGGGGGTTCAAACAACTTCAGTACACTTTCTGTGCAGACATGCACAAGTACGACCCTGAGACATCGTGCTGGATGGAGGTGAAGCCGTGGGGCTCAGGACCGTCTGCCAGGTGGTTTCCAGGCTGCTGCATTACTGGCGAAAGAGTGTTCGTGTTCGGCGGTTATGGCCCGGTAGCGAACATTCAGGAAGGGGAGATTGTTGAGGAGGACGAGACTCTGACCGATCTTCATGTGTTGCACATGGAACCGACACTGAAGAATTTATGCCTGCTTGCGGTCATCGATGCACGACTGGATGTGAGCGAGATCCCACTCATCACAAATCAGATCAATGCTATCCTGTCACCATAATTGAAGCCACACGCAGATGCTGAACCTGAAGCAAATGGAGTGCCTTCGACGAATCTGGATTTCTGGTGGATGATAAATGAGTTTTCTGCATGTATAAACACTTTTAGTTTAAAACAACTTTTCGACTCAGCCTTAGTTCTGTCACGCAGTAGTTTATAATGATATAGCCGTTAAGCACTGCTTTGTGTAACAGCCCGAAATATTTGGTCGAATGAATATTAACTCCTGTATATCATCGGTTTCGCTCCATGCTGGCTGGTTCTTCTGGTAATTCAGGATAATGCTATTCCCATTCAGTCTCGTGCTGGTGTCTAGCTACATATAGTACCTACGAGACATTTTTTTCAAGGCAGACGACAGTCCGACTTCCCCGATTGGACAGTAATCCTGTTTTACAGTTGGGCGCCAGGATGGATTCGTCTGCATCTGCAATGCATCGGAAAGTGACACAGTTTTCAAGTGTTCCTGCATTTCTTTCCACAGGTTGATCCCATAGAATGTACTCGGCTGCAATGCTGACGACTACATATTTTTGGCTCATATCTATAGCTTGCTAATAACATCTCTCAATCAACCCACAGCTATCCATGTCCTAACGTTTCCCCGTAGTACTTGTGATAGCTTGTGTATCAGATTTTATTGAAAGTAGCCGACAGCATGCTGCCCGGACCGAGTAATTTCCTTTGATATCTAGGACGTCGTATCTATACGGATGTGGCGGTGGCACAGGCCTACATGGTATCAGTAAGATTCGCAACGAACCATCACACTACCCCGATAAATTTGGCACTGCGCTTAACGAGTATGTGGTTGTCTTCTAGGCCTTGCCCATTTCAGGAAATGGAGACGGCAGAAAACCAGGCTACAGGACGCTACGGACGGCATTGAACAGTGCCTTGTCTGAGCAACTCTACGCATTTTATCAGGAAGGACGAAAAACTTTCACGCTAGTCGTAAAAATCTTGCTTTGCGCGCACTATTTCTTTAGAGAAAGTGTAGCTTGTGTTCGCGGCTTCCATAACACAGCGCAAAAGCGCGCTATTGTTGCCAAGCCCATATTTTTTGGCGAGAGGAAATAACCACGTGGTGTCGGAAATGTAAACTGAAATTAAAAGCTGTCTTCAAACAAAACTGCGGAACAAATGCGCTTCAGCTTTTTCGGCTCATTGTATTGAATTCTCTCAGCTTGCTGTGGTCCTTTCTTCTTTTCTCTTTCCGCGGGTTTTCAGTGGATTTAGGGTCAGGGTTCTGATTCCATGGTCGCGGGTCGAATGTTGCCCATTTCGATCGAGACAAATTACAAAAACACATTTCGCAATGTCGGTGTGCGCAAATGGATCTCAGGTGGATAAAAAAAAATAGGTTAGCACGGACGTAGGGCTGGTGCGTTCAATACGATAACACGGCCTTCCATTACCGTGCTTACTGAGGCGTTACTCCCGTACAGTCGTAGTTAACGCTGATATCTTATTTATTATGGCCAAGATATTTAATCACGCTTAACCGAGAGCCCTCCAATACCGTACTGCCCACACCCTACGTACAGCCTCGGGGTGCTAAACACGCAAAACCTACCACTCCAGAGCTTCGATGCGCTTCAGTGGGGCACGTACCGCCTTTGTGCAGCCGTGCCCGAATCTAGAAAGTCCATGGTCTGTAATGTGCTGATTGACCGCAACTGCGTGAGCACGACAGAAGGCTCGTTCATACGTACAATGACGTCAGCCCTAGACACTTTACGGTTGTCATCATCTTCATCATCGGCCTGACTACGCACATTGCAGGCCAAAGACTTCTCCCATATCTCTCCAATTAAAACAGAACCGTGCCATGCCTCCGCAAACTTCTTAGTCTTTACCAGCCTCCTACTTTTCTGCCGCCCCCTGCTACGCTTACCTTGAACTAAACCGATTCGCAGTTGTGCGGGCTCACAATTTACGCGTCGTAAGCTTAGTAAGCGCACACATACTGAAGGCTGTGCGGTGTGCTCTCTCCTGTTGTGGCAGGTTGTGAACCGCTCCTATTAATCTTTATTCAATACCGTAGCGCTCTGCATTACTGCACCGACACTTTATCTGCTGTAAACGATTGCCGCCACCTGCGTAGATTGTGGTGATTGCAAAGATACACTAAGCCCAAGCCTCATTTGTTGAACGCCCAAGAAGTCAGTCGCTTCCTCGTCTTTAGGGAGCCGTGGCGCCGCGTCAGTCATCACTAAACTGGCCAGCGCCGAAAATCACTGGCTCTTCGTGAAGCCGTATCTTCACGCATTCTCGCGCCCGCGAAGAGACGGACGCAAGAGGCGCCAGCAGGATGCGAACATAGAAAGTGCGAGCAGCAAGTGAACATGGCCAGTCATAGCCTCAAAATGCTAGTCGAAGGAATGGGGGCCGGCAGTGGCACACCTATCAGTGTTCTAGGCGCATTGAAATTCCTGCTCGAGTTCCTTAATTCGGAGGCCTGATATTAGTGTTGTTTCTTCAAGAATCAACATTGGGTGGACGATTAAAATTTACTTTCCTCTCAACGCTCTCGAATATTCTCAAGCAGTTATTTGCCTTCTTAAAAATTTCTTAGACTGTTGTAAAGTTTCCTTCCTTGCGAATACAGGCACGACTCCAAATTAACAGCCGTGTGCTCTGAGAGCAAGTAAATGTAAATGGCATTAGGCTACGGCGAAGCGTATATTTTTCTTTGCGCACGTTGGAAACTAAACCATACCTTGTGCAACCTCGCAAGTTAGTCGTCGTGACATCAGAAGGACCGGGAAGGAATATGTTGCAACTTCGGCACATCAAACTGCTTATTTGCCTTGGCCCCGATGCACCTGCTTGTTGGGAATTTCTGTGGAGCTTGCGTCTTGCGTGTAAGGAGAGAAGAAAAGGGAGATCAGGGGCGTGTTATTTAAGGCATTGCAATCAAGGGGGTGAAACTTCCGTAAGAAGAAGAGGACGTCTCCGCGGTGCCGCACTTCGTCGTCACCGTTGGTGGTTCGGCCGCGAGTGTCGTGCTGGAGCTGCTTCCTTCGGCTGGTTCTCCGCTCCGACGTTGGTGCCCATCATCACACTGACCCGCAAAGTGCTCACGCTGGTGTCCTGAAAATATATCACCGGCTTTGGCAGCGCTACTACTGGCGTGGAATGTACAATTTTGTCCGCCGCTACATTCGATCGTGCGATGCCTGTCAGCAACGAAACGCTTCACCTTGTCGCTCGGCCGGTCCCCTGCAACCTTTACCATGCCCCACGCGCCCCTTTGACCGCATCGGCATCGACCTTTTGGCCCACTTCCCTGCACTCCGGCCGGTAACCGATGGGTAATTGGCGCCGTCGATCACATCACCCGTTATGCCGAGACAGCCGCCCTTCCCACGGCGACGGCTCGTGACGTCGCTTATTTTATTCTACACCACTTCATCCTCCGTCACGGCGCACCTCGGGAGCTCCTCAGTGACAGGGGCCGTGTATTTTTATGCGATGCATACTACTTTAGCTACCTCTTCAGCCCTTCACCGTGGTTATGCGCCTCCAAATCACGTGATACATGACGTCACACCACGTGACACGATCACGTCACGACAGTAGAGAAACGGGGGCCGACCTCGCGCCGTCGCTGTGGTTGTGCGCCTCCAAATTACGTGACACGATGACGTCACGACAGTGGAGAAACGGGTGCCCACCTCGCGCCGTCGCTGTGGTTGTGCGCCTCCAAATCACGTGATACATGACGTGACACCACGTGACACGATGACGTCACGACAGTGGAGAAACGGGGGCCCACCTCGCGCCGTCGCTGTGGTTGTGCGCCTCCCAATCACGTGATACATGACGTCACACCACGTGACACGATGACGTCACGACAGTGGAGAAACGGAGGCCCACCTTGCGCCGTCGCTGTGGTTGTGCGCCTGCAAATTACGCGACACGATGATGCTTCGCATTCTCCAGGCTTAACCAAGTTAAGGCTCAGCCATTTTTTTTTCAGAGGTAGTTCAAGAGCTCCTCTCAGCATGTCAAACCATACACCGTGCGACTACTGCCTACCATCCGCAAACAAACGGCCTCACGGAGCGATTCAATCGCACTCTGGGCGACATGCTCGCAATGTACGTTGCGTCTGACCATTTCAACTGGGATCAGGTACTTCCGTTTGTGACTTGCGTATAATACCGGCCATCAAGCGACGACAGGTTTATCCTCTTTCTTCCTCTTATACGGCCATGAACCATCCTCTTCCATCGACAGCATTTTACCTTACCGACCCGATCCCTCTGAATGCACAACTACCTCCGACATTGCCCACAAGGCTGAAGAGTGCCGTCAGCTGGCCCGCACCTTTACTTCCGACACACAAGGATACTGCAAAGACGTGCACGACAATGCTTGGCCTGCTCCGACGTTCTCCACTGACTCTCTCGTTTGGCTTTGGGTTCCTGCCTACAGCAAGGTCTCCATCAAGTACCATGCCCCTTATCGCGTTATTCAACGCACGTCTCCTGTCAACTACCTCAATGAGCCAGTTACACCTTCCTCGGACCACCGCCGTCGTGATCGCGTGGTCGTCCACGTTAGCCGCCTCAAACCATACTACAATCCTCCTGCCGTCTCTTCGCCGTAAGTCGCCTGGATGGCTATTCCTTCTCGCCGGGGCCATTGTAAGAAGAAGAGGACGTCTCCGCGGTGCCGCACTTCGTCGTCATCGCTGGTGGTTCGGGCGCGAGTCTCGGGCTGGACCTGCTTCCTTCGGCTGGTTCTGCCGTCTTGCTGCGACCTGACCGCTGCGTGAGTTGGTTGCCGTGACCCACTAATAAATCCACTGTTCACTTCCTATATCCCCCAGCAGCCACAAATTACGGACGCTACGCCAATCCCTCTTTCACTTGCTTTCATAACCGTTGGAGGCCGAAAATCTGGCAACGGACGCCAGAAACACGTGGGCGGGGGGAGTTGTTGGCAAGGTATCTGCTTTAGGCACGGAGTGCTAAAACTCGGGCCTGCTAAGGGAGGTCGGCGGATGTTTATTTGTCAATCTGCTCTGCGCGTGGCCGTGCACCGTGCTTTACATGGGTTTTTCTACGCCGTTTCTTTGCTGTCGTGGCATGGAAAAATTGAATGTGCTGCTAGTCGACCGTAGTAACCGGGACTCTGGCCTAATGTACGAAGGGCAGAGAACCCATTCCTCCATGGTTTTATTGACACATATATCCTTGTCGGTACATTCAAACACGGAGAGATATTTCTCAAAATATAGTATGTCTCAGTTACAGCATTCCACACAATACAGATATTGCGTGTCGACAGACCAGCTGTGTTAAGTTTATCGCAAACGGGGCACCTGACATCCTAAGTCCATCAGTTTGGGCATCATTCAAGCAGTACATCTGCAGTCATTTTGCGCATACTGTTTACTCAATTGAGAAGGATCATTCTGTGCACAGTGAGTTCACGCAATTTAATGCATGCACGATGTACCTTGCAATCGTAGATAATTGCAAAAAATTGTTTAGTACTTAAGTAAACACTTGAAAGCAAACCACTATTACTCTAAGCTCTTCTGTGTCCATGCAAATATATGTGAAATTGTCACCAAATTGGGCGCATTTAAATAAAGAAAACAGCGCCGCTCGAAAGCCATCTCGACAGCGCGCGCAGCTAGAACAGGGTAGAAGGAAACTTCGCCTTGTGTGTGTTGCTGCCCTCTACACCATCATTCACCAGCTCGCACCAAGGAATTACGTCAGCGCATGTCATCGACTCTTCCAGAATATCGAAGCAGTTTCTACCCAATGGCCTGTCACCTCCTGTCGCTGGTACCCGCGCTCAGCTCAGCTTAGCGAAGAAAACGGCGCGAATGGCCGTACCGGACGCCTAGAGAACGCGTTCTCTGATGGGTTACACCGACCGCAAACCAGCGAGCCACTTTCGGCACCGGCGCGACCGAGGCGCGAATATCTTACATGGACAGATATTTGCCAAGCGCCAGTGCCAGCTCACGTCTGCGCCTGTCCCATGTGCAGACCAGCTACGGCGTACGTTTTTACGCGTAGGCGCTGCACTCTTGCGTCTCTGATGGGCCCTTGGAGGTGCCCCTTTAAAAGCTTCATCGAAGCGCGCCCGTTCGGCTCCCTGGACAACACCACTCGTTCAGCCATGCTCCAACGAGGCAACTCGCGCCAGTCTGCGGGACGCACCGTCGTGAAGCTCTGATCGTCGGACTGTCGCAGTGCCCGGTAAACAAATTGTGTTTGTTTATTTGCTTCTCTCTCTTGTGTTCGTGCACTCTAGGTGCAAGAATTAATTTTTGTAATCTCTCTCTCGAGTGTAACTTTGCACGAGTTGCACTGTTTTGTCAATCACTTTTAATGTGCTCGTAAGAGTGATTGTGAAATCCTCTGTATCACATCTTTGCTGTATAAAGTATGTTTTCTCTGTGAACCTTGGGCCCCGACCCTCTCTGGCTTGCGGCCGGCGAAAGCTGGGCACGAAACAACCAAACCCCTTGTCACTTGGTAAGAGTTATCTGACTGAGCCTACTACGCTGAGCCCTGACCATCCGCTTTGCGACCGAGACCGCTACCCGCACACGCTCTAAGGGTGTCGGGAACGCACGCTAAAGTGCGCGAAGTGCTGAGAGATATGAATAGAATTATATTAACATACAGGGGCATAATGGGTTCCCACAATTTGCTAACTCTTCTACGGAGCAAGCACGATGATTGTTTCGTCAGCAGTAGTGAATGAGGTATAGTTCATGATCCACAGAGCTGAAATGAGCGGTGGCTTGCGAGTAGACCAGCGCAGGCAGAGGTTCGCTTCTTATCCGTGCGTGTATCACTGCGCCCTTCGCAATTTCAAAAACAGAAAACGACCGTAGCTGTCGCAGCACCGATATTACTAACACAGGAAGGAACACGACGCCATTGTCTGTGACCGACACCGCGAAGCAGGCGACAGCGCACGAGATAATGCGGCTGAAGGAGTTCGCGAAACACCAAGAGGATGCGCGACGGGTGCAAGGGCCGCGCGGCTCAGAAACAAAAAGGTATGGAGAGAGAGAAATCTTTTCTCCTTTCAGAAACATCGTGCAGTTCAATCTTGAATAACACAATCTGGGCTGGGAATCCATACGATTTCAGCAGCGCGAACACGGTTAGGAAAAAACCGACAGAAAGGGGGGCAGGACAGAGCGCTGAACCAACTGTAGCTCTAG
The DNA here is from genome assembly GCF_055824585.1 of Amblyomma mixtum. Taxonomy (NCBI): domain Eukaryota; kingdom Metazoa; phylum Arthropoda; class Arachnida; order Ixodida; family Ixodidae; genus Amblyomma; species Amblyomma mixtum. Next base: position 148,664 of record NW_028317716.1, read on the forward strand.
AAACCGAATTGTGTTTTTTTCCGGCCATTCATGCGTAAGTTCTAGGGGTGAAACTGTATCCGAAAAAACTTGAAGAACTATGGCTGCTTCTGAAGTGAAAACGTCAGTGTTGCAATCTAACAAGACCAGGTAGTCATCAACGTAACGGAAAATTTTAAAAGCACGTGTGTTTTGAAGCTTGTCATTTAAAGACCTGTCATGCATAGCTAAGGAAAGGTCACTCAAGATGGGGGCAATACATGAGCTTATACAAATCCCCTGTTTTTGGATAAACCGGGAGCCATTCCACTCGGTTACAGTTGATTTCAAATAGGTACAAAGCAGCTCAATAAAACCGTCCACATTAATGCCACACGCATTTTGAAAGGATACCACGCCATGACTGTCAATGGCTTCACGCACACATCTTATGAGGAAGTCATGAGGTATGGAATAGAACAGATCTTTAACATCGATGGAAAAGCCATTCAACGCCTTTGTTCTATTTTCATGCAGAAACATGACGTTTTCACTTCAGAAGCAGCCATAGTTCTTCAAGTTTTTTCGGATACGGTTTCACCCCTAGAACTTACGCATGAATGGCCGGAAAAAAACACAATTTGGTTTCTAGAGCTACAGTTGGTTCAGCGCTCTGTCCTGTCCCCCTTTCTGTCTGTTTTTTCCTAACCGTGTTCGCGCTGCTGAAATCGTACAGTTCAATCTTGTCTTTTATTATAGCCGCTAGAAGCAATTACTTCTTGAGTTAAGATCAAAGCGGCTGGAGGCACAATTACTGCTTAAGCGAATGTTTTTCCAATTCGCCGAGACGAAAATTCCTCGCGTATTTCCTCCCCTTGTATGAATTGTTTCAGGATTAGGTTACGGGCAACATATATACGTCTGAAAGTGAAATAGTGGGAAAAAAAATGAGATTCATGGTTTCGCATCCCAACGCAAGCATGTGGTGTTTTTTCGTTTGTGTTCCAATTTTATTTATGTATTTATTTATTCAATACTGCCACAAATTTTTGGCCGCCAAGGCAGGAGTGGTTATAAGGCAGGACAAATGAACACAATGCTGGTTGTTACAAATCGTTCTCGTACTATGACGACAAAAAGACCAATGAAATACAAAACACGAACAAAATATGCGATGAAAAATCATCACTCAATCAACAACACTTCAATTCGGCAGTTATTAGCAAAGTGCCACTTTAAAAAAAGTTGCAACGGATGCGCAGCAATCACAAGTAGGGAACAATGGCTGCTAAAAAGTATTCATTCGCTGAAATGTTCCCCACCTCATTCGGCAACTCGTTCCAATCAACAATGGTCCTTGGGGAAAAGGAAGCTTTGAGCGCGTTTGTTCGACATTGAGGTACCAAAATCGCCTTGCTGTGTTTCATCCGGGTGGGACGTGCCGCGTTAAATTGCATGTATGTTTGGAAATCTGGTTTTATTTGTTTGTTAACAATGTTGAACATCATTTTGAGGCTGTGCAACCTTCGTGGTGATCCGAGTGTGCAAGGACTGGACCGTTTATGGAGATCTGATACGGGGACCTTCCTACCATAAGCATTGTTTGAAGTTTGAAGTTTTGAAGTTTGTTTTATTTACATCATAGATGTGGGAAGGTCCGGATAAAAAGTGATCACAGATCACTTGAGGGACCCCCGGACCCCCCTTTACATGGCATACAGCAACAAACATCGGAAGATCGGTCAAACGCTAGAGACAAAACTTTTTACACCGACAGAGTTATACATACAAAATATTTCATACATCATAAAAAAAGAATATACTTAACAACGCTTTGTTGCTTATTTAAAGGCAGCTTTAATTTCGCGCAAGCTGCTTTTGGAAATATCGATATTCATGGACTGTAATTCGTTTAATAAGTGTGGCATATTTTAACGTAGCATCTGATTGCCGTAGCTCGTGCGACAAAAAGGAATAAACCATTTTCCTGTATTGCGCAGGGTATAAGCCGGTACAGTTTGAGTGAGGCAGGTCAAGTCTAGAAACGCTCGATTATTACATTGTAGAGATTTCTTGTATCTGGTTGCTAAGTAATATCGGTAAAAGCTATGGACTGGTATAATCTGGTAGTGTGAAAATAAGTGATCAGTAGGGGCATGGTAGTCAACACTGGCAATGTAACGGACAGCTTTTTTTTTGCAGCGTGTAAATCGTATGCATATTTGTTTCTGTTGTAGTGCTTCACACCAAAAAACAGTAGTTTAAATGTGACAAAAAAATGGCGTTATATATTTTAGCTTGACTGACACAGGAAGGAAGTTTCGGAACTTAGCGAGAATACTAATACACCGTAACAGATGAGCGATGACAGAATCAACTTGGGCGTTCCAGCTCACGTGATTGTGGAAAAGTATTCTTAGTGTTTTAATCATGTCTGAATTCTATGTTGGGGTTGCCAAGGTTTATGTCGAAGTTCTGAATAATTGCTGATTGCCTAGCATGAAAAAGTACGGCTTTAGTTTTTTCAGTATTTAAAAGTAGTAAATTATTTTCACTCCAGGTTTTTAATCTATTCATTGCGTCATTTATAATTGGAATGAGAAGCTGTATTGAGGTGCCTTGAAAAAATAAACTTGTGTCATCTGCGTAAATGACATATTTTGGCTTATTATGTATTGTAACTATATTGTCACGTTGTAGTGACGGCAGTCCAGTGGTCAGGAAGACACAAGAAAGACTTGAAAACGAAGCTCTTTATTTGGGTTGACTTGCGCCCGCAAAAGAACTGGATCACTCGGTGGCGGCGTAAGCAACAAGCGTGCTCGTCAATCGTCGAACTACGAATGTCCTCTGCTCGCGGCATCGCTCAATTTAAAGCCGGCAAGGAAACTTCCAGATAGCAGGACAAGATCATCTACAGTAATCTGGAAAAACCTAGATGCAGCCTTTCATGGCTGCGATCAATCGAGATTAGACTGGTCGCTTCTCGCGTCACGAACAAAAATGATAACAGCCCTTTCCTGCAGCCTTGAGCGTGAACGAACAAACACTACAATGATACGTGGCATTACCCCCCTTCCAAAGAAGCATCGTCTCGATGCTTTAAAATGAAAATAAACACGGAGAATGAAAACTTCGAGTCCTTTAACGTTCATAATATGGCTTCAGGCGTACGACATGTACGACTTCCGGGAGTGGGTGGCGTCGCTGAGATGCTGTCATGCCGTCGGGGATGACTTCATAGTCGAGGTCACCGATGCGGCGGAGAACCCTGTACGGGCCAAAGTAGCGTCGCAGCAACTTTTCGCTGAATCCACGGCGGCGAACTGGCGTCCATATCCAAACCCGATCACCTGGCGTGTAATGCGTGTCTCGTCGGCGCAGATTGTAGCGCCGGGCGTCGGTGTGCTGCTGGTCTTGAATGCGAAGCCGCGCAAGTCTTCGGGCTTCCTCGGCGCGATGAAGGTAGGCAGCGACGTCGAGGTTGTCTTCGTCGGAAACGTGCGGGAGCATTGCGTCGAGTGTTGTCGTGGGCTTCCTGCCGTATACCAGCTGGAATGGAGTAAACCTGGTTGTCTCCTGGGCGGCAGTATTATAGGCGAAGATCACGTAGGGCAGAATAGAGTCCCACGTCTTGTGTTCGGCGTCGATGTACATGGAGAGCATGTCTGCGATGGTCTTGTTCAGACGCTCTGTCAGTCTGTTGGTTTGCGGATGATAGGCAGTTGTCCTCCGATGGCTTGTCTGGCTGTACTTTAAAATGGCTTGCGTCCGCTCCGCTGTAAATGCCGTCCCTCTGTCTGTGATGAGCACTTCGGGGGCGCCGTGTCGCAGGAGAATTTGTTCGACAAAAAATTTTGCGACTTCTGTTGCGGTACCATTAGGCAACGCTTTTGCTTCGGCGTATCGGGTCATGTAGTCGGTGGCCACGATGATCAATTTGTTACCTGATGATGAAGTCGGAAAGGGGCCGAGGAGGTCCATTCCTATTTGCTGAAAGGGCTTAGTTGGAGGTGGTATGCGGTTCAGGAGTCCGGCTGGTCTAATCGGAGGCGTTTTGCGTCGCTGACACTCACGGAACGTTTTCACATAAAGGGAAACGTCAGTAGCTAGCCGCGGCCAATAGTACTTCTCCTGGATGCGGTGCAACGTGCGAGCAACCCCGAGATGCCCCGCAGTCGGGTCATCATGACATGCCTGCATAATTTCTTGCCTAAGATTCTTGGGCACGACAATAAGATGTACTGTCCTGTTGGACGCGAAGTTCTTCTTCAGGAGGACATTATTGTGAACGACGAAGCACGACAGTTGGCGCTTGAACCCTCGGGGAGGCGATGCGGTCTTGCCTTTCAGGTAATCAACTAGGCTTTGCAATTCAGGATCCGAGCGCTGCTGCTCCGCGAAACTGCTGGCGCTTACCGGTCCTAAGAAAGCGTCGTCGTCTTCTTCTTCGCTTGCTGCGTCGACGGGGGCTCGCGACAAGCAGTCTGCGTCGGAATGCTTGCGGCAAGATTTGTAGACTACAGTTATGTCGAATTCTTGAAGACGCAGGCTCCAACGGGCAAGGCGGCCGGAGGGATCTTTCAAATTGGCTAGCCAGCATAGAGCATGGTGATCGCTCACAACCTTGAATGGTCGTCCGTACCGGTAGGGGCGAAATTTCGACGTGGCCCAAATAATGGCGAGACATTCTTTCTCGGTCGTCGAATAGTTGGCTTCGGCTTTCGACAGTGAACGGCTAGCGTACGCAATAACTTTTTCCTCTCCACCATTTTTCTGAACGAGCACCGCTCCTAAGCCCACACTGCTTGCATCGGTATGGATTTCGGTTTCGGCGTTTTCATCAAAGTGCCCGAGCACAGGAGGGGACTGTAATCGGCGCTTTAGCTCTTTGAAAGCCTCCTCTTGCGGCGTTTCCCATTTAAAAGGCACGTCCGCCTTGGTAAGTTGGGTCAAAGGCTCAGCGATGCGCGAAAAGTTCTTGACGAATCGCCGGTAATAAGCGCACAATCCAAGAAATCTTCGTATAGCTTTCTTGTCATTAGGCTGTGGAAACTGTGCGATCGCAGCCGTCTTCAGAGGGTCTGGGCGAACTCCATCCTTGCTTACGACGTGACCAAGGAACAGTAGCTCCTCGTAGGCGAAGTGGCACTTCTCTGGTTTCAGTGTTAGGCCCGAAGACTTGATTGTTTCCAGCACTCTCCGAAGCCTTCTGAGGTGGTCTTCAAAGCTTGTGGAGAAGACAACAACGTCATCTAAGTAGACTAGACAAATTTGCCACTTCAAGCCTGCGAGCACTGTATCCATTACTCGCTGGAACGTCGCTGGGGCAGAGCAGAGGCCGAATGGCATCACCTTGAACTCGAAGAGTCCGTCTGGCGTGATGAACGCAGTCTTCTCGCGATCTCTTTCGTCGACTTCAATTTGCCAGTAGCCGCTCTTCAGGTCCATCGATGAGAAGTACTTAGCGTTGCATAGCCGATCCAGTGTGTCGTCGATGCGGGGGAGGGGGTAGACATCCTTCTTCGTAATGCTGTTCAGGCGGCGGTAATGGACGCAGAAGCGAAGGGTGCCGTCTTTCTTTTTCACTAGGACAACTGGTGCTGCCCAGGGGCTCCTTGATGGCTGGATGACGTCGTCACGTAGCATTTCCTCTACTTGCTTGCGGATATATTGACGTTCTATCGGCGATACGCGGTAGGGGCTCTGCCGCAGTGGTCGGGCGTGTTCGTCTGTGACAATGCGGTGCTTGGCAAGCCGGGTTCGCCGCACATTCGATGCTGATGAGAAGCAATCGCTGTACCTTTGAAGAAGACTGCGTATTTGGTCTTGTCTGCTCCGGGGTAATGCCGGGTTGATGTCGAACGTGGGTTGATGGCCTTGGTCAGATGGTTCTGCGGGTTGGTCGGGTAGGGCAAATACGTCTCTGATGTCTGCCAGCTCGTCGAGGAAAGCGATCGTCGTACCTTTGTTTAGATTCTGGTATTCTTCCGTGAAGTTGGTTAGCAACACCTGGGCTTGGCCATTTCGGATTTCGGCGACTCCCCTCGCGACGCCCAATCCTCGATCCAGGAGTAACTGGGTGTTCGCCTCGATAACGCCTTCGGCATTTTCGATGTCTCCAGTACCTATGCCGACGAGAACACTTGATCGGGGCGGCACGCTCAATGCTTCATCGAGGACGTTTAAGGCAACGTGATGAGTCGCGCCCATCGCAACAGGTATGGCTTTTTCCGTGGAAAGCTTGATCGACTTAGATCGAAGGTCGATGATCGCCCGATGTTCGTTCAGGAAGTCCATTCCCAAAATCACGTCTCTCGAGCATTGCTGTAGGATCAGGAAGGTTGTCGCATAGGTTCTCCCATTTACAGTAACTCTCGCGTGCAGCGTCCTGACGGCGTAATCAGGTTGCCACCTGCGGTGCGGATCAGCGGGCCATCCCAGGTTGTTGTTACCTTCCTGAGTCGGACAGCGAGTGGGCCACTCATGACAGAGTAGTCAGCTCTCGTGTCCACCAAGGCAGTAACCGCGTGACCGTCGACCGTAACTTCAAGGTCACTTGTTCGCGTTCTCGTATTATACGTTGTCTTCGGTGTCCTATCTCGGCTTCGTCGAGTAGTGAGGCTGCGGTGGGCGTACTGCGACGTTACTTCACTGGGCAGCGGTAAAAGCTTCAAGTCTGGCCGCGTCGTCGTCGTCGCTGTCGTCGTCGTCGGTGTCGTCGTCGTCGGTGTCGTCGTCGTCGGTGTCGTCGTCGTCGGTGTCGTCATCGTCGGTGTCGTCATCGTCGGTGTCGTCATCGTCGGTGTTGTCCTCGTAGTTGAGGCATGGTCTTGAGTACTCGTCGATGGAGGATCTTTGTCATTGCGCTTAGAAGCAACCTCACCTCCAGAGGCTGCTTTATTTAGTTTAACCTTCGGGGGCTGGGGGAGCGTCCACGCACGACGTAACCTCCGCTAGGAGATACAAAGCGCGGGGACGATGGCGACGGGGAACGTGATAGGCGGCTCGGCGATGAGTATTCTTCCCGGCGCAAAAATTCCTCAATTTCGGCTGGTCGCTGGCCGGGTCGGGGTCGTGGAGCGTCGTAAGAGAACCCTCGGATGCCCAGTTTTCTGTATGGGCAGTGCCGGAGGACGTGACCGGCTTCGCCACAGTGGAAGCATAGTGGGGGGCGCTGGTCGGGAGTTCTCCACTCGTCGCATTTCCTCGGCTGCGCGCGTCGCTCGTAGGACGGGCGGGTTGGGGCGAGTGGGCGGCGGTCCAACGCAGCTGGCTGAGGGCGATAGGGGCTTGGGTCCCCTCGTCGAGGGGCAGGACGGCGCACAGCTGCGGCGTAAGTCATGGCTGGGGGCTGCAGAGGCTGCGTGGGTGTCGGCGTCACACCCAAGGCCTGTTGAACCTCGTCCCGGATGACGTCAGTGAGCGATGAATTTTGCGGCTGCGTTCCCGTTGGCAGCAATCGTCGGAGCTCCTCTCGCACAACTTGACGTATAACATCCCGCAGGTCATTGCTGTTAGCAGTGTCCAGGCAGCTTGCTGAGAAAATGCGCTGCTGGTGGTCATACTGGCGGGCTCGGGCATCCAGAGTTTTTTCCATCGTCGATGCCTCTTCTACAAATTCCGCGACAGTTTTCGGTGGGTTTCGGACGAGGCCGGCAAACAGTTGCTCTTTAACTCCTCGCATGAGCAACCTTACTTTTTCTTCTTCCTTCATGTTTGCGTCGGCACGCCGGAAGAGACGCTTCATTTCCTCAGTGTACACAGCAACGGTCTCGTTTGGGTGTTGTATGCGAGACTGTAGCAGCTGCTGGGCTCTCTCCTTTCGCACAACGTTCGTGAAGGTCTTTAGAAGCTGCTCCTTGAAGGTTTCCCAGTTCGTAAGGTTAGCTTCCTCATTCTCAAACCAGACTTTTGCTGGTCCCTCCAAGGCGAAGAAGACGTACCTAAGTTTCGTAGCATCATCCCAGTTGTTGAAGGCAGCCACACGGTCGAACTGTTCCAGCCATTCTTCGGGGTCGGCGCCAGGCGAAGCGTCGAAGGTTGGTGGCACCCGGGGCTGGTGAAGAATGATTGGAGCCGTCGGCTGGGGCAAGCTCATGGTGGACGTTTCTGCTGGCTTTCGTTTCCGGGTAGGGTCAGGCAGAATCCCGAACTCAGGTGCCTCTCCTAGCAGACGTCGGCTTGCGCGGTGGACTGGACTCAGGTCCTGCGGTGAATGACTCGAAGGGCTGGCGTCGCGACTTGCTGGGGGTGTCCGGTACATAGAAGGCTACCCCGCACCTCCACCAGATGTCACGTTGTAGTGACGGCAGTCCAGTGGTCAGGAAGACACAAGAAAGACTTGAAAACGAAGCTCTTCATTTGGGCTGACTTGCGCCCGCAAAAGAACTGGATCACTCTGTGGCGGCGTAAGCAACAAGCGTGCTCGTCAATGGTCGAACTACGAATGTCCTCTGCTCGCGGCATCGCTCAATTTAAAGCCGGCAAGGAAACTTCCAGATAGCAGGACAAGATCATCTACAGTAATCTGGAAAAACCTAGATGCAGCCTTTCATGGCTGCGATCAATCGAGATTAGACTGGTCGCTTCTCGCGTCACGAACAAAAATGATAACAGCCCTTTCCTGCAGCCTTGAGCGTGAACGAACAAACACTACAATGATACGTGGCAATATCATTTATATGTAATATGAACAGGAGAGGCCCTAAAATGCTGCCTTGTGGTACACCGGTACAAATTGCTTGCGACGATGACAGATGGGACCCTATTTGGGCTTTCTGATAACGATGTTGAAGGAAGGACTTTATAAGGCTTAGGGGTGTGTCGCGTACGCCATATAATTCCAGTTTCTGCAGTAAAACAACGTGATTGAGGCGGTCGAAAGCCTTTGAAAAATCTATTAAAACTCCGATACAGATTTCCCGATTTTCAATTGCATCCAGTATGATTTCTTTTTGCGTTAATAACGCCGTTTCGGTTGATTTCCCGTGGATAAAGCCAGGCTGGGAAGGGGAAAGGAGATTGAACTTTAAGCAAAAATTAATTATTCGTTTGTAATTATTCTCTCTAATCCTTTTGAAAAGACAGGTAATATTGAGATTGGTCGATAATTACACATATCACTTTTATCTCCCTTTTTGTAGACAACGATAACTTTTGACACTTGCATTAACTTTGGAAATAGACCAGTAGATAGGGCGAGGTTGTAGATATGGGTGAGAACAGAAGCTATGCAGTCAATTACGTATTTTATCGGCACAATTTGAATGTTATCTATATCACAAGCTCTGCTATTATTTAAGGAGGCAAAAATACTGCAAACTTCATTTTCATTGGTAGGATCTAAAAGACACTGTGATCATTGGCTTTTATATTAGGATTTACAGTTGTCTGGGGGTGTTTCGTGAAACAGCATCCTTAAAAAAGTTATTGAACTTTTCTGCAAGCTCGATTCCTTCTACATTATGATCTTCGAGAGTAAGGCTGGTAACATCTTTAGAACTTGATTTGCGATCAAGTAGTTGATTTTTGTCCAGTTTTGAGTGCTTCCATCGCAATTTTCACTCATAAACTCGTTATGCAGATATTTTCTTTTTTCATTTCTGAAGTGAGCACTTAATTTATTACGATACTCTTTGAATCTTTGTAGATCAGCCGGCGACTTGAACGAGAAATTTCTTGAACAACTTGGATTTCTTTTTAATCATCTTTAGAGATTCGTTGTTGATCCAAGGTTTACGATTTCTTCTTGATTTCTTAATCACCTTTTCTTTAAAATGTTCATGGTATAATGACTTAAAACGAGAAATGAAAAGCTCATATGCATCATCGGCTGCATCGGAAGAAAATACACCATTCCAACTTTCGTTTATAATACTTGAACGAAACGCTTCAAGAGTCACGGGTGTGATGCACTGTGTTGTTTTCACGGCGGGTAAGTCAGTTGTTTGCTTTTTGATGCCTCGTACAAGTATAAAACTCGGGTAGTGGTCACTAATATCACAGCATAGAACTCCGGAAACAACACAATTGCTATTAATGTTTGCTACAAAAGTATCAAGGAGGGTAGCAGTTTGCATTGGGACGCGGGTTGCAGTTTGGGTTAAAATACGATGGCCATCGGACTCTATCGTTGATACAAGCGTCATTTGAGCTGGAGATGGCTTCAGCAAGTCGATATCAAGATCTCCACCGAGAATGAGGTTAAGGTTTTTTTGGTTGACATGATTCGGCAAGTGATCTAAATGACCGATAAAAACATCAACAGAAGAATCCGGTGGTCTATACATAACTGAAAACACATTTCTTTGCGACACAACTGCAAATAAAACAATTGTAAATAAGACGGAGCGCTTTTTCCTGAACACGTTCAACGCATTTAGGTACTGTTTTAGTGTGTGATGGGGTCAATTACATTCTGGTGATAGAATAATTACGCTGTTAAATTCCCATTCATCAGCACCATAGAATGGAAAGAAATTGAAAGGTCTACTATATTTTGTCGTTTTCGGTAACTGTTCGCTTCCTTTGCGCATGTCATAACGAGGCCCTCTTCTCCCTTCCCTTGTGGGCTCAATAGCTTAACGAAGGCCTCGGTTCTGGCAGTCTTGATGCCGTAGGTAGAACCATAAGAGCATCTGTCGGTGCACAGGCTGTGTCTATCGGGAGACAGATTCCTTAAAACCACTTTCGTTCCACGTCATCCCTGGTGGCTATAAGTGCAGGTACTAGTGCTGCTCAGGCTCACATGCAGGATGCCACGCCATCAAGTCACTGCAGGATGCTTTCGTAACAACCGTTTCAAGGCGTTAGGCGCTGTTCTTTTCAGCTAATTAGGCGGGGTTTCCGTGAGGAGCCAGGCTCGGGCTAAGTGCAGTGGAGGAGCATATGATCGCGCTTCAAGGCATTTTGTGTAGTCTTTTTCGGACAGCATTCCCCACTTGACAACCGCGAAGTTAGCGCGAGGCGCGGGACCCTCACCGGGCGGGCTTCACTGGGGCACCAGCAATAGGTAAATAGTTTTGGTAAATAGTACACAAAGTAAAAATAATCAAATCCACTGCTCTTCTCATGCCGTTCTTCTCTACATGAACATCGCTGAAGAATTTAGGCCTTTAAATTTCGAGCTTTCATTAAGACAATCCTTCTATAAGCATTAAAGTTTGGATTTTTAGTAAATTGATGTTTTATGGCATGTCTCACAATGAATCTTGTCCAAATGGCCCTTCTAGCATCTTTACTGCATGATACTTATCCCCAAATTACCCGTTCCTTTCGTTTCAGTCTTTATAAAAGTATCAGCAGGGAGGATTCATAGTGTTCCAAAAGTGACCACAAGCCTGCATTGCAACTCAATGTATCAGTGTCAGCATTGCAGTGACGTTGTGTCAGCAGTATCAGCGATCCTCCTTGCCAGGTATCCTTTGAAGGTGCACACTTTGCATTGGCCGACACTGTGGACGTTGGCATGCGTTTATTGCTTGAACGGCTGGTGGAATTTGAGGAATTTTTGATGAAGAGGTGGGGTTACTCTGTTATAATGAACCATACAACGATAATCATTTAACATTTGAGGTGATCACTTACATGTTCTTCGAAAGCAGATGACGAAGAGACACTGGTGATGTTATAGGGTAGGCGGTTCTAGTGTGTAGCTGCTCGAAAAAAAAAACCGAAGGAGAAAGGGCCTACTAGTGTGCGATGGTGTGCGCACCACTTCAAGTTGATGATTGATGTATTGAGATACGCGTGCTGCGGATTTGATATACGGCGCTTGGATTGGAGAGGAATAAAAAAAAACATGATAAAGTGTGAGCCTTTCAGTGCAGCGACGTAAAGAGATGAATACAAATCGAGATTTTGCTTTCAGAAATGAAACACAGACGTCGTGTGAACAGGCTGATTGAACGAATCGGTCGGCGCGATATTTAACAGAATCCAGTGCATTGATTATATATTCTTGAGGTTGGTTCCAGATGGCAGATGCATATCCCAAGTTGGATCTTACAAGTGATTTATGCGTGAGCAATTGTACGTGAGATTCACACGTGAGCAATACGTGAGCAAGTGAAGGGGGCGCTCAAGAACACCTAATATTTTGTTCGATGCTGAAATGATGTTAGTGATATGAGCGCGCTATGATAAACTAGAAAACACCCTGACTCCAAGATTTTTCATCATTATACTTGCTCAACTACTTTGTCAAAAATAGAATAACGAAAGGAGTAGGGATTTTGACGCTATGTGAAGGACATGTTTACCCTACCATACCATAAAGGGGGTAAGGTAGGCTAAATGGGTCGTCGTGATTTCAGCTTTATGAGCTGTAACCACGACTGAAACAAGCTTTATCAGCTGTTACACATTTTATTGTGAAACATTGGTTGTTGAATAAGAATGTCTTTGGCCTTCTTTTGGTGCAATTTTTTTCATAGCAGGCTTTTTCACTTCTTTTGTATTTCACAAGCGAGGGACGTGAGCCAATTATAGCACCAATTAAGCCCACTGTTAAGATTTGTCCGAGGAGTGTGATGACGACAGTTTATGTTGAACATTAAGAGGTCTTCAAATTGGGCTAGTTGGTAGTTAACATGGTCACACATAATCTAGCTTTTGATATATACTTGGGACAACACAGGGACGAGACAAACTCTGGTTGCACAGCAGTCCCTGTGTTGTAGCAAGTATTTTTAAATGTGCAATTATGTATGACCAAGATGATAATGGTGCGATAAATTACACAACTATTAGCAAGAATTCCAATTCTACAGAAAACACGTAAGCGTAAATTACTATGCACGAGCAAATGAGGAATCGAAGATGACCGTCTGCCGCTCTTTTTCACGCTAGTGATCAGCATTCTTTTAACTGTGCGTGTTGGTCAACAGGTACCGTTGTAATTGCGCCATTAGCAGTAGCAAAACACTTTTATCACTTTCTCATGAATGACGAACGCGCATCTTGCGATGTCAGTTCATGGTAAATTCTCAGGCCACATCAAATACTGTCAGTAACATTATTCTAGTGAATTTATTGTATTTTTTAATTGTAACATTGTAATTTAAAAGAGCCAAACACCACACAGACGTGAAGCGAACAGAAAAAGAGCCTGCCCCGTTCCCTTTCCTTGCCTCTGTGTGTGGCCTTTAGCGTCTTTATATTGCAATAATCAGTTACCAACTAGCCCAACAAGGTCCCTTAACACATCGTCGAGGCAGTGCTAACATTTTTCGTTTTATATCGTGTATCACACTGGAGATTGTAAAAATTTCAAATATTTTTAAAGACGCTGGCTAACTATATCTGTGCGAAGTCTGTAACTGCCACATTTTCCATAAATTATTATTTCAACCGCCTTATTATTGCGTTATTGAGGAATTGACCCCTCACCTTGTCGCACAAGGGCGATGGTTGATTCGCTATGAACTTCCCTGGCCTCTGCCAGTCACAAACCTCTCCTCTTTCCAGCACTACCAAGTTCGGGACAGCGCCTAGGAAGTGCACCTAAGACTAGTGGTTGAGAACCTTTCAGTTAGGGTCACTTGGTCATATCTTTAGTTTTTATGTCTTGGACTACACCAACACACTTTTTTTGCTGTTGAAAGCCATGCTCCCCTCTGTAGCAGCAAACAAAACTAGAAGCGCTTGTATCGAACTCCTGGTAAGGTTACAGCCCGCTGTAAAATATCACGAAAAACTGAGAATTTGCAAGTAGAGATCAGGGATTGCGAAAATTGATTACCATCATTGAGGACCATCAGTGCGTGTCATATGTGTTCCTCGATTAGATCTAACGAAGCCAGCGACGAGGCCTCGGTGTCAAAATTATTGCCCCGTAGGGGCTATAGCAGTTCCTGGCGCGCCTACCATTTTCCAAGACTAAGATTGCACCCTTCATGACAAACGCGGAGCGTTGTTAGATGCATCGGTCCCTATAGGTCACGTGCTGTAACTGGACATAGAAATATTTAACGGTGGGCCATGATATTTAGTCGACAGAAACAACATTTTGACAAAGGTGAACTCTTTTTTTCTCTTTAATAGACCGAAAAGTATTGATGCTATATTTCTCCCATAATCTGCGGTTGGTTTACGAACGCAGCTCACAAAGAATGTTTTTGATTTTTCACTGCAGGGCCAATCCTCGCATGAGAAATTGTAAAAGAGCGCTAAATATCTACACTGATTAATTTGGTTTCAGCCTGTCTGGTGGGGAAGGGTTCGGCAAAGCATTACTTTACAGAATGTGCGCACTACGAACAATCTACATCGACCTAGCAGAAGCAGTTATGTTTCATTCTGCGATTTTTATTCATATTCAAACAATTTATTTCAAAGTCATCTAAAAGTAACTGGAATTCCCAATGAGGCCTACAACGTTTAAAGATTTAGCAGCAAAATCTCAGAAAATGTTTACTGTTAAAGTTAGAAATCATAAAGTGGGCAAGGTGTAAAATCGACAAAAAGCGCAGAAGAGAAACGGGGCTAATGACGCAGTCTGTGGAAGAGCGGGGGATATTTCCTCGCCGCTACCCTCGGGCTCTCCTTCCACAGGGGAGCTTCCACTTCTATTGATGGGTTATGCGGTGTTAAGCGACGCGGTTACTGTCTTACTTCTCGATGGACACCTCAACCGAGGCCTGAGTGAAGAAAGGAAGGTGAGAGAGAACGAAGTAAAAGGGAAAGAGGTTCCATTTTGAAGGACTTCAGAATAATTGTACCACATGGGGATATTTATCGTGCACAGACAACGCAAAAAACACGCGCGCCTTTTGTGTTTCACCTCCATCGAAACGGGACCGCCTCGGGTGTGTACGGACCCGAAAACGTCTGCTCAAGGCAAGCAGCTACTGATCCGGAGTGCCGTCGTTAAAACACGACCATGGCGGAAATCTTTTTTACGCACAAACTGGCTTAAAGTAAGCGGTGAAAACGCTTCACATAAAGCCTATACTGCGGTTTCCACTAATACTTATTGACAGCAGTTCCTTCGGTACAGCGCTCCAGCATCATCGATGTAATTTTTGTCTTTTACTTATGGCTTGTAAGCATGCGAAGTACTTGTACTTGTACTTCACGTACTTCTCGCGCGCACTCCCAGACACACTCAGGGCGAGTGTTGGTAGCGGTTTCAGTCCCAAAGAAGATACACTCGACTCAGCATGGCAAGCAGTGCTAGAAACCAGCTACTAAGCGACAAGAGGAGTGGTTGTTTGGTGCCAAGCTTTCGCCGGTCGCAAGGGAGAGAATGAGGTGGCTCCAAAGGTTCACAAGAAAACAAAATGTTACAGCAAAGAGATGAAGCATAGGATTTTGTAATGACTGCAAATAAAGAATACAAAGCGATTCCAAAAAACAATCCAACACATGCCGAGTGACACAACAGGGAGACTAGAATACGAAAGACCTTGCACCTAAACTGCACTAATACAGGAAAAGGTTGCAAACAAAGCACTGTTTGTTCACCCGCCACTGTTGTAGTACGAAGGCCGGAGGATCACGACGGAGCCGTTCTGCATGCTGGCGAAAGGTGAGTCTTCTATGTGGATGGGCCAGTGCTGTCGCCCCAGGAGTCGTGTCGCTGCGCTTCTCGGAAGCATAACCGACGCCACGGTCTTACAGACAGCGCTCAACAAAACGTCCTTCATATAGATGCATCCCCCGTCTGTTCATTCCTAGCTCCAAGGTGGGTGCGCACATACACCCAGTATTAAACGTGCAGTTGCAATCATCCTCGCGCAGAACACGTTTTTGGCCAAGCGTGATAGTGGTTTCGAGAGAATTCGAGTTTCTTCCTACCCGGCGCAGCTGGTAAGGGAACGAACTGGAGAGGGTGTAGGCCGCGCATTCAAAATTTGCCGCGACGCTATTGAGGAAGAAAGTGAGGATAACCCCCTCGCTAATGTGCCGGGCACCAGCACAGTGAGTGGTGTGAGCCAGCCAGCCGCTAGCCTTCATCATGGCTCAGGGCACTAAGCGGACACCTCGAAAAACAAAACAGGAACCTTTCGGCATAACACAATGGTAGAGGCTTTCGCGACAACGCGAAACGAGCACACCTATGCCTGTACCTTGAAACACTGGAATTTGTTTGCCATCATTGTCGCGCTTCAAGAACCTGGGGCTTCGACCAAATTTTCTGGCTAAAACACATTTCAGCGGGACCCATCCTCCTGTATTCTTGTACATAAGTCGTACAAAGCACAGGAGGTAGATCTCCACATAGAGATAACATACTCGTACACCACGATTACCGTGTTACCCCTGCGACGCTATGACCCCCCTGTACACATACTGAACATATACTGCGCGCCAAAGCTCAAACATATTACTTTCTCAGATATCTTCAGCTGGGCGCTGAAGATAGTAGATCGGGACCCACTCTTGATTGTGGGTGGTTTCATTGCCCCCAGCCAATTATGGGGCTACAAAAAGGGAGAGGCGAGGTAGAAAGCTAGCGGAGCTTATCTCTATGCTAGACATCACCCTCCAGACTGACCCAGCGCATTTCACACTTATGGGAAACTCTCTGACTCGGGACACATGCCCTGATCTCACATTTTCCAAACACATCAAACACCTGAAATGGAACAACACAGAAGACACACTAGGCAGTGACCACTGCCCCAATAACACACTGATTCCCACGCGGCTGCTCAAAAGGCATCTCACACTGGCTCGACTCCCAGTTTGGCAGGCTTTCTGAAAGTTCCTGCCCTCAGCCAGCCTGGTTAAAGATGGATGTGGGCAGTGGGCCGCAAACACTTTTGACAACACTCAAGAAACACGAAACACAGATACAGACCCCGGGCGACTGCCCGGCGGCGAACAACGATTTACTCCAAATCTGAGAAGCCCACCGCAGTCTCATGAAACGTTAGAAAAAGCAGAAACATAACAGAACACTCAAGAAGAGCATCCTAGATCTCACTCACTAAGCAGCTCAGCATGCCTTGCAGCTTACTGACTCCAACTGGATAGATCGTTGTAACACGGCTGCCAGGCAGATGTTCGGGAAGAACACTTGGATGCAGTCTTATAGACCCCGCGCAGACCCGGGGCGAAACACAGCGCCACTTACAACGAGCATTTCTTAATTTCAAGGGCAGCACAACACAACTCGCAGAGACACTCAGGGAGAAGTATCTCTGCCGTAAACAGGACCGTTGTGGTGAGGAGTATCTTTCTTTACTCTGGCAAAGATAACCGTGAGTTAGACCAACCGTTCGATCTTCTTAATCTCAAGGCATACCTGGCTAAAATGAGAAGAGCCACTGCACCTGGACGGGACAAGCTCACAGTCATGCTGTCACAGTCTCCCTGACCAGGCATATGAGGCCCTTCTAGAATACACCAACACTATACGGAAGGGCCAAACCCTGCTCCCCCTTGATTGAAAAACAGCTCTAGAAACCTTCGCTCCCAAGGCAGAAAAAGGAATCAAAACAGAAAACTTGAGGCCTATCTCGCTCAACTTGTGTGCAGCCAAAGCTGATGAAGACCATGGTGCGGGATAGGCTCTCCGATTACTTGGAACAACGAAACACATTTGGAAACACTATGTGCGGCTTTCGCCCGCATAAGTCCGCACAGGACAGACTCCTCGAACTGAGCAGAGATATAATACAACCGGTCGCCCACCCACATAATGACAAGGTTGTCCTGGCGTTTGACTTGAAAGGAGCCTTCGACAATATCAAACACTGCGTCATACTGACACACCTCAATGAGACCCACTATGGCCGCTACACTTTCAATTATGTCAAATAATTCCTCACCGATCAAGCCGCATTAATCAGACTCCAAGGGGCAGAATATGGTCCATATCCAATGGATACGCGAAGGACACCAAAAGTCGCAGTTCTATCTGCCCTACTCTTTAATTTGGCGATGCTCTATCTCCCGGACCAGTTGAAGGGCATCGAAGGCATACAGCCTGTGCCATATTCTGATGATATCATGGTCTGAGACACAGAGGGAAACTTAAGACGCATGAAGGAATGCTTGCAAACAGCTGCTCACGTAGTGGATCGCTAGGCAGGGCACTCTCATAGTCATAATTTCTGCAGCACAGGACATCTTCTAAGGACACTAGCCAAATACATCTCTCCTTAACAAGTGGCACCATACATGGGTCCAAAGTGATTCGAATACAAGGACGCTTCATCCATAACAAAAGAAGAGTATACACAACATTGCACAAATAGATTTCAGTAAAGCAGAAAGTTGGGCTAGTTGGTATCGATCCATCTAAAAACGGCGCACAGAAAAATACGCAGAACACAGGGAGAACGGACAGGACAAGAGCGCTCTTGTCCTGTCCGTTCTCCCTGTGTTCTGCGTATTTTTCTGTGCGCCGTTTTAGATGGAACATTGCACAAACTCCGCAAAATTGGAGACCAGGTGGGCTGTGTTGTCCAACAAGAGAGAGGGTATGTGATGCAGGGAGGCCGTGCGGCTGGTCCATGCTATCGTAATCAGCCGAATTCTCTATTCGGTCCCTTATGTACACTTGCGGAAGCACTACGAAGACAATAGGGTAAGGGTGCGGGCTACTTGGTGATCCATAACGTCAGTTGGAAGTCAGCGCTTGTGTGTCCTCGTTCTTGTGTCCTGCTGTTCTGCACTGGTATTTATATGCTACGAAGACAAAGTTGAGGTAATACTCCGCAAAATGATGAAGAGGGCACTTGACGCTCCTGTCTCCCCCTCCAATGCGAGACTTCTTCCATTAAAAGTGGTCAATACATTTCAGGGGCTCAAGAAGCCCATCTCAAAAATCAATACACGAGGTAAGCCCAGACGAAGTTGGGTCGGCACATGCTATCCCGGCTTCACATCGAACACGGTTTTCACATTAAGGAGTGGGTCCGAGTGCCCGCACACTGGAGAAGCGTCGTCAGAGTTCGACCCTTCCCCTTTAAGATGGATTAATGGTCGTCGCCAGGCTAGGGCGGAAGTGTTAGCCCGCCACTATGGCAACAAGCATGGTGTCTATTACGTAGATTTAGCCGGGCCGAACCAGGGGGGTGGCATATGGCCGCGGTCATACATCAATACAGGTCGATGGGCTATCCTCTCGAGCTTGAGGCACAACACAAGATGGAGAGGTTGCTATCTCATTCAAAATCCAAACACATCATCACCGACTCGCGTTCGGCGTGTCGCATTTATTAAGCTGGCTGGATAGTTCCACTGGCTGAATGGATACTAAGGAACTGCAAATGAGATACCGATCCTACTCCCCGCTGCATACTTTGGACTCCCTGCAGTCAGGGCCTAGCAGAAAACGATGCTCCAGACGCGGCGGCCCGAGCACTCATTCACCGAGCGCTCCCATTGGCTACTGCGCACCTGGAACCTGAATGTCGCTGCTTACTCTCCTTCAAACATATCACATCCTGTTATAAGGATAGGCATTGCCTGTACCACGCCCCTGCAATGGGACTGGAAAATAAAACTAACGCGTTCTACTTCGATTTCTCACATATACAATTCTGTGCCGGGCAGTACTAAAGCACTTCGATCCCGCGTTAACTGGCAGGTGCAAAAACTGTGGGGAGGTGGCTGACACCTGTCACATGATTTAGGTTTGCCAGCGCAACTCAGCTTTCTCCCCCCACCCCAACCCTACCAGAGTGGAATGGGAGGCGGCCCTGCTTGGCTGGTGAGAACCTCCGGCCCAAAGGCTTTGGTCCAGAAGGCTAAGCGGGCGCCTTCGACCAATGGGGTCCCGGAATAAGCTCTCCACCCATCACTGTGCTTTTTAAAAAGCCTCATCTTGTTTATTAAATAAAGGCTTTTCACCACCGCCACCACTCAGTACGCCCATTCCTCCAGAAGAACTACCGAGGTGACACACTTTCCATGAGCGATGGGTAATATTTTATGAGTGTTTTAAAATCGCCTAGGTCGCCCGCTGTCAATGTTGCTTCCGCGCCGCGCCAGCTTTCAGAATGTGGGGCGAATTTTGTGACAACGTCATGTTCTGTGTGTTCACACGTCAACCGTCAGGGTGGTAGTGCATGCTGGCATTGGCGGCGGAGCGTTTCCTTCCCTGCACGCAGCAATTAATGCACGCAACTGTGTCATAATTATTCCATAAATGTTTTCAGTAGGAGACTCTTCAGCGAGGGTCGCGCAATGCTCGCATAGTCGCAGACTGCCACGCGCTAAGTGTGCAATCGAAGCAGCTACTAAACTGGACTTGAGCTTGTGGGACTAGGAGGAGGAGGAGGATATAGAAGAGGAAAGGCAGGGAGGTTAACCGAAAGAATAATCCGTTTGCTACCCTACACGGGGGGAAGGGGGTGAGGGGATAAAAAAAGAAAGCGAAAGGAGAGTAACAGAAAATTGAAGTCACTATAAAAAGTCACTGTTCGTTAAAGTCACAGCCTATCGTGCAGGCCAGCAGTTCTCAAGAAGCGGAGCAGTGCCATGCAGGCCTTCTCCGCCGACGACCGCCGCGGCCAGTGGCCGAGAATCTTCATTTCCGTGAAAGGGCGTGTATCTAGGCGCTCCAGCGCACGGCTGAGAGACTGCTTTTCGGTGGTGTAGGCAGGGCAGTCACAAAGAATGTGGGTTATGGTCTCGTCATGCCCGCAGATGGAACATGAAGGACTATCAGCTATACCGATTAAGAATGAGTAGTGGTTGGTGAAAGCTACACCAAGCCAGAGGCGACACAGCAAAGTTTCTTCTCGTCTTGGTAGGCCTGATGGTAGCCGGAGCTTCAGATCTGGGTCCAAGGATTGTAAACGGGAATTGCAAAATTAGCCGGAATTCCACGCGGCAAGCGTGATGTCCCGCGCAAGTGCGCGAAGCCTGCTCGCTGCATCCGATCTCGAAATGGGGATCGACACAAAATCGCTGTTGTTGTGAGCAGTTCGCGCGACCTCATCCGCGCGGTGATTACCTGCTATGCCGCTGTGCCCCGGTAGCCATTGGTAGATAATGTCATGACCTTTGTTAATGGCAGAGTGATGTAGCTGTCGAATTTCAGCGACCAGTTGTTCATGGGCTCCACGGCGAAGAGCAGCTTGTAAGCCTTGGAGGGCAGCTTTCGAATCAGTGAAAATAGACCACCGCTGAGGGCGCTGCTGACTGATGTATTCAATGGCGACACGAAGAGCGGTGAGTTCTGCACCCGTCGAAGAAGTGCGGTGACCTGTCCTAACTCTAATTTCTGTAGTGCTTGCGGGTATGACGACGGAGCCAGAAGAAGAGATAGGGTTCACTGAGCCGTCGGTGTAAACGTGCACCCGGTTTGCATGGTGCTCATGTAAATATTCAAGGGTGACTTGTTGTAGTTCTTTCGGCGATAAGTCTATCTTCTTGCTGATGCCAGGTATCGAAAGAAGCACACGGGGATTGTGCAGGCTCCAAAGTGGCGAGGACGGTCTAGAGGCGGGTGTAAACTGGGACGGCAGAATGGCGGGATGTGCGTCAATGATGTCTGTAAACGATGTGCGCGGCCTGGTAATAGGAAGACTGGCAAGATGGTGAGAGGGAACCCGGGAAATGTGCCGGAAATGTGCCCTCAGTGCGTCAACTGTTAAGTAGGTAGGGATTGGATGCTCCTGGGCGATAAGTACAGATGCGGCCGTAGAGGCACATTTCGGCAATCCTAGGCAAATCCGGAGAGCTTTAGCGCTTTGCAGACTTCGTATGTTTGTTTTTCAAATATTTCCAAGTACAGGGAGGCTGTAGCGAAGAAATCCCATGAATAAGGCGTTGTAGAGCTGCATCATTGACCGCACCGACGCTCCCCACGACTTTCCCCCAAGAAAGGCGAGGACGTGAGAAATCGCTGTCAGTCTCTTTTTCATGTATGAGATATGAGGGGTCCATGATAGATTTCGGTCGATGATTACTCCCAGAAACCGATGGCTCTTTACGTAGGGTATTGCTGTGCCGTTTATGCATACAGTATAAGGAGACATGTACTTTCGTGTAAAGGCCACCAGCGAGCACTTTTCGGTTGAAATCTGTAGGCCTTGCTGGCCAAGGTAGGCCGCAAGAATACTTGACGCCTTTTGAAGTCTCGCTCGAACTTGTGGGCGCGTAACTCCGGATGCCCAGATACAGATGCCATCCGCATATATTGAGAGTTGCGCCGACTGTGGTAGTATATCGACAAGCCCTACAAGTGTAAGGTTGAACAGCGTTGGGCTGAGCACTCCACCCTGCGGGACTCCATGGGAAGTGAAATGAGAAGATGTTGGGCCTTCCTCTGTCTGCACAAAGAGAGATCTGTTGGATAAATAACTACGTATCCAGCAGAATACGCTGCCACCAAGCTCGGCAGCTTCCAGAGCGTCCAAAATAGCCTGGTGGGTTACATTGTCGTATGCGCCCTTTACATCCAGGAACAATGCCGCGGTCAAGCGCTTCAAATGTTTTTAGCGCTGGACGGATGACACTAGGTCGACCACGTTGTCGATTGAAGAGCGTCCACGTCGAAACCCGGACATTATATCCGGATATATGCGGTAGCGCTCCAGGTACCACTCAATGCGTGTAAGTACCATCCTTTCCAGTACTTTGCCAACACAACTAGCCAGCGCAATTGGACGGTATGATGTCAGGTCAAGAGGCGATTTCCCTGGTTTTAGGAGCGGAACTAGACGACTGGACTTCCAATCGTCTGGAACTGTGCCCTCATTCCAAGATTTGTTATAATGCTCCAGAAGGACACGCCTAGCTTCTTGTCCAAGGTTTGCAAGTGCAGTGTATGGCACACCGTCGGGTCCCGGCGATGATGATCGTCTGCAACAAGCCAACGCGGCGTCAAGTTCCTCCACGGAGAAGGGAAGGTCCATCCGAGGATCCCGAGAAGCAGGAACATCGCTGCAATGCAGCGTCGCAGATGGAGCAGATGGTCCTGCTACCCTAGCGCAGAAATCCTCAGCTACCTCGACCTCGCCACGTCGTTGGAAGAGTGCAAGAGACTTGAAAGGGTGCAGCTGGTGTGGGGATGTTCGAAGGCCACGAACTACATTCCAGATGCGTGACAACGGTTTCCGTGGATCAAGCGTTTCACAGAATGACCTCCAAGGTTGTGCCTGTACTGCTTGAATTCTGCGCTGAATTATCTTTTGCATGCCCTCGCATCTCTGAGGTCAAGGCTTGACTTTGTGCGTCGGTACCTACGCTCGGCCCTACGCCGCAGTGATCGCAGGCGCTGCAATTCCATATCGAATTCCGTGTACTTTTTAATTGGGGTGAATAACCGTGTCGCGTTCTCCATGGCCTCCTTAACTTTCCCTTCAAAACTTGAGGATGAACCTTCTCTGGATGCATCTTCCATAAGTGCTTGAAAAACTGACCAATCGATGTGTCGCATGCGTGTGGCAGAGGTGCATGTGGAAAGGCCAGTAATGGTCAGATATGTAGGGATATGGTCACGGCCGCGGGTTTCAATATCCGAAAACAACCGTACATTGCTGATAAGGCATCGAGAAACGAACGCCAAGTCAAGGCAGCTGCTGTAAGTTGTCCCTCGAATATAAGTTGGGGAGCCGTCATTTAAACACTGAAGATCATGGTCAGAAGCGAAGCACACAAGTTTCCGTCCCCTAATGTTCATTCTAACGCCTCCCCACATTGTGTGGTGAGCGTTAAAGTCACCCATGACGATCCAAGGGCCGGGTGTAACCGCGATCAGGTCACTCAGTCGTGCGGCGTCAAATCGACTTGAAGGAGACATATACGCACCCACAAGCGTAAACGTGAGATTACGCTTCTTCACTGTTAGACAGACGTACTGGTGGTCGTTATTAGGGGGAACTGGATGAATCACGTATGTAAGTTCACGCCGAATGTAGATGATGACTTTACTGTTCCCTCCGTGCGTGGGAGATGCAAACGCCTCGTAACCTGACAGTCGCAATATCTTCGGCACATTAGGCTCACAAATGATAAGGATGGGGAAATTGTTTACGTAAACATACTGCCGAATATCTGAAATTCGGGGCTGAAGTCCGCGGGCATTCCATTAAAAAATGGAGGCTTGCCTCAGCTGCTTTTGAAATGTTAATGCTGGGGGAGCCATTGTTCCTGCTACTGTAACGCCGCTAGGACTGGTGTCAGCGCGTCTAGTACTTGCAGCGCATTCTGTGCCGCTGGCGTACGCAGGCCTGCCAGCACAGCGCGGATGGCACTCAGGATGGACTTCAGCATTGCCATAACCTGTAGTTCTTGGCCATGGCTGAGATCTTGGCCTTTCTCCGGATCAACAGTAGGCGCCGAACTTGGAGATGGCATTGACTTTCCTGACCCAGTGGATGTGGGAGGTTTCGGGAGTGACGGCCAGGTAACGGCCGATACAGCAAGTCCGGCCTCATCAACTGTCGGGCTCCCTTGATGTAGTACGGCAGGCGGAGGAGGAGGACAAGCTGCAGCAGTGCTAGAGGCCTCTCTGTCAAAAGTGACGGCTTTCTTAGAGGACCTTCGACGACGCGAACGACGTCGTCGCACCTTAGCAGCGGCCTGTCTGTGCGTGGAATGGTCTCGAACCATTTGTTTCAACACTGCTCGTTCATTCTTGAGGCGTGGGCAGTCTTTCGAAGAAGAATCGTGAGGGCCACGGCAGTTGGCACACTTCAGGGTAGTCGCGCGGCAAACGTCACCGCAATGTGAATCAGAGCATCTAGAGCACACGATGTTGTTCTTGCAGACGCCACTCACGTGTCCGATCTTCATGCACTTTCTACATTGCAGTGGCTTGGGCGCGAAAGGTCGAACTGGGTGGCGAAAATGCCCAACTTTCACATACGACGGTATGCAGTCGCCCTGGAATGTGAGCTTGATGCACTGAGATCTTCCAAGGCGCTGAACTGCCATTATAGAGATGCTGTTGGACGCTGGCTTCATTAAAATAGGCAAATCAGCGTCAGCGATGGAAATGTCGACGTTGTAAACGACGCCTGCTGTAGTGCCGCTGTCTTGGAGGACATGGGAGCGTACGCTGATGTCGCCGAGTTTGGTAACGGCGGACAGACTTTGCAGTGCGCTGCGCTCCGTGACATCAATGGCGATAATGTTTTTGTAAGGGTTGTCTCGCACGGCCTTTTGTCTCTTCATCTTAACAGCAGTGCTTCAAAGCTATAGGCGCTTTGCAGCGCTGAAGCACGGGCGCCACAATATTTTGTCACGTTACCATTCAGCCGTTGCTGGCCTATGGGCCTTCCCGTTTAAACTGCGGCCGGCGCTCTAGCCCTATAGTGCCCAGCTGCAAGTCGTTTTTTCCGGCACTCGCTGTGAATCGTGATCTATCGGTCTGCACAAAAATGTCTTCAGAGTGTACATGGTATGCGCTGATGCTGGAAAAGGCTTGGTCCAACCACCGAATTTGCTCACCTCAATCCGACTGCCAGCATCGGCTCGATTTGCGCAAAGAATAGAGTTTTTAGGGGGCTGAAAATACGACTGTTGTATTTCTCTGTAGTCTAAACGGTTGTCCAAGCCTTCGTGCGAATTAGGAAATACCGACAGCAATAGAGCACGTGGATGCGAGGCTCGTCATCAGAAACAATACGTCGCTTGCATTGAAGGTGTCGTATACAAAATAATCATGCGGGGGTCATTACCTAGGCCAAACGCGACGCTGCCTCAGTGAGCGTTTAATGGAGCGCGCACATAACGTCAAGAACGCCAAACGGAATTCACTCGTCAGCCACATTTTTTCATGCGAATCAAAAAGATGCGAACAGTTTTTTTAGAAGACTACTGTGATAAGGTAGAAGCAAGGACATGACGACGCGATTAATAATTGAAGCCGAAAGGATAAATGCTTCAGGTGTGAAGTGTGTAGGTACTACATCTATATTTTTATGTGATAAAGAACTATCGTTTCTAAGGAATGAATACTGTAAGCACAAGTGATAGCATGTCGTTGGCGTCGAAATCAGATGCATGCGTCAAATAAAACTTTTTTATTTTTCGTGCCCTCGTCCCCAGCTGGGCTACAGTCTCACTATGAATACGCACCAACAGGTCCAAAAAGCCGCGCTGCTGCAATAGTGACGATGGGGGTGGGTTAGTACGACATGTCCATTTACACAAGACTAATGAGGACAATATTTTGGACCAATAGGCTTGAGAAACACATAGGACGAGCGCTTTATTCGAGCGAATGCAAGTGTCTTGTTAGCAGAAGAGCGGCGCACACAGTTGCTCATCTCCCCAAAAATCACGAAGGCAGCTTGATCAGGATGTTTTCATGGCTGTTTTTTTTCGCCAGAGCAGAATTGGTTTGTTTAGTGCGTTACACGCTCAAGCGTTGAATTGCCCGCATGTTACAAAAACGCCTTAAGCAACAAGTATTACTATTGTAATGCGCTTTAAGAGAAAAATAATAATTGCAACCAGGGAAAATAATAACGGCAACCAGTGAATGTATTCCGTAACATTGGGATATCCGAGAGGGTGCGTTTCGCTTTATAGCCTTCGCTGTGCATTACAAATAAAAGCTGCCGTGGAGTATAATCCGGGTCTTCTACCCTCGCCCTGCACTCACCATCTACACTGTAAAAAATATTTATTGAAAAAAAAAAATTTTCTGGCAGCTGGCCTGCCAGAAATTTTCGGTTATGCTATGTTTTCGGTTTTTTACTTTTTCTGTCATTTTACAGATCTTTTTTCGGTTTTCGACTAACAGAAAATTTCTGCTAAGACGATATAAATTTTCTGTTATTGTATGTTTTCTGTTTTTACTTTTTCTGTCATTTCACAGGGTTTCTTGTTGGCAATTAACAGAAAAAAAACAGTAAAAAACAGGAAAGTAAAAACAGAAAATTTCTGTCATGCTCACAGACATTTTCTGTTAATTGCCAACAAGAAACCCTGTGAAATGACAGAAAAAGTAAAAACAGAAAGATACAATAACAGAAAGTTTCCATCGTCTTAACAGAAATTTTCTGTTATTGTATGTTTTCTGTTTTTACTTTTTCTGTCATTTCACAGGGTTTCTTGTTGGCAATTAACAGAAAATGTCTGTGAGGATGACAGAAATTTTCTGTTTTTACCTTTTTCTGTCATTTCACAGGTTTTTTCGATTTGCTGCTAACAGAAAAATTCTGTGATGTTCCATTTTCTCTTACCATATTTTCTGTCATTTAACAGCTTTTTTTCATGACTCGCAGAAATTTTCTGTGAAGCTCCATATTCTGTCATTTCACACACTTTATTTCTTTCACATCATCTTTTAGTGACTGACATAAAAATAGATACAGAACATTAGGACTGCTGCCACATTTCAATAGAATAAAATATTTCACCGCTTTTAAACAATCACAAGCAAAGGCAAGTGAGTATTCAAGAATATTGGAAAATATGCAGTGTTAAACAATGCAATCATGGCTGATATTTTACTATACAGTAATATCTTTCAGCATCACTGAATTAAGTTAAACGGTAGGAGGGTGGCCGAAGAAAAAAAGAAACTTACGTTGCCCTGCCTGCACTACAGGCGTACAGTAAAAGCATGCAAAATATGCAGTAATGACAAGTAAAGTAGAAACGAAACCTGCGCCTTTCTGTCATACAGAATGGCATGATTCACTCTAAAATAGTAATACAAAACAATGAATACGAAACGAAGTAATAATACCTGAACAATGAACACAACTAGTCAGTAAACTAATGGCAAGCATACGCAAAAGGAGAGCATTGGAAAAATATGCTTTGCTCATGACTAGTGCTGCATTAAGCAGCAAGATGAAAGCAACAGGACATAACGGATGCCATGGGCTGTTTGCCTTATCACAGTTTAACTGGAAAACATTTTTTCACTCCAGTTAGTACGTCTTATCTTGAGACTACAATAACTTTAAAATGAAAAAAAGTAACACAGACAAGATAGCAAGTAGCGCTACAATTCATACAACCAGCCACTGAAGTGTAACAGCAAGTATAAGCATAGATAAGGCATCTTAAGCAAATTGTATCTTGCCTGACACTAGTATGAAATGAAGTGCGATAGAAGCAACAGCACATAAAGCATGCCACAAGCTGTTTGACTTATCAGTGTAACCATATAACATTGATTCTCTATACATAGTACATCCACTCTTGTGACTACTGCATGATAAGTCATGCCACAGGCTGTTTGGTTTATCACAGCGTACACAAAATATTGATTTAAAAAGTCAAATTTCAGAACAGTTAAAAGTCAAAGTCTTGCATGATGAGGGAAGGAACTTTTGAAGAGGGGCAGTGTTGCTTCTTCTTCGAGTGCTCTACCTTCGTTCCCCGGACAGGATTCACAGCTGCAATGGTCCTGAAACAAGGACAGAGCATTGTTACTCCTCGGACAGTTAGCATATCTATACTGTCTTCAAAGAAATAATAAACATTGCAAGAAGACTGCACCCCTCCTCCTACCCCAAAATTTAATTCCTTTGTAGCCCACATTTCAGTTTCATTGTGAGCACTAGTGAATATATCCAGTAGTCTTTAGTACTCAGTACAAAACCAGACTTCAAGCCAAAATAAACCTTTCCTAAATAAGGTTTTTAACAACCATAGTGTTTTGTTACTTGCGTGAAAGCTGCTCACTGAACTCCAACACTAGTTTTTAAAGGGATGCAAAAACAACTCCATGAAACCTGTTGTTCTTGGGAAAAATTCATTCTCTCTGCACTTTCCCAATTTGTTGCACGCCGCGGTGGCTCAGTGGTTATGGTGCTCGGCTGCTGGCCCGAAAGACGTGGGTTTGATACCGGCCGCGGCAGCCGAATTTCGATGAATGCGAAATTCTAGAGGCCCGTGTGCTGTGCAAATTCAGTGCACGTTAAAGAACCCCAGGTGGTCGAAATTTCCGGAGCCCTTCACTACGGCGTCCATCATGGCGTAAGTCGCTTTGGGACGTTAACCCCCAATAAATCGAAACAAACCAATTTGTTGATGTCAGTGTGGCAGTGAAAAAAATGCATTTATTGCTGAAAAAACTACATTCAAAAATTTGCCGGTAACTAAATTCAAATTTTGATGTATACGCCAAAAAGGACTTCATGACCTCATTTTGAAGTTAGTTGCGGGACTGCTTAGGGCCTTGTTATCTGCACCCAGAAATCTGACGAGTCAGTAGATTGCAGTCTACTTAAAAATGAGGCAATGATGACAACACCTGCACTTTGTTTCTTCATTTTATGTAGCTTGTAAAAGCACCATTTCAGTCTCCTTGCAATCAGACAGTAGCCTCTCGACAAAGGCCAACTTCAGTTTCCATTCAATGTTCCTTCAAAGCGCTTTCTGACACCAGAGTAGCAATATCTATGTATACACAGGCCGAATCATCAGCATGCCTATTCTGTGTCACCCGAAAGTACAGCCGTAAGCAAAAATCTTTTGACAGGTAATAAGTAAGTTTGCAGCACATATTGACGTGCTTTGCCTTTACAGAGATTCAGATGCATGACGAGGGATATGCACATTTTAGTTTAGCTGGAATTAACAGAACTGAGCAGAGGCTTGTTTGCATTACTAATGCCCAACGAGTGATACGCAAGTCTAAAATGAGGTCTAGTGCTGCAGAGCAAGCTGTTACGTGAATGTGACGTTACCCTCTTAAATCTGCACTCAGCTTCCACTGTCCAAGAATAGTGCAAAGTGCCTGCTGCCCTGAGTAAAAAACTTTTCTGACCACAACCTCAAGAAATAACCCAGCTAAAGACACATGCAGAATGCACACAAAATATTCTCTGTAGGCAGAATCAAAACAAAATTAAGCAATAGCTTCGAATAAAACTTTTCGTTGAGCATTGGAAGTCACACATTTTCAGTGCTGTAGCATTTTCCCCATACGCCGCTAGTACGGCTCACATGCAGGCCTCACAATGCAAGTACTAACAGCCTTTTTCAGTATCCTGGCTTATCCTCAGTTGAACTGAGCTGCAAGGAAAAGCTACTTTCAGTATCGCGCATAGCAGTCCTCGAGGCTAGTCTACACAGCTGAGCGTGTCTGTACAGCATCCTGGGCTCCTCAATCCTTCCACATATAAATTCCCCCCTACAGATGCACTTTGGAAGAAATATGTGCGGCTTACAGCGCACCTATCAAGAAACCTTCATGTCAAATGCAGCAATAACATTGCTGTATCTCTCATCAGAAATCCTCACGTAACTGACTGAGGAGCCAATTTATTGAGGCACACATAGCGAGGTATGTGCCACCACAATAGGCAATGCTCTATGCATGGGTTATCTTGCATAGTATACAATTCAAGACTTTAGGCTCAAATACCGCAAAAAGGAAGTCTTCCAGTCGACGGCACACACCAACCATTACGATGTTGTGGTTATTTTGGCTAATTTGTGGTTTATCCTTTCCCTTTGCCAGCTCTTGTGACGGATTAGCAAGTGCATGGGAATTAACAATGAAGTCGTCAGAATCATTCAACACCATAGGGGCATTTCCTGCTGCATTCTTCAGTTGTGTCCAGCTATAGTCACAATATGAAGCATTGCCTAACAGTTCACGCTCAAATGAATGCAAATCAAAATACAAAAGAGAAAAAACCCAAACTTCCCATTAGCAGTGAACCTGTCTCCGACAAGTGGGAGCAATGCCAGCCTTAGGGGAGGGTGACCGGTGCAATCGCACAAGACATCACCAAAATGGGGATGCTGAGTTGCCCTGTGGGTGTTATGCTACATCCTCCCATCCTCTACCCGCCTTCCCTCTGTCCCTTGACCTTCAAAAGAGACATTTCCAGAGCTCTTCAAAATGAGGGAGACAATATGTATGCCTGAAGCATGCCAAAATGAGTGCATAACTCGCTACTGTAGAGGGTTGCAAAGGGTGCATGCACCTTGTTGAGGATTTAGCGGGGTCGCAGCGGAGCACCAGAGAGAGACGACCAGCGTGGCAGGCTTCTAGTTCCGGACTGCGCGTGCCGGGCGTGCGCTCCGAGCACGCGCTGTCGTTCTTTATTTTCTTCTAGCGCGGGAACGCCGATCTCAGCGCCGGCGCTTTGTAGCGTCGCCGGGCGCTACAGGGCCCCCCACCTAGACGGAACGTCGAAATGTGGACTCGGTGGAAGAGAGGAGGGAATGAGTGTCCAGTAAGTGCATGTCAGGGTCCGGGAAGAGCCGTCGGGTGGAGGACGCGGGCTCAGGTGGACGAGCCTGGCTGCTGCGCAATGGGCGAATGATGCAGGGTGTCCAGCTGACAATGGACATCGGGGCAGGAGAGGCCATGATGGGGCCGGCACCGACTGTAGTGCTGCCCGCTGGCACAAGTGTCATCAGTGTCGGAACGTTGCAGCAGATGCTGATGGGAATCTGACGCACCGAGTACACGATCACAAGCACAGGAGCGGGCGAAACAGCTCCATGGACTGAATGCAGCTGTGCTGCGACAGCAGCAGCTGTAACAGTATTTGGCACAGGTGTGACTGTTGACACAACGGTGAGAGCCGTGACGATGGTGGAGGAAGTTGCGGGGCTCATTGTCAGGTGCTTGGGTGAAGCGGGATCGACAGTCTGGAGCGGTTGGCCAGGGATGATGCGCGTGTGAGCATGGTCGGCTGTAGGTGGCTGCAAAAAGGTGGTTGCAGTGACAGGCCGTGCAGCTGAGACTGCGACATCAGATGGCTGGCTGACAGCAACAGGCACAGCTGGTGGTTGGACAGTTGCTGCACTACTCGGTGTGGGTAGCTCGACCATTCGGTGCCGAGGGTGGCCCAAGTCAGGCACCAAAGCAGACGCTTGCTGCAGCGGTGTCGAGCTGCCAGATTCAGAATCCGAGAAGCAGTTGATCGTACTGAGGGCTTGGGGTGGGGCCTCTTGGGCAGGCGGTTTGGTCGCCGGGGTAGTGGGGCTGGTAGGTGGCATATGCTTCGGTGGCGGCGGCACCCTCACAGCAGAGGTCTGCAGAGCTGTTGGCGGTAGTGAGGAGGTAGATGGGGATGCCGGAAGCCTCGGCACGGCTGCTGCCGCAGAGTCGTCCTTGGCTGCAGGAGGCTCTGGCGACAACGCCACTGAAGCGCAAGGAGGCAGAGCCAGAGACGCGGGTCGGATAGTAGTGGGAGCAGGACGCGAGGCGGAGCTCGTGCGGATCCCACCTGGTGTGGCGTCGAGAGAGACAGCCGGGCTGGAGACGCTGGACGGGAGTGGCGGCGATGCGGCGAGGGGCTGCTGAGGCGGACCGGGTTCTGATGAAGGCTGCGTGGGCGCGAGCGAGGCCGGTGCAGGGCCAGAGGCTGGCGGCGGCGAAAACGGGTCCGCTGCGTCGTAGAGCGGCGGCGGAACGTAGTAGGCGCCGAAGTACGCCAAGACGGCCGCACGCAGCTCATCGTATGGCCGGCCGCCGAAAGCAGAGTAGGTGAGCCGACGCAGGAGGTCGGCCGGGAGGATGTCACAAAGGACTTCGTGTTTGAACGGCTGGATGGTGATGCCGTTCAGGTACATCGCAGCCTCCAGTTGGGCGAACCACCCGCCGACGCCTGCAGGCCGGAACGCCGGGAGCGGCGGGTTGAAACTTGGGTGCTGCCAGTACGCCATGCTGGAACGCCGCGGAGATAGAAGGCACGGTTCGCCAGGTCACCACTGTTGAGGTATTAGCGGGGTCGCAGCGGAGCACCAGAGAGAGACGACCAGCGTGGCAGGCTTCTAGTTCCGGACTGCGCGTGCCGGGCGTGCGCTCCGAGCACGCGCTGTCGTTCTTTATTTTCTTCTAGCGCGGGAACGCCGATCTCAGCGCCGGCGCTTTGTAGCGTCGCCGGGCGCTACAACCTTACAGACGCGGCATAGTTTCAGGTGTCGTTTGTTGCGGGCAGGACCATCTAAATGACATTCTTTCCACCTGTAAGCTCTGCTGCGGCAGAAGGGAAAGGGGTAGGGGAGGACAGTTGTGTTTAGAGAGCTTTGTCAGTTCACTGCTTAGCCCTTGTCCCGTCTCAGTTGTGCAGATTCTTTCCATCTTTGAACTTAATACTGCATTCAGCACGCCCTGTGCATTATCTAAATCGGAACACATCTGACTGTGTCTAGCTGTATTGCATTTAATGGTGGTAGGAAATAATGTGTGCACCATTTCTCTCCCTTTTGCATGCTCTGCTCTGTGAGAATTTAGCCCATGGCTAAATCTCATCCAACATGATAGTGGATGCTGCCAGCCAGTGCACTACTGCTGCGTGCAACACTCTTCTCTGCGAAGCATTTGCAAGTTGCATGCCACATATTGTGACTTGTGGGGAGTTTCAAATGGAAGTTTTCCCATTCTTATATCGCCGGCTGTCATTCAGATGAAGTAAAACAAGCCCAGCTCTCCCAAAAAATCCCCGATATATGTCTTCACACCCGGTTGCACGTGCATATATATAGCACTACCATCGCTCGCACCAGTTCACATATATAAGCAGCAAGCTACGCGGCGTGCACCAGCAGCTTGGTGCTTTCGCACTGGTCTTGTAATCTGTCAGCTCTGCTCATAATTTAAGCAAGTTATCACCAGTACTGAAGCGCAGCAGAATGCTTGCTAGATCGAGCGCCTATGCTCTGCACAGCACGCATATTCCTAGATGCACCTATCCGTATTACATAAGAAACATGATGCTAGCTCCTTTTTATCACCAGATATAATATTCATCTTTAAAATATTTATATTATGCCTCACAGCCATGCAAAAGCAATAGTATGGGGAATTTATTTACAGCGTTGACCTGGGTGACTCGAAGAGATACTCCACCACAACACAAAACAACATTGTGGAGGAGCAACCACAAAGCAGGAAGCATGTACAGACCACTTCCGGGCCAACATTGACATTTCTGAGGGGAATACAAGGAAAGTGCCCAGCTCGCTGCTTGGTCTTTCAGGCGGAAATTTGCACATATTGAGTGGTTCGAGCTTAGCATGAGCCAATGGGCCCTTCTCAGCCAATGCCACACACCACACGTGTATTTGGAGCACTGATCCTGCACACGCACTCAGCTTCGACTGAGGGACAGCGGATCGTCGCAAGTAAACAAACCTTCAAGTTCACATAGCGGACTTCAGCGCAAAACAGAAAAGCACACATGTGCACCATGCTGCATGGAAATAGCCGGGAATAATTTTGCAGTTCACACACCCTAATCAAACGACATGTGGTGAACGGTGCAACCGGAGAACATGGTGTTTGTCATGGGATCAAGCGGTTCATTGCATGGAGCTCTCAGACTATGTGCGCCAAACACCAATTGGCCCATTCCGGGCAGTAAGTAAACATTCTTGAACCCAAGGTACGACTAATCCTCATAGAATTCAAAGGAGAACTATGAGAGTAAATCGAGCAGACTGCTAGGCAAGAATCAAATTGCCGGACTTTGAAAAACACTGGGTTGACCCGGAGCAAAGAAATGCTCCGGGTCTACCCAACGTACTAAGGGGAGGAAATGCACCGGGTCCATCCGGCGTACCTTTAGCCAAAGCCTCCTCTCGCAGTCAGTAGTGAGAGCACACCATACAAAAATTTCACTGCTCTATTTAATAACCCCATTGTGAGTTATATAAACAAAAGACAGCAGATGAATGCAATTCCAAAAAATGCTGGAGCTAAAGAAGATTATTTTTTGACAGAACTCACAAAATGACTGCTAACGTGAACAAGGAAGCCTCATTGACTTAGTGTGCTCAAACCATTGGCTGCAAAAATGAAGCACTGTGGTTGCAAAGGCTTGTACACTTACACCATGATTCCAGTCATGTTGACTGACATGATAAGTACAAACACCATGCATGACCAGCCACTAAACCAGAGTGACAAGCAAGCCACTTTCTTCCAGTTCCCTGACTTTTCCATGGTTTCCCCGACTATTTAAGTCAAAATCCTCTGAATACTGAACAGACGGAAAAACACAGTGGCCAATGGTAATGGACAGTATACATGATCTATTCACAGCAAAAAACTATATACTGAAACTTCAAATGCTGCAATCAAAATACATTTGCTCTTATTTGAGGCAGCTGATTTCTTCATGAAGAAAGTCCAGCTTCAATGCGACTTATGAAGCTATCTTTGCTTTTTGTGTTCCATTTCTCTAACACAAATGGTTAACATAACCTTTATTCTTCTGAGCATACGTTGTCTCCACTAAGTGTGTTCATATTTCAAATTTTTATTTTAAAGTGCAGAGTATTAAAAATTGGCTTAGATTACAAGACAAATGTGTTTCCACATAATACAGCAATGAAAAGCACCAGACATTGGACAAATATTTAAATCCTCATCAATTATCCTATCCGAACACCGATTAAGCACCACAAAATACAAAAACAAAATACAAAATATAGCATACCCTCCAAATAACGCCAGAACCACATCAGCTGCCAGAGCTAAAGATCAAAGAAGCTCCAGCAGCCGTAGTGTAAATGCGATCAAACCATCACAAAGTTCATCGCACAGTTACATGAACACAAGTCCTCGTACTTACTAATAGCGAAAGAATGCTGACAATTTCTGCGAAGTACCATCTACGACGTCAAATCCATCAAATCTGCATGGCGACACATTCAAATCTATCCATAAACAATGGATGGTTACATGTCCACAAAAGGATACTGGCATTGCATGCACATATGCACTCTTCAGTAAACCCTCTCCCCCAGGTGCTGTGCTCCTCTGGGCAAGTATCTATGACCCCTATGAGCAAGCAACGTGTATGACTTCCACCAAAATAGCCATATACTGCTACATAATCTCAGAAGCAATATAGTACCATGTACCCCTTCCAACCATTTCATATTAGCGACTGGGCACCATAGGTGACTGGGCAGGCAGTATAGCCATAATCTGTGAAGAAGTGGTTGAAGATCAACTCCACAAAAAATAGTTTTATCTGTCTTCCCTTTCCACAGATTTTTCAGAGCGCTATTTTACCAGCTCCATTAATCAAGCAGCAGCAGCAGCAAAATTTCATTCCATAGCTGATTCGTTGCCTGGGTTCAGGAAACATTTTCTTACTTTTTAAAAATTGCTTTTGCACTTTGTTAGCATTTTCATAAAAAGGTCTTATGATAAAGTGGTATATACCTATAACTTTTATTATAATAAGGGAGTCATTACTCATTGGCATCCACCCGAGCGCAGACATACGGCTACAAAGGAAAGCTATACAGCTTTCACAGAAACTTCGTAGTTAAAGAAAAATTCGTCCTGGTCCGGGGTTCGAACCCAGGACCACCGCTTCACCGGAGCAGTCGCTCTACCAATTGAGCTAACCAGGACGGCAAGCTTATGGTAGGGCGAGAGCGAATTGATCAATAACTCGAAGTGGGAACAGTGTTGGTCAAATGTTTAGGGGAATCCTCCAAGGTGGAGTAGATTTGTAATAAGGGAGTAATTACTCATTGGCATCCACCCGAGCGCAGCCATACGGCTACAAAGGAAAGCTATACAGCTTTCTCAGAAACTTCGTAGTTAAAGAAAAATTCGACCTGGTCCGGGGTTCGAACCCAGGACCACCGCTTCACCGGAGAAGTCGCTCTACCAATTGAGCTACCCAGGACGGCAAACTTATGGTAGAGCGAGAGCGAATTGATCAATAACTCGAAGGGGGAACAGTGTTGGTCAAATGTTTAGGGGAATCCCCCAAGTTGGGTTCGAAACCCGGACCAGGACGAATTTTTCTTAAACCACGAAGTTTCTGAGAAAGCTATATAGCTTCCCTTTGTAGCCGTATGGCTGCGCTCGGGTGGATGCCAATGAGTAATTACTCCCTCATTACAAATCCAGTCCACCTTGGGGGATTCCTCTAAACATTTGACCAACTTTTATTATCACTGCGTATTTGAGAAGTGGCAAAACCAAAACAAGAAAGGCTATCACAACTCAGTTAACAAGCGAGATAGGTACTTACTGCTGTGTGAACTCCAGGCAGAGGCATGTTTCCTTGGGGTGCACAACATTGAAAGCAAAGTGCACCAAAAACATGAGCTTGAAAGCCTGGCATGGGTTGGCTGCGTGCATCACTGGTAGGGTGTCGATGCATATGGTGAAGCGCCTCGCAGTAAGGAAACTGCGTCCTGCACAAACAAGTTTTAAATCAGGAATGCTCGCCCGAGTGCGGTACCACAGAGTTATACCTTTTGCAATGATGAAAGGAGAACATGGCATGTCGTCATCACCCGATGTCGTCATCACTGGCAGATCCCTGGCAGATCCCTGGCATAAGAGGGAGTTAAATGCGTATAAGAATTGTCTACTAAAGTAGCACCATGTGAAAGCTGCAACTTTAAACCAGTTACAAATAAGCATGCAGCAGAGTATAAGCATATATAAGTCATTTCTGCGCTTGCTCAGGCTCTTTTTTTTCCCAACAATGCGTGGTGAAATGCTTTGGAGTGTATACAAATAAGCGTCAATCACATACAAAGGCCCTAAAAATCAGCATAGGCATTTACAAGTGCTGGATTGTCTACAATACATAAACAGTGCACCGTTTTAGTCAAATGCAGCCCAAGAACACAGTGTAAATGCCTCTCAAGAGCAAAAGAGGCCCTCCATCGAGTGGTGTCAAGAGACTGTCCTAGCACTGCAGTTGATCCGGCCGACCGGTAGTGAATAACCTTGCACCTGCCAGCCCCCTCAAATGTCACACTACTAGGTCACAGGGGAATTATTTAACATAAGTAGAGCGCAGCTTGCGTTTTATCACAAGCAACCGAGCAAACTGTTTGTACATGACTATGTTTTAAGTAAGCAAACAAGGGAAGGGGAATGAGGGGCTCGTTATAATTATGAAAGAAGCCAACAGCCACAGAAACCAAGGGGCACAGGGGATTTTTAATTAATTTATTTATTTTGTGACGTCACACCTGCGGTAACTCAGGACGTTCTACGTCCGCCGCTTATGAGCATGGGTGGCGCTGATGAACACGCTCAAGGTTAGGTTACTTGTAAACATAAATACCCCCGAAAGCAGAAGATTTGACAGCCGTCGCCGTAGCTCAGAGGTAGAGCACCGGACGCGTAATTCGGAGGTCGTGGGTTCGGATCCCACCGGCGGCATGTGGTTGTTTTTTCTTCTGCTTTTCTAATCAATTAGCTTTAAGCGATAACATATTCACTAATGTTCTAAATTGATCAACACCACTATAAATAAATTAATTAAAAATCCCCTGTGCTCCTTGGTTTTTGTGGCTGTTGGCTTCTTTCATAATTATAACGAGCCCCTCGTTCCCCTTCCCTTGTTTGCTTAATTGCTTAGCGAGGGCCTCGGTTCTGGCAGCCTTGACGCCATAGGAAGCATAAGAGGGTTCTCACGCAGCTTCCACCCTCTCCGTTCGATGACGTTCTACGTCACACCTGCGGTAACTCAGGACGTTAAACGTCCGCCGCTTATGAGCGTGGGTGGCGCTGATGAACACTCTCAAGGTTACGTTACTTGTAAACATAAATACCCCCGAAAGCAGAAGATTTGACAGCCGTCGCCGTAGCTCAGAGGTAGAGCACCGGACGCGTAATTCGGAGGTCGTGGGTTCGGATCCCACCGGCGGCATGTGGTTGATTTTCTTCTGCTTTTCTAATCAATTAGCTTTAAGCGATAACATATTCACTAATATTCTAAATTGATCAACACCACAAAATAAATAAATTTGTTGAGGAGTATCGGAGGTCGCAGCGGAGCACCAGACAGAGACGACCAGCGTGGCAGGCTTCTAGTTCCGGACTGCGCGTGCCGGGCGTGCGCTCCGAGCACGCGCTGTCGTTCTTTATTTTCTTTTGTCGCGGGAACGCCGATCTCAGCGCCTGCGCTTTATAGCGTCGCCGGGCGCTACAGGGCCCCCCGCCTAGACGGAACGTCGGAATGTACGTGCCGACGGGGCAGAGATGGAGTAGCCACGGCAGGCAAACAGGCAGCTAGAGTAACAGTGTCCCCACGGGGTCGCTACAAGGTCCGGTAAGTTCAGGTCAGAGGCCGGGAAGAGCAGTCGGGTGGAGTGCGCCGGCTCAGGTGGACGAGCCTGGCTGCTGCGCAAGGGGCGAATGATGCAGGGTGCCGAGCTGACAACGGACATGGGAGCAGGGGAGGCCATGGTCGGGCCGTCACCGACTGTAGTGCTGCCCGCGGACACAAGTGTCGTCGGTGTGGGGACGTTGGAGCTGGTGTCGGTGGGAATCCGGCGCGCCGAGTACGTCGGCACAAGCGCTGGAGTGGGCGAAACGGCTCCGTGGCCTGACAGCAGCTGTGGTTTGACCATCGACATAGCGGCGACAGCTGTGACGATGCCGGAGCAAGTTGCTGGGCTCAATGCCAGGTGCTTGGGCGAAGTGGGAGTGACAGTCCGGAGCGACTGGCCAGTGCTGATGCGCGTGTGGGCACGGTTGGCTGTAGGTGGCTGCCAGGAGGTTGTGGCAGTGACATGCCGTGGAGCTGAGACTGCTTCATCAGACGGCTGGCTGACAGCAACAGGCACAGCTGGTGGTCGGACAGTTGCTGCACTACTCGGTGTGGGTAGCTCGACCATTCGGTGCCGAGGGTGGCTCAAGTCAGGCACCAAAGCAGACGCTTGCTGCAGCGGTGTCGAGCTGCCAGGGTCAGAATCCGAGAAGCAGTTGATCGTACTGAGGGCTTGGGGTGGGGCCTCTTGGGCAGGCGGTGTGGTCGCCAGGGTAGTGGGGCTGGTATGTGACATATGCTGCGGTGGCGGCGGCACCCTCACAGCAGAGGTCTGCAGAGCTGTTGGCGGTAGTGACGAGGTAGATGGGGATGCCGGAAGCCTCGGCACGGCTGCTGCCGCAGAGGCGTCCTTGGCTGCAGGAGGCTCTGGCGACAACGCCACTGAAGCGCAAGGAGGCAGAGCCAGAGACGCGGGTCGGATAGTAGTGGGAGCAGGACGCGAGGCGGAGCTCGTGCGGATCCCACCTGGTGTGGCGTCGAGAGAGACAGCCGGGCTGGAGACGCTGGACGGGAGTGGCGGCGATGCGGCGAGGGGCTGCTGAGGCGGGCCGGGTTCTGATGAAGGCTGCGTGGGCGCGAGAGAGGCCGGTCCAGGGACAGAGGCTGGCGGCGGCGAAAACGGGTCCGCTGCGTCGTAGAGCGGCGGCGGAACGTAGTAGGCGCCGAAGTACGCCAAGACGGCCGCACGCAGCTCGTCACGTCCGGGTCACCACTGTTGAGGAGTACCGGAGGTCGCAGCGGAGCACCAGACAGAGACGACCAGCGTGGCAGGCTTCTAGTTCTGGACTGCGCGTGCCGGGCGTGCGCTCCGAGCACGCGCTGTCGTTCTTTATTTTCTTTTGTCGCGGGAACGCCGATCTCAGCGCCTGCGCTTTATAGCGTCGCCGGGCGCTACAAATTCATTAAAAATCCCCTGTGCCCCTTTGTTTCTGTGGCTGTTGGCTTCTTTCATATGTTTTAAGTAGCATAGTACGAGGTACTAAGGTGCGCAGTCGTCGTGATCGGCGCAGTGCTGCGGAAAGTTCGAGCTCGCGTAGTGAATGGTGAATGGTGTACTGTTATCTCGAAGCGCCCATTTAGCGAGTACACGAACTATTTACTAAAGAAGCACCAGAAAAACGCAAGCAGCAGATATCGTATTCAACAGCCACAGAGCCCAAGCAGACACGCGCGGCACGGTTGTGGGCGGGCGGATGTATGGATGGTAGTGGCTTAACCCTTCGTATTGGGCGGTGGCTCGCGCCTCCAGCCTAGAATTCCACCCCCCCCCCCTTTTTAATTTGTATTTTAATATGTATAATTTGGCCATCTTTCATAAAGTTACTCCTCCCTTGACCTATTCCACGGGCTGGCCGAAGCGATGCGATTGACATTGGAGGATACGGACTGAGCTCGCGTGTCGAAGGCGCTCAAAAATCTCGAATGTCGGCTCCAATGACATCAGTGCCATTGAAAAACTTCCCTGTGACAGCGCAAGTACGGCATTTGAAACGCCTGTGTAGAAACTTTACAGCCTGCGTTGACCCGTGCAACGCTATTTCGGCCCAAAGATAAGATCAGTTAAATCTTACAAAATGAACACAATTACTGCATTACTTGTACCGGCATGAATAAACGTCAATAAAAATAAAAAGACACAACGTACACTTATAATCCTTTCTTAGACGAGAAACGAATTTGAAAATCCCGCGCCCTTTGACGTCGTCCTCCGCTAACCAATCGCGTACTTCCCTGGCCTAAAATTTCCCGCGCTTACTCACTCGGTTCTTTTAGGAGTGCATATCTTCAGACAAAGCAAAATTTGTGCATTTTACCGCAAACTATCGCACTCTTCCGTGTTTCTCGCTTGTGTTCCTCTCTCTTCCGCGCGCTGTGCACCTTTTGTGAGAGACAGTAAAGCAGCAGTGACGCTTCGGCGGTGAGGCGGCTGTGGTGGGCACGCTCAATGTCCGCCGGTGATTTATCTTCAGTGCCCTGTTCAACAGCAGTACAAGCCCGCAACAATACTCCCAAAAGACGACAAAAAGCGTATCATTCATGCCGGTAAAAATGTACACCACTCACCTTGTGTGCGAACGGTCTGATCGGTGAAAATCACGGACACAGCACGCCGGTATTATCCTAGCTCCCCGCTCACGTCCATGCCATCCTCCATGATGCCGTCAATCGATGAATGCAGGATCGCAGCAAATAGTACTGCTTCTCATTCTGCGCGCTAATATTGCGCGTAGAAACTTTTTGACGCTTAAAATATGTAACGTGATTGATGAAAAGTAGCAATGGTTTTTCGGATCACTTTTATTTATTTATTTAAAATACCTTACAGGCCCCATAGGGGCATTGTGTAAGGGGGGTTACAGAGTAAGCAGCAAAACATGAAACAGGAACAACTGTAGTAATGAAAGGCCACAAAGGTACACTTAAGGAAATAACATGAGTAAAACTTAACGTAAGGCATTAATACTAGTAAGTAAAAAAAAAGAAAAAAAGAAAAACGCAAAAAACACAAAAGATGACCATATCAGGGAGTACAATTCGTGAAATGATATTCAGGAAAAAAGACGCAAAAAAGCAATAATATATACAAGGCATACAAGTGAACACACGACGCAGCATAAAATAGCAATTCACAAGAGCGAGGTAGCAATGAAAAAAGAAAATCAGAAGAAGTTCAAAGCAGATTGCCAAGTGTAAGAGACAAGATAAAGTGATTTGTAAGTGCTATTGTGAAAAATGCTTGTGTAACGGC
Source organism: Amblyomma mixtum (assembly GCF_055824585.1). NCBI lineage: Eukaryota > Metazoa > Arthropoda > Arachnida > Ixodida > Ixodidae > Amblyomma > Amblyomma mixtum. Next base: position 190,760 of record NW_028317716.1, read on the forward strand.
GGTGCTCACGTCACCAACTTTCGGTGAAATGGGCGTGTTGCTGCTCCAAAAACAGAAAATTACTTTCTTTTTCTTGAACGTGTTTCTGTTAAGGGCGCAAAACAGATATTCTCTGTATGACAACAGAAAATTTTCGTAAAAATGCTTGTCATTTCACACACATTTCTTACAGTGTAGCTCTCAATCACACTCACCTCACCACCTTCATCCTCCCTCACCATCATCGCACGAAGTGAGACCCTAAAATGGCTAGGGCTTCACTGAGTAAGAAAAGCTGCCAGAAAAGGGGCACTGCGTCAGAAAGCCCGGCGTTGTCGTTGCTAATTGTAATATGCATCTACTCTGCGATATGCTACAAGCAGGTGTTAGTACAGCACTTTATCAGACAAACGGACGCAGCAGCACTTGTCATCGACTTATCTTCCACACCCCAGATATATGTATGCATAAATGTTGTGCCTTTATCAGCAACAGCTTTCAATCAATAAACACCACATATCTCATTATAGAAGACAGTTTCTTACTGTTGCGCTGAGCGAGCTTTTTCTACTGACCCTATTTTGCCCGAGATGGGTGGTACAATAATTTGGTTTGGCTTGTTTTGTGGGGTTTAACGTCCGCAAGAGACTCAGGCTATGAGAGACGCCGTAGTGAAGGGCTCCGGAAATTTCGACCACCTGGGGTTCATTAACATACACTTGCATAGCACAGAACACGGGCCTCTGAAATTTCGCCTCAGTAAAAATGCAACCACCACGGCTGAGATCAAACCCGCGTCTTTCGGGTTAGCAGCCGAGGGGTGGTACATTGAATAATTGGGTTACCGCTTTCGGTGTGTGTGCCGGTCACCCAGCCGTACTTTGCGAAGTGCGGAGAAGAGGACCTGCTCACGAATATCTCGATCGCCTACTTTATCAACATTCGAGGAGTCACTGAACGGGCTCAAATTCTCGGCCACACCATTGAGCGAGGCGCCGCTGGTGTCGCTGATGCCGCGCCAGGAGCGCTGCCGCAGGTCTGCTCGCCGCCTCACCGAGGCTTGGTTCGCCAACGGGAAGGGAGGCGACGCCAACGGCCGATGCAGGCAAAGGCGCATCAAATCCAGCCGGAACGGAGCAGCTCTTTGAGAGCATCGCAGCGCCGGAGCCGGAGCTCGCCAACACAGAGCCGTCTGCGAGCCATCCCACCGGATTTTTTTAGAAAGCATTCATTCACCGGCAGCAAGTTGTTCATGGTGAGGTCTTCGTCGTGCTTGATGGCCGTCAACTCCGGGCAGTTGGTGGAGATCCAACTGCCCGGAGTTGAGTTGGATCTCCGGGTCGGAACTGAGCAGCACGGCCTCCCAATGCCCGGAAGTTAGGAGCTGAATTAGTTCCGAGGAGGTGGGTCCTCTGGACAGTTCCACAAGATCTGGTCTAGTGTGCCTCTGTCGGCGCACTTGTTACATAGCTGCCGACGCTCTTTCTCGGGCTGAAGTCAATGCGACGGACAATCACCGCAATCGGTCACGACTAATCATCGACTTCACGGCTATGGCTGTTGCTCAGCGAGCCGATGCCGAGCTGCAACGGTTTTGTACGCGCGACACCAATCCGGTCTTCGGGGACGTCTTGCTCCCTGACTGCGCCGTTCCCCTCGTTTGTGATACGTCAACCGGTCGCCCTCGCCCCTACGTGCCTCCACCATACTGACGAACCGTATTTGATGCCCTTGATGCCCTCCATTCTTTGGCACATCCTGGCATCCGCGCAACACAGCGTGTTGCCACTGCTCGTTCTGTCTGTCGTCGCATCAACGTCGACGTTCTCCGCTGGTCGCGCACGTGCCTGAGCTCCGTGCGCCCGCTTCAGCCACCTGCACGTAGAAATTGTCGGTCCCCTTCCTCCCTGCGGGTACCACCTCCACCTGTTAACCTGCACGGACAGGTTCACGAGATGGCCTGAAGCGATCCCCCTTCTTGACATAAGGGCGGAGTCGATCGCAAGAGCACTCATCACACTCTGGATAAGCCGCTACGGTCACCCTTGCCCCATTGAGAATGATCGTGGTCGTCAATTCGACTCCACCTTATTTGCCGACCTACCTTATTTACCTCGGCTCCTCGGCGTCAGTCACATCAAGACGACCTCTTACCGGTCGATTTCCAATGGAGCCGTCACGGTGGCTCAGTGGTTATGGTGCTCGGCTGCTGACCCGAAAGACGCTGGTTGGATCCCGGCCGCGGCGGTTGAATTTCTTTGGAGGAGAAATTCTAGAGGCCCGTGTACTGTGCGATGTCAGTGCACGTTAAAGAACCCCAGGTGGTCGAAATTTCCGGAGCCCTGCACTACGGCGTCTCTCATAGCCTTAGTCGCTTTGGGACGTTAAACCCCATAAATCAACCAACCATTTCCAGTGGTGTCATTGAGCTTCTTCACCGGCAGTTGAAAGCTTCACTTATGGCGTCCGTTTTTCGTTCGCCATAGATTGAACGCCTATGCTTCGTCCTGCTTGGTCTCCGCACCGCACCTCGCAGTCCCTCTTCTACGTGTGCAACAGAGCTAACGTTTGGCACTACTCTCCGTGTCCCTGGCGAATGCTTCGGGCCCTCTCCACCCATGCCTGCTGACGTCTCAGATTACGCCTACCGTTTACGTACACCTATGAGCACTGTCGTTCCCTCACGTCAACGCCAGTATTCTCGTCGTGTCCACGTCCCCTCCGACCTTCAGTGGTGCACTCATGTCTTTGTTCGCCACGACACCGATGAGATTCTCAGTATTATGAGGATCACGATTCATCATCATCATACGATGGTCCGTATCAAGTGCTTCGGCGTGCTCCTAAGCACTTTCTCCTGCTTATCAGCAGCGGATGGGAGGACACAATCTCATTTGACTGCCTTTAGCCTGCCACTTTGACTCCGACGCCATCGAAAGCTGTGACGCTACATCCACTACCGACCGTGCCAGTTCTCGCCGCGCACGATTTGCGCCAACAGTATCCGCTTTTCGCCATTCACACTTCGTTCATGGTTTCATCGCTAGAGGGGGGGGGGGGGGGGGCTATAGCGTGCCAGCGTGGTCCGGCCGCAGAAGACGATGACAGCCCCAGCACGCCTGCCAAGCACGCACAGACTGAGTTTCGTGGCTGCTTAATTGCATGCCCGCAGCACGCTGTCCCGTTCCTGCCTGGCTGAGCAAGTCCTGTAAAATATATTTGTGGAGAATATCTGCGGAGCGAATTCAATTAATGAGCATTTCTAATCTTTTCTTACGTTAATAACTGCGTTAGACATACTCAAGGCAACTTTTTATCGTTTGAAGCCCAATATAGCGATAACTAAGGCAGGCGTGCTTATGTTGTTATTAATGAATGACCCGAAAAAGTCATCTGGTCGAAACCATATCTGCAATGTATTTTTAAAGAAAGATGAGCACACTATTCTGGTGGGGCACCAGAAACTATCACGCATCCTGCGATCTGGCTTCGTGCAAAGATAATCCCTATTCATAAAGAAGGAAAAATAATGCTGTTTAACAACTCCAGACCCAAATCTCTTGCATGTGGTTGCTGCACTCTCATGCAACACAATGGTAACAAAAATCATGGGTTTTGTTTTAAGAAAACACTGGAACCAATTCAACACGCTTTGCAGAAAGTGCTATCCGCAGTGCCACAATTATTAGAAATAACACGCGACATCACGAAAGCAATAAATTCCCGACAGCAAGCTGACGGGATATTTATTGATTTTTTTCCAACACTTATTACCCTGTCGTACACAGTAAATAAATTGAAACATCAAAGCTTATCGGCATTAATTCTAAAGTAATAGCATGGATAGAAGCTTACATATTAACCGTACCGAATACGTCGTGATAAATAATAGGGATTTCCAGAACATTGAAGTGGTGCCAAAACGAGCACCTCTTTTCCCTTCACTTGTAAGCTTGCCGTAAGAAAGTGAGCATGAATGGCATTCCACCAATATCCCTCAAGAGAAAAGTCTACAACAGCTGTATCTTACCGCTACTCACCAATGGGGCAGAAATGTGGAGGCTAACAAAGAGGGTTCAGCTTAAGTTAAGGACAACGCAGCGAGCTATGGAAAGAAAAATGATAGGTGTAACGCTAAGAGACCGGAAGAGGGCAAAGTACGCGAGGGAACAAACGACGTTAAGAAGTTTGCGGGGATACGGTGGCCGCCACTGGCAAGGGACAGCGTTAATTGGAGGGACATCGGAGAGGGCTTTGCCCTGCAGTGGAGGTAGTCAGGCTGATGATGATGATAATATAACAGACAACGCCTTGAGCGCATGTTATTGGAGGTACGAATTGCGCACAACAGACACACACAGGAAAAAACACGAGGGTGACTGAAAGAGCGCAAACTATATCAACTGGTGTTTATTTGATTCAGTATCGCTTTATAGGCAGTGTGCACACATGCCTACAAAGAGGCTAAGGTGAGGATAAGGAGGCAAATCAACCCTGCGCGACAATCAATCAAAAATGCTCCAAAAAATTCTTTTCCGCGTTGCACAATGAAACGGAGGTGTCACTCACACATTTATCACCTCTTGCCTTGATATGGAATGCCTCTAGAAGTTCACGGAAAACTTTGTCATTACTCCTACCCAGAATTCTGATATTATTTAGCAGTGGCTCACAACCGGTGCATGCAATGCAATGAGCAGGCAGATTTGCTCCTTCTCTGTTCCTAATTGAACGCTGGTGTTTTATTGCCGCGTAGCGCAATCAGTCTTCCTCTTTTGTTATTGTCCTTTGTACTTATCTAAAGAAAAGAGGTATGGCAGGCTAAAAATGTCGTCTATGGCTCAATTTCTCAGTTTATTAAGATTAGGGGCAAGTTTCCGCGTTTCTGGAGAAAGGACTGGCTTTTCCATGTGCTGTCTCACTTGGACTGAGGCGTCCCTTTTTGTGGTGGTTGCTTCTTATCTTTTTCTGTCAAAGAAAATGTTTGTGGGCGTTTAACGTCCTAATGCGACTCAGGCTATGACGGACGCCATAGTGAAGGGCTCCGGAAATTTTGAACACATGGTGTTCTTTAACGTGCATTGACACGCACAGTACACGGGCCTTCGAAATTTGGCCGCCGCGGCCGGGATCGAACCCGCGTCTTTCGGGTCAGCAGCCAAGCGCAATAACCACTGAGCCACCGCGGCGCCTGTCACAGAAGAGAAAATTTATAGGTTTCCTGTGTCAGCCAGATGACTGCTTCATTACGGTTATTGTAGTTCGGCTGTCCTCACACTTTTTAGGAGAAATGAAAAGCTCATTGCGGTTTTTTTTCCCCACTCTGAGCGCGCGGGGTGATTTGCCATAATGGCCCAGTTGCGGTTTGGCAACAATAGCGAGAACACATGCTTAGCGTGGAAAAAAAGCGCCTAATATTTATTCCGTCACCATTTAGCTGTTCAGATTTGATCGACTTACGCGCTTCTTTCTGATGCGTTGGTAATTTTAGGCTCTTTGTCATAATATTTATATTCTGAAGCGAAATACTTATGTTTTCCGTATTCTACAAACCCTAACGCATATTTCCAGGCGATGCAAGCTATAGAGAAGAACTTTGTGGCAGTTAAACCGTCCGCAAGCCGTGTCAAGACCAACACAGTTGGCCTATGTAAATCCTTGGAACTCCACAGCCTTGCAAGAGCCGTTGTGCACTCTCGATTGAACACCTTGTCCGTGTTCTTCGTGGTGAAAACTCACAAGCCCGATGCACCCTTCAGGACGATTGTTAGCGAGAAAGGGACCTGGCAGCAACATATTAGTAGGTTCATGCTTAGGCACTTAAATAATCTGGTTCTTTCTGGTCCCTTTGCCACCAAGAATTCATTGGAAGTTGCCAGTATGTTGGAAAGAGAGCAGATTGGATATGCCTTTTCCATATATGTTGAAGATCCTTTTTATTCTATACCACATAACGAACTGTTTATTGCTGTCAGACAGTGCATTGCAGCAAACGGTACTGTCGCCATCCAGAATACAGCCGGCCTAAGCGTACATAACTTCATGTCACTTTTAGAATTTCATATCAACGCTACTTCTATCGATTTTGACAACCGGCGCTATCTACAGCGCCAGGGCATTTGCATCGGATCATGTGTCGCTCCAGTTTTGTGTAACATTTTTCTTACATTATTCGGCAACGCTTTGGCTTCAATACCTGACAAAGGCGATGTCCAGAAGATTTTTAGATATGTAGATGATTTTTTAGTAATTTAAAAAAAGTAACCAAGGCCGGTATGACGAAATTGCGATGAACATTTTAGAACAATTTGTACAACATGGAAAAGGGCTCTCTTTTACGTACGAGTTCCCTGTGCTTATCCATTTTTTAACAGCGCGAAAAGACGACTACGTTTACACACACAAAAACACAGCGCTCGTGTTGTTGTGTGTGTAGACGTCGTAGTATTTTCGCGCTGTTAAAAAATAGATAACAACCAACGCGCCCAGCTTTCTGTTCTACCTGTGCTTAACCGCCTCGAGTTTTTGGACCTGAACATCATGCTCGGAGAAAAAGTGTGTATGCTGGTGCTACCGCCCTAGAGCCAAGAAAGATTCTTTTCTTTTGATTCGGCCCTGTCAAAAACTGTTAAGAGGGCTATTGCGACCCTTTCTCTAGAATGCGCACTTGCTAAGTCGTGCCCTCACATGATGCAAGAGAGCTTTCGGGGTGAGGTAGAAAGACTGCAAAAAGCAGGTTTCCCTGATCACGGGTTGACAGCTGTGACCGAGGCACTGCTACAGAAATTCAAGGGAATGCAGAAAAAGACACGCAGAAAAGAAAGACCCGGGAATGCCGAACCAGTGGTCATGCCATACATCCACAAGGTGTCCCATAACCTAAAATGGGTGGGCAACAAGTACGGCGCTCCGATGGTGTTCTCTGCGCCTTGTAAACTGGCCAAGATGTGCCTTAAAGGGGTCGTGAAATGTTTTCCGAAAATTTTGAACGACGTGTGTATATGGCATTCTGACCCTTCATTCTATGGTCTACCTTGGTTCGCTTCATCGTCTGGGTTGATTGAATAGCGAAAAAAACTAAATTTCGGTTTCCCAGCGCGCGTCCCCCTCAACTCACAACAAACGTGATTTTTAGAAGCCAATCAGAGGCTTCTGTCGTCAACACAACATGGCGGCTTAGCGAGGCCTGTTTAGCCATAGTTGACCGAGGTTACAGCACGCCTATTGACTCGAATGTGGCACCGTCGTCTGCTCAGAATGGAGTCTGCTAGCTGTCAAGCTGACATATGCGCGAAAACATTGCCGGCGCGCCGCACCAGTCGCCGCTTGCGAACTGCCGCCTACTGCAAGCAGGGATACGGAGCGGCAAGCATCTTTGCGCCGCTAGACTCATGCCCGGCCCACATCCGGTGTAACACTTAGCCACCGCACACCAGCGCCTGCGCGCTGCTTGGTTACTGAAGTTCGCAACAAAAAAGACAAAATAGTGATGTTATCAGAAAGACTGCCGGCTGTACTCGGGCGGCGACAAAGCATGCCTGCCCACGTAGCGCGTTTTCGGCAACGGCGCTGGACGCGGGCGCGCCGGGCGACGAACTGCACTGCTCTCTGGCTGCCCTGGTTGTCGCTAGGCCTGTTTCGCATCGAAGTTGCGGTGGACAGCACTTCGGAAGTAGCCTGGGTTATAATAAATCCTTCTTTTGGCATCGCTTTACTGTCAACAGCATCGTCTCACAACAAAAAATATGGCCATTGTTGCGGTGCGCTCGGCAGCGCGGAGCTATATAGCGGACGCCAGGCGCGCAAGACGGACCGCAACGGTCGGGCAGCGGCAGCTGAGCGGCGGTTGTGGCAAGAAATTTGCTCATATTACAGTTGCTGCTTCTACCAGCAACTCGGCATTGTTCAACGATCCTCAAAAATGATCTTTTTTCCACACTTCTTGCTCCCACAGTTTATTATTTACGTGAAGAAAAATCTTTAGCTCATTTTTATGACGCCTGTGGACGGGATCCAGGTTTGCCGGCCGGCCTGCAGACTCGCTGTGTTTCACATTCGCACCAGAAAAGACAAAACAGCCATGCTATCAGAAAGGCTGCCTGTTACATTCGAGCAGTGGCAGCATGCCGAGCTATCTGCAACGACGCCGCCTGCGGACGCGCCGGGCGATGAACTGCGAGGCTGCCGGCGGCCCTGGTCGTCGCTAAGCCTACCTGGGTTTGCATCGATACTGTCGATACCGCAGCTGAGGGAGCTTCGGAACTGGTCAGCGCTGTAAAAGGTACTACTCTCGCCACCCCTTTAACTGCGAACCTGTCTCATAACAAAATAAAGATATGCTCGATTTCCGCGACGACAGCGGAGCTAGCAAATGCCAGCTATGCGAGCGGCGACCAGGCAGTAAATAAAGCGGTCATGGGATGAAATTTGCTTGTATCGCCGAATTAAATACTGCCAGCAACTCGGCATCAGCCAACGATCCTCAAACGTGATTCATATTTGGCATTCATCGATTCCAGTGCTTGTTATGAGCGTGAACAAATAATACTAGCGTGTTTTTCTGACGCGGGCGGCCGGCATCCAGGCTGACAGGCCGGCATCCAGGCTGACAGGCCGGCATCCAGGCTGACAGGCCGGCCCGAGAAACGCGCCCCCACGTCATTATGGCGCTGTCGCTCTGCGCGCTCGCATTCTGCCCCTTGTCAGTGCGACGCGCCGCTTGCGGCCTGTCATTGACATCGGTTGAGCACAGGCGGCGAGCTGCTGTCAGTCGTTGTTACGCCGCTCGCAACGGCACATCGCGCGCCCGGCAAGTAGCAGTCATGCCGAGAGCCCGCGACACCTCTGCCTGCGGGAGCCCCGACCGTGAACCTCCGAACCCGGTCGTGGACTCGAGTCTTCATCTCTATCGCAAGGGGTCTTCGCAAGAGTCTTCATCTCTATCGCATCCCCGTCTGCAAATTATGCCTAACCCTCTTCACTCTTCTGGAATATATTTTTCTGCAGCAAAGAACGGAAGCGCGGAGCCGATGCGCGCCGCGATAGCTGACTCGTTCGTATCGAGTTCATGTAAATAGATAGTCGTCGAGATGGGCTGGCCTTGCTCAGCTCGATTCTCTGACTCAATCCACCGCTGTCAAGGAACACCACCTAGATAGGTTCACGTAAGCAAGGCTATGTCGAGCCGCTGATACTGAAGCCAAGGAGGATGGAGAAGCAGAACCGACCCGAAACTGGTCCCAGGTCGGTGATTGAAGTATGACCACGCGCTGCAGTTTAACAGAGTGCATTTACGCGTGCAAATAATTGGAAAACCTTGTTTCACTTTCTGAATTTCTCCTGAAGCTATTATTTTAGGGCAAACGAAAGTTGAAGATATCTGTAGGTTGCTGAATATCTTAAAATGACGTAGTCAAGTAGTGCGTGTGCCAGCCGACGGCGGCGCATGGTCGTTTCATGAGCACAAAAAGGCAGCGATTTCGAACGGGCTTTATTAAATGCAGACTCAATATTGAGTCGAAATATTTCGGAATCAGCATGTCTAATGTTTATGGAAGCAGTAAAATTTAAAACCGGGCAGCTTCATTTTCTTTTCGCAACCCCTTTAAGGTCAGCAGTAGTGGCCCTGCAACATCCGGCTGTGGAAAAAAGCACGCTAAGCCCTTTGTCGTGTGTGCCACGGGTGTGGTCTATGAGATCCCCTTTTCTTGTGGCAAAGTGTACTATCGCGCTCACTATGAGCTACACCCCGCGAGCGCGTGGCCTGGCGCTCGGCACGGTTGTACAGTGGCGCCGATCGCGCCGTTTTTTCGCACTATTTGGAGATGGTGGAGCGGTTCCAGCAACCTCGCATCACCCCCACTTGCTCACTTTCCCCTTCACCCTCGTTTATTTTTGTTTTGACATCAGTTTCGAAAATGATAACTGTAGCCGTCCGTCGACGCCCAAACTACGTGATCGGGACCGTCTCGGTCCACCCAATCGCTCTTATCTGGTATGCCGCTTTTTGTTTGATCATTTTACAGAACAGACAAATGTGGGCGGAAGCGCCGAAGACTAATATGCTGGAAAGTGGCTGTGTGTAGAGCCGAGAATAAGCAGCAATACGTTTGTCAGCTCGTAAGATGTCCCGGGTGCCCAACAGTGAGCGAAAGCGGATAGTTGAACTCTTGTTAAAACAGTATACCCAACGCCAAATAGCGGATACTACTGGAAGGTCAAATAAGACTGTGAACCGCATCATCCAGGGTTATGGTGATGAAGGCCGCATCCATCTGCGACGCGCCACATAAACGGCACCCTCGAGCGACGACTGCAGCTCAGGACAAGAGCATTCTTGAGGCCGCGCGGGAGAGCCCCTTCAGCACCGCCAAGGAGACAGGTGCTGCTGCTGGTGTGTCGGCCAGCGTGTCTACAGTCAAACGCAGGCTGGCGGAAGGAGGTCTAAAGAGCCATGTGGCGGCTCAGAAGCCGCTCGTGACAGACGCGAACAAGACGGCACGACTGAAATTCGCAAGTGAACACGTCGACTGGACCACCGACGACTGGAAAACGGTAATATTTTGCGACGAGTCAACGTTCACAACACGCTGGGACCAAAAACAGAGTTTGGCGCCCTGTCTATACTCGCTACGACCCCCGTTACGTCCAGGAAGTGCCATCAAGTGGCCGCACTACGGTCAATGTGTGGGGAGCTGTGTCCCGAGATGGACTTGGTGTCCTCTATCGTACTGCCGGACACCTGATATAGGCAAGCTATTGTGAGATACTTGATTACGTCATGATTCCCTACGCGTTGTACGGCCCTTTGCCTGAAGGAGATTTCCTCTTCCAGCATGATCTCTCACCATTTCACGACGCAAAAATTGAGGAACTCCTTAACGAGTGAGGAGTACGATGTCTACAGTGGGTGCATAAGGAGCCGACCTCAACATCATTGAAAATGTATGGAGAAGGATGAAAGTCGGGCTCTGCAAAAGAGGACTACACCGATCAACCGCTGATGAGCTATGGAAGGCAGTAAAAGAGGAATGGATGCGCATCCAAAATGAAGCAGATTTTATGGAGAATCTGTACGCGTCGCTTCCGTAGAGGATGCAGGAAGTGGTCGTTGTTCAAGGGGCGATGACGCGATACTGAAGAGTGACGACCGCATTTTTTTTTCTTTCTGGGTGTTTCTGATTTAATTTTCAAAGTGCAGTTATCGGCGCCAATAGCTGGCTGTATTGTATTTGATACATCGCTTTACATTTTCGTTGCAGTTCTTGTCTACTTGCTTCTATAGTCAAATATTTCTTTACAATTTGTTAGCTTTTATTTTGGTGCACAACTCGTTAGTTTCTTCCTAATTTTATTGTGATATTAAAGCAAATGGTATGAAGCATTCGCACTGTATAATATATTTAATCTAGGGAGAATTTTTACTTTATGGTAGTTTGCTTTCTATTTCAGTGAAGAAATATTACAGTTGTCAATGCTATATCTTTAATAACTTCTTTGACTACGCCATCTCATGCTGTAGCTGTAATCTTAGTCGCACAAAAATAAAGGAAACAAAACGTCATGGAGCTTCGGTGTTCACTCAAATACCAAAAATCTATTTTAAGGTGAAAGCCCTATTTTCCCTAATTGTCAACAGAAGCTGCCAGCATCGGCGAGGTTGTCCAGGAAAACTGCTCCCCGAAAATTGGCGTGATGTCAACGGTTATTGGTCACAAGTTACAAGGCAGTATATGCGCCAAAATATACTACTGATCCAGCTTAACCTCCTGATACACCTCTTAATCCACAATAATCGACACCTTAGTTCATCTCAGGCTTTCGCATTCCCAGCAATCAAGCTCTCCTAGTGCTAACCGAAACTTTTTCATTCAGACTGAATATATATCTCTGTGATCACACGACCCTTCGAAACGCTAATTAAGTACCATAGTAAAAAATACCCTGCACAAGGCCTTGCGATTAAGTATCTTGGAAAAGTATTTTCTGGTGCTACTTTGCATGACCTGACTGGGGACAAAGGTATTCCTGTAATGCCTGTAATGATTGGCAAAATCGGGGCTTGGGGCCTTATTTATAGAGCTCAATAAAATTTCGATACCATTTAACACAACTTTAGAAGGCGCGGTGTGTTCTGGAGCAATTACACACAAGGGAAGTTTGTGAAGGCGCCAGACGCGTGGTCCCAGGAATGGCCGCAAGTGAACAAAGTAGGCTGGTCTTTTGTAAGTGATTGTGCGCAGTGGCCGCTCGCGCGCACTTATTTTCGGACAATGCTTGGACATTAGCGAGCGAGCGGCGCGAACTTGATTATTTTTGTATTTTGTAAATAGTGTACAAAGCTCTCCCCTGTCCTTTCTTGCTGTCGCTCCCCTCTATACTTCATCTCACTATCCTCAGCCTTTCCCTTTCATTTCCGCCGGCTGCAGCTCGGGTGCTTAAGATATTAGATAGCAATTGCCGCGGCCGGCAACACTCTTTTGCTTCACTTTTTTATTTTTAAATAAACCACTACCGCCACCTCCAAGTAGGCTGCTGTGGCCAAATGCGAAATTTTGCTACAACGGAGAACGGCGGTGGTAGGAATGGCAACGCTTTGTCGCATTAGTATACCCGGACGACGCAAACGCTCTGTTAAAAACTATGCGTTGCCCACGCCGCGGCCCCTTCTGCCTTTGCTCCAGACGCTAACGCGTTCTGTCAGTGCTGATTCTGATGCTAATGTGCTGATGTCTAAACACACAGCCATTCTCGATGATGGAAGCACTCAGTCTGTGATAACCAACTTTCGCACGCCGTGCCTCGTCGGTGGAAAAGACGCTGCATAATGTTGCAGTTTCTTCCCCAGTGAAAACAAAGTGAACAAGAAAAAAATGACGTGCCGTTCAGATGAACGGGGCTAAGGGGTCACAGCGCGCTTGCTGGAACAGCTCCACCCTCTCCAGATAGTTCGAAAAAACGGCGCGATCGGCGCCACTGTATAACCGTGCCGAGCGCCCGGCCACGCGCTCGCGTGGTGTAGCTCATACTGAGCGCGATAGTACGTTGGCCAGACAGGGCGTTGTATTAACGAACGTGCCAGGGGACACGAACGAAGCTACAGTAAACCTGAGCAGCTTCGTTCGTGTCCCCTGGCACGTTTTTACCGGTTTTACCGGTTTACCGGCGGTTTTTACCGGGAAATCGTTGCCAGTGTAAGGTTTCTTTCCGCGCGGTTTTCTAATGACTTTCTGTCCACTGTGAAACGAAAGAAACTATACCGTGCTTTGTGCGATGTAGTTTTCCCCGTACCCTTGTACAGGGCCTTGTACAGTGGAGGCCCATGCAAAGATGTTTTAAAGAGAGTAAAAAAAATGCAGGTGCAGCCAGGAACAAAAACCTTCTTTTTTAAGCTGCACACCGGAACCTTACCGGTTAAAAACTTTTTAGAGGAAAAGGAATTCTTTTTACCCTGGGGATCTCACTGTTTGATTTGCAGGAAGCCGGAAACAATAGACCATGTTTTTTTACACTGTTGGGAAGGGGTTTATTTTTGGGATGTGTTGCAGCGAACCTTAAAGAAAGAATTTCCGCTAGACCCGTACGGCATTCGGTACTTATCTGTTGAAAATGAGGATGGGGTGCCTTTCGACTTAATGCTGACAGGCCTCCACTGTATATGGCGCTCCAGAATGGCAGGCTACCATTGTGACCGAGACGCAAGACCTGCCAGGATTTACTTTCGCGAAAATATGGACATGTTTCTGGCCATTCCGAAGGCCACTGCGGACCCTCCGGAGTGGCTCTCAAAACTAGAGCCGCTCTGTACATTGATTGAATTTTAATTAGATGAAGCCAGATTCATGCTGGCTGACCACGAGTCGTATGTAAATAGCGTTTATTGTTTTTTGTTGATTGTTTGGTTTGTCCAATTTTCTGTGTAAAAGCTAGGCAATAAAGAAAAAAAAGGGGACACGAACGAAGTTTGGGGAACGCATCAGACTCATGCCTTGATCTACCCGCCCATTGCCGTTCTTGCACGGACCTAAACGATCAGAACTGTCACGGCTCGACAAAATCAAAATTCTAACCAGGGGCAAAGATAGATTAGCTCGGGAATTATCCGAAGCGTTTTTCATCAAGGCAAGAGGCGACATGTGTGTCAGCACCACTTCTGTCTCCCTGCATGCCAGCGAATTCAGATTGCTATAATGCGTTGAACGAAATGCGTTCCGCTCACCTTAATCTACCTTTGCTGTCATTTTTGTCATCTTGGCCTTTCCTTCTGTGGTCTGTCGCAGATGCGCATGCGCTCACGGTCGTCTTTTCTTATATGTTCTACGAATAACGTGTTCAATAAACATAGTTGCAGTTAGCATCCGTCCTGTCACGTCGTCTGTGTATTCGTCCTAAAAGTTAGCGCTGCTTAAATTTGAACGACAGAAAATTGTTAACCAGGACTCCAGCTACTCAAGTTTTGTAGTGTTCAGAAATTTTCAGTTTGGTATACTCTCCCTAACTTGAAGCCCAGTTACGTGTTAACTTTAGTTACATTGTTCTCGAGTACTGTCACGAAAAAAAAGGTAAAAAAAATTCAAACTTTTAGACATCTTTTCGGTTGGTACTTTTAGTGACAAAGCTTATGCTATGCTTATAAATGGCGTTTGACCTTTAACACTTCGTTGTTTGGTTTTTTAATCATAAGCATGCTTCAATTGCTGTCTGTGTTAGTAGCGAAGTGTGACAAGGGGTACATTTGCTGGATAGGCTAGCCGCGCTCAAAAAAGGATATTTTAGTTTTTGACTCCGCCCATTCAAAAGTGGTTGAACGGAGAATGCAAAATTATGCTTTCGCGGTTCTCTTGAAAGGTTGTGCCAACACAAAATGGCGGACAGCATGCATCTACAAGTGGTGCGCTTGAGAAAAGCAGATTTCTCTTGCGAAACTGACTGCTGTGGTGGAATGCGTGGTAAAAGAGATTAGGACGGGTGGGCACTCAGTCATGACAGCCGAAAAGGGCGGCAAAACGTGGAGGCGTACAGCCATACCTTACGTGCGTCAGCTTTCACACCGGCTGAAGAAAGACACAAAACTGCAGAGTGGACGTTTTATTCCCCGCCCCCGACAAGCTTGTCCGTGAAAAGCACTAAACAAAGAAACATGTGTCATATGTCAACTTAAAAATTCAGTTTATGTTTAGCCTTCTTCCTGTCTGGTTCTTTTTTATTCCTCCTTCTACTATGCCATAGTTTTACTTTTATAATCAATCAAAATTACGCAGAGGTGTGTACAGTTTTGGTCGTTTCTTTCTGCCTTTTGCTGATGTGCCTTACCCTCGCCTGGTGTCTAGATCTTGCTTGAGCAGCCCATAGCTATATTCTCCGCGGGAATCGCGGCAGTGGTTTTGCCAATTTTCAGAAAGCAGGTAGAAGCTTATTGGTTTTTTCTCTTTGTGCGTCAGTTTGGTATTGCTGAGCAGGGCTCGCAAAAGCTTCTTCATATTTTCTTTTATTATTTTTCTGCTATTCGAGGCCATGTAACCTCCCGCTCTGAAAAAGAGCCGTCAGTTTTATAGCCATCCTTGGTAGTGCCAGTCTTCGTCGTTGTCGCGTTATTTAGATCTTTTGAAACATAGGAACTATTAGTATCACTTCTTAGACAGAACACGTGCTTCAAACAGATGCGCTTCAGAGTCATCAGGGGGTACGAGGCTGCACAGAAAAAACGGCGAAGCATGGAAGGAATGTCGCACACGGTGCACGGGCAAAATGAATTTCGTCAATCGCCCAACCAGACCTCTCTCGCGAGTCAAGCAGCCGGTTAGTGCCTCCCCGCTACAGTACAGCATGCCTCTCTGCTTTGAGGTGCGCTTCGAAGAATAGGTAAGAGTGCTCTTTTGTGGTAACTACTGGCGATGAATTGATGTCATACTATGCTGAATTGATGAATCCCAGGCTCAATTTTTTAACCTCACAACTGCCTAACTTTTTATGTCCCTTTTAGGCGTTATTCTCTCCAGCAAGTCAGGAGCCCACTTGACACGCACCGGCTTGCTCTTTCACAGAACAGCGTTCATGCGCGGGGCGATCGCAGTGTAAGCAAGATTTTAACGCGACAACGTTAAAGCCCCTCTTCAGAAAATTCGGTGTCGGCGTGAGTGCTGAGGGCGAAAAATCGCGTTGCTTGACCTTGGCAGGTGGCACCGAGGTAGCAACCCTTGGAGGGAGGTGGGCAACCTAATTTCTACAAAACAGACTAACAGAGTGCAACGTAACGAGGACATCTTCATTGCGTCATAAAAACTAGCACACCTCATATCATTTTTCTGGACCACGTTGTATAGCGTCAGCCAGTGGACATTGAGAAGGAATGGCTCACACGCTTGGGGATCATTACACAGCGAAAATAAACTCATGACAAGAGCATGCACTAAAACTTACTTTCTAGCTTTTTCAGAGCTGTAGTTGTCTAAGGCCTGTAGCTGGCGGGTACATGTGCACCTTTTATCTATGGTCCGTTTTTCATTTTCTTAGTAATGCTATTGCAAGTTGGTCCGTGCATTTGTCAAGAGTTTTATTTTCGTTTTGTAATGATCGCCAAGATTGTGAGGTGTGTTCCTTCGTAATCTCCACTAGCTGACAATGTACCACCTGATCCAGGAAAATGGTATAAATTGAGCCGGTTTTTATGATGCAATAAAAAGTTTCTAGTCAGCGCCGTCCCGTGCTTCATATTTCTTCTTGCCCTCGTACCGCTGCGCTGTGTTAATCTGTTTTGTAGAAAGTGTGAGCCAACTAGCCCAGACCAGAATCCCCTTAGAACGGATTTTAATTCATGCAAACTTGCAGAGTCATCACAACCACCTAGCCAACGGATAGCAAGCAGACTGCGCAACGTGGATGGTGGTAGTTACATTAGTAAATGATTGTTCGGGAAGAGCAACCTGGGCCGCTCAATGTCCACCGCTGGGAACGCCTGCCAATCGCAGCGCAGTGGCGCATCACTCAACCGCTGTACGCTGTCTCGTCAAAGCTTATTTTTTATTTTTGCAGCCCTAAACATATAACAGAACATTCGGTTTTCGAATATGGCGCGGTTTCGAAAGTAACTGAGTTGCGTGAAAATACTGCTGCCCGGTGCACTCACGTAGTTTAGCAACAACCAGACTTCCTTATGGAGAGAGAGGCTTAGTCAAATATCTTTATTTGATAATTATCATCGTCATAACTGGAAAAAATAAAAGCTTCTGGCAGACCAGATTGAACTATGATCCTTGCCCCGAGCTCCAGGAGCTGGTCTGTTTGGTCGAACACTAAAAGAAGTCGTTCTTAGCGCGGCAACGCTGCTGGTGCTGCACTTGCATCTTGGGGTGTTCGTGCCACTGATG
Source organism: Amblyomma mixtum (assembly GCF_055824585.1). Lineage (NCBI taxonomy): Eukaryota > Metazoa > Arthropoda > Arachnida > Ixodida > Ixodidae > Amblyomma > Amblyomma mixtum. Next base: position 208,105 of record NW_028317716.1, read on the forward strand.
CGTGTCCCGTTTTGACGCAATAAGAAATTATAGCCGCACTTGTTGCAGGTGTGAGTGCCAGCCTCAGAAAATGAAAGGAGAACGAAACAAAGTTATCTTTATTGCAGAATCTCTTAAAGGGGTCGCCTTACTTTTAGTTCTACATTTACCCTGGTATAGAACTGATGCCTGCTCTCCGACTCCTGACGTGCATACCAAAATAGCAAGGAAGTCGCGTGAACAATAGGCATGTGCGGCAGTGTCTTTTACAGGCTGTTCGAAATGGCGGGTTCGATCCCGGCCGCGGCGGCTGAATTTCGATGAAGGCGAAATTCTAGAGGCCCGTGTGCGGTGCGATGTCAGTGCACGTTAATGAACCCCAGGTGGTCGAAATTTCCGGAGCCCTTCACTACGGCGTCCCTCATAGCCTCAGTTGCTTTGGGACGTTAAACCCCAATAAACCAAACCAAACCAAACCGAAATGAGTATTTCGCAATTTTGGTCGCAAATACACAAGCAAGACACACCAAGAGTTGGAAAGTTCACCCAGACAGAAGCCAGCTGCAATCTCGAAGATTTAGCGCAGTAGCTCTAGTCGAAGCAGTTTTTGATATCGAGCACACATGCACGCTTGAAATGGCAGACGGTGCGGCCTCCTGCCAGGTCTATACATGTGTGCACCTGTATACACCTCCAGATCTTCACCCGCGTGAAATTCCTTAATTTACTTGGTGATAAAAGCCTTCATTTCGAAGTCCTTTTGTACTAAAAACCTTTTAGGACAAAGGTCTTTATGCTGATGACCTTATTTTAAAGGCTTTTACTGTTAAGGTCGTCATGGTAACTGTCTTCCCGGTAAAGGCATTTAAGGCACAAACTTTTATCGTAAAGGCAGTTTGATGAAATGCGTTTAGCACGTAATGACCTTACGAGCTCACCGCAACTAGTGTAACTGCACGATATTCCGCGCTTACCTGGGCTAAATCAACGGCTAATTTTTGTTTTGCTTGTATCAGAGTTACAGTTAGTGGCGCACATAACAGATGTTTCGCCGCTCCTCCTGCGTATTGTTTGTACGAACGGCTTTTCTTGCGGTGTAATCTTTAGCACCACCTCGAGAACTTAGCTTACCGGATCGCATCGACAGATATGACAGTCTGAAAAGGCCTAGAAACGTTTTTTCCCCCATTTTTGCCAAAATATCTTCTCGCAAAGTGTAGTGGCGACAAATTCTTTGTTAATTCTCTTGCAGGTGCCATGCTGACATAGAATTCTCAAAGAGATTGTTCACCTCAAAGAGTCACCGAATGAGATACGACCTGTATTCAAAACTTTCTTTAGCATTGTGGCATTCGCGGTTGACGAGCACTTATGAGGTAGCTAAATATAGCTTAGAGTCAATGCTATTGCCTAAATGAATCCCACGTATTACATTGATTTGTTAGCTAATCAGAACGCAATCAAAAATTGACGGTGCCTCAAAAAATGTTTTAGGGCACTTGGTCACGAAATCTAATATTTTTGAGCGAACTGGCGATAACCTGTGGGCGTATGCGCGAAGGTGAATTGGGATTCATTTTTTGAACATGCACAAAACATACTTATACACTCCATATAAAATTCGTAGGCGTAGATGAACTGCCTATTATGGATAGAATGTTCGCAGATTAAGAGTTTCGTCCCATGGCTCAGAAGAAGCGCGATAATGTTCAAAAGTCTTTTTCTCCTGAAATATTTTCAGAACGTAATGATTCCCGAGGAGTACGAAGTCTAAGCAACCAAGATGTACTTGCCTTCTTCCGCCTGAGGACATCATCATCGTCTTCCGCCAAAGAAGCCGCTGCAGTTCCACCGGGAGAATCCGTCGCAAAATGTCTGGGCTGTTACAAATCTACTTCTTATTGTGGTTCCATCAAGCGGTCGCGCTCGAGCTCCAGGTTGTCAATGACGCGCAAGGCCGTGTCGATGTTGTTGACATCTAGGCTGTCCATCTGCTGAGGATCATAGCCCAGCGCTGCACTCAGAGCGGCTTGCACTCTCTGCTGATTGTTGAACCCCACGTAGTGGATTGCAAAGAAATGCCACCCCGGCCGCAGGACCACGTAGACGGCGCTTTCGTCAAGGGACAGGAGATCCGGCGGTTTGGGCAGCAAGCAAGCAGTAAGTGTTATTCGGTACATTCTCCAAGCGAACATTGCTTCAGAGTCGCGAAATCGAAGCACAAGTGCCATTACCTGCAGCACCTCGAGACACTCTTCCCGGTCCAGTGAAACCATGAGGGCGTAGATCCGCAGCCCCTCTAGGTGCTGCATTGGCATCAGGCAGCAACGTAGCTGCGCTATGCGCCGGAGGGTCTCATCGCCATCCTCAGCCTCTTCCACGCATAGGCAGATCTCATTGCGGATATCATCAGGTGGCAGTCCCTGAAGCCGCGGCAACCACGAAATATTCACTTCGTCCAGGCGTAGGAGCCAGAAAAGCGGGATTCTGCGAAGCAGAAAACGAAGACAGAGCATCTGTCTAGCAGCTGCCATAGATGTCATGGCGAAGCAGAGTTGCGATGCTGGTGATTTTCAGCCGCTGTTCGTCGATGTCTGGAAAATGAACACTGTGCCGATGAGGTAAAACAAGTGAGCCGTTCACTGCCACCGTTGTTTTCGTATCGGGCTCCTGGCCCTGAGGCTTTGAAGGTTTCTATGCGAGCAGAACTTCCCAGTGCGGCTGCCAAAAGGCCTTCCTCCACTTTTGCCGCATTTGGACACGGTACGATTTTATGGCGCGCTGGAATCCCTTTGCAGAGAACCCTGTCCTAACAAAATGATGCAAACGCCCCTTGTCCTTTTTTATATGGTTCGGAAGTTATCTTTTGACAGAACCGAACGCACTTATCTCAATTGGAGCATTTTCAAATGCGCAGAAAAAGAAAAATGCACAGAGTATCGTTATCAAGGCTGATGAACGTGCCTCACGCATTTATTACTAAAACACCAGACCTATGTAGGGATCCTATACCTAGTTTCGTGTGCGTTATTATCAAAAATTCTTCGTTCAGTCATGCACCTGCGCTGTCCGGAGGTTACATTTTTTCGCAACATATAAAATTTATCTTATCGAGCACTCTTGTTTAGCATGTCAGCAAGCGCGATGCATATAGGAACAGGTCTCGTGCTTTCAGGACGGATACATTATTAATTGAGAACTTGATCGCAACTGCCAAAGCGGCAGCGTCATTCTCAGGCCACAGATGAAGTTACGTGACTTCACTTACTACAGGAGCTGAGGGTTCTCGAAAGAATATCAGGGGTTAGAAGAAAGCAGGTCGAGTTTGTTTTCTTTGCATCTTTCCTGTCGACGAGTTCTTCGTAGTATACAGGTTCTGTTTTGAAAGTAGTAGGACTAAATTTTTGTAATAAACTTTATTCTATCGAATAGTACAAACGATTAAAATTTTTTCTAAGTAGCACCCTTTTACACCTACAGGTTGCTTACAATGAGTTTTCCAGTTTTCGTACGCCTCCAGGAACGCCTGGCCCGAAATGCTGTATAGCTCCCTCGTCACAGCCTGTTGAACCGCCTCTACCGATCCGTGATGTTTCCCCTTGAGCATCGATTTTATTCAAGGGAATAGAAAATAGTATGGCGGGGCCAAGTCGGAGCTGTAGGGGGCCTGAAGCAGCGTTGACGCCTTGTGCTGGGAAAAAATCGGGGTCCTCATTCACATGATGATGGTTTTGGTTTATGGGGTTTAACGTCCCAAAGCGGCTAAGGCTATGAGAGACGCCGTAGTGAAGGGCTCCGGAAATTTCGACCACCTGGGGTTCTTTAACGTGCACTGACATCGCACAGTACACGGGCGTCGAATTTCTCCTCCAAAGAAATTCAACCGCCGCGGCCGGGATCGAACCAGCGTCTTTAGGGCCAGCAGCCGAGCACCATAGCCACTGAGCCACCGCGGCGGCTTCATTCACATGATGAAGAAGATCCTGGCAGATCGCTTTCCGGTTGGCCTTTTGCTCCTGTGAAAACACTCCAGACACCAACTTCGCGCACACTTTCCTCATGGTTACGTTTTCTGTCACGATCTCAAAAACTTGGGATTGAGGAATGCTCAAGTCATCAGCAATCATTCTAATACTCATCCTACGATCACTGTTCAATAAATGTTTCACTCGCTACCCAATTTCGTTGGTATTCCTGGTCGAAGGGCATCCGGAGCGGTCGTCGTCTTCCACTCTTTCCTGACCTTCTGAGAACAGCCTGTGCCACTCAAAGAAACACCTGATCTACCCATGGCAGCGTGACTGTAGGTCTCCTTAATCATGTCGTGAGTCTGTTTGCCCGTTTTACCAACATTTACACCAAATTTGATCCCGTATCGCTGATCCAGGAAACGCTCTATGATTCTGCTTGACGAGACGTTTCGACAGGGGTTCACAGTAGAAGAGACCTGCTCTCTTCAACGGCCGAGAGCCGACTGCTGATTTTCCCCAGCATTCCCTATATCTGGCTTCAACGATCCTGCACGCGCAGACCGCCTCTCGTCCGCCGGTTCTCCCAGGAAAAAAAAAAGTCCTACTACTTTCAGAACAGACCCCGTATTTTGAACATATAATTCTGGCGGCAATAGGCACGTTTCTTGTGCTTCTCCCAAGGTGTTTTACTAGGGCCTAAATGTTAGGCGTGCGTGACGTAGCTTTGTGTTTGGTTTGATTTGAATTCAGAAGATTAAATGCTGCGAGAATCATGATATCTTACGGCAAAAAGGGGAGTGCAGACTACTGTGCGCGCAGCGAGCATTTCTTCGGTTTCCAAAGTTTCTTTCATGCACTTGACACAAAATTCCTACTCTGTACCACTGTGTCTTCTTGGCCAATGCCCTTTCTTACTGGCATTTTATCACTTTCCCAATGAAGACTTATGGTCACTGTGCAGCGGCCAGGATTGAACCATGGTCGACTAGCACAGTAGTCCTCTCAGAACTGCCGCTACATTATTCCTGCTTTTTCATCACGCGAGGCTCAGCTGAGCACCGAGAGTGAGACCGTTGTTTTTCCTTTTGCCTTTTTATTAACCATTAATTGTTTTTATTCTGCTTGGCGTTGCCCATAGAATCTGAGTTGGCACTGATTTGAATAATTTCAGGCACAACAGTTCAAAAAATATTACATAGATCTAAGGGCCAGGTAGAAAACCTGATTTCATTGCCTACTTTACGTACTTGACGAAAATAAAATGTTGGAGCGCTAGCAAGTTTGGCGTCTGTCTTCAAAAGTTTCAAAACACTAAGAAAAAGTTAAGGAGTCAGATATTAGAGGCTTGCAGGTGCATTAATAGGACGACTGGCAGCGTTGTGGAGTAAAGGTGGCTGCATGTGCATTCTTTCACCGACAACGGATCACACGAGCAATAGTTTGAGATGCGTAAGGTTTAAAACCATTGCGTAATGGTTATGTGGTCCACGCGCTCAATGTAATAATTATGGTAAGCACTATTAAGAATTTACAGAAACTGCTCAATGGCTATTCAACGCCAAGCTTCTCAACGACAGAAAATGATCACCGAACCGCTGTGTCGCGTCATTCTGACTTTTTTTTAGACCGAAGCTCTTAGACGCTAAATAAGAATTATTAAAGACGCTAAATAAGTTGTCTGCGCTCGCCCGCTTTGAAACTACCATCAGTTGGTGCGAAATCTGGTAGAATGTGGTTTATAACATCAAGAACACCAATGTCATTTCAGCTGGGAAATGTCGCTGTGCAGAAGAAGTTCCAGCCGTCTAACGGAGTCGACCGGGTAATCCGAACGGAGTAGGAAAAAATTCAGAAGGGAATTTTCCACCTCGAGTAGGCTGCGCACTGAGACATGAAAAGATGGCGCATATCCGAACGCTGTTTCCAAAAGCGCATAACCCGGTAAGGTCCGGCATCCTCCTCCTGGATGCTGTTGAGGATTGCGCTTCAATCCCACCGCTGGTACCACTGTTGACGACGGAGGGAGCTTGGCGATGGCTGACTCGTTCAACCCTGCAGATCTCGGCTCCGAAGGACGGGGTTGAACTCCAATATAGAGGAAACTGTACAAAAGATTTATTTTACATATTTACAGTGTAAATGGGAGTCCTCTGGTCACAAAAGAACATCTCGTTAAGTACCCTTAACATTCCCTAGATTTCTGACTTGTAAATAAAGTTGAGAAAACGTTCTCCAATCAAGTGGACAGTTGTTGGAATTAGCGGTCGCACCCACATCAGGGGGCGCTGCTGGTCTCTCTCGCTCTCTTGCGGATCTGTCGATGGGAAGGGGAAAAGCCAGCAGTCATCTAACACGGTCGTGTCGAATTGGCAGGTTCCGCGCCTCCGTGGGAAATAATTGCTATGCCGTTTCCCAGCCGGTGGACAGAGGGATAGACACGTCATCGAAGGCTGTCGTGTCGACTTAAGCACTGTGTTAAGGACTGTTTCTCTGTGGGAAAGGAATGACACACGTGCTGACATTGCTGGCAAAAGAGCTCGCATATCTGGCTGATATACGCTTTGCTAGCGCATGGTTTGACGGCGTGTTGGTCTTGATGTCGATATAAAACCACCTTTCCTTTGTGAAATAAACCAGTGTTGGAAGTTAGCGCCATGTGTTGTCTGTCTTTTTGTGTCCTTGTCTCTTTGCGCTACGTTTTTACCTTTCAAATATGAGCCACAAGCCGAAGCATTTACCCTTCTGAATGACACACCGTTTCCCAGCCGAAGGCTGTCGTGTCGACTTCAGCACATTGTTAAGATCGGTGCCTCCGTGGGAAAAGAATTGCACTCCGTTTCCGAACAGGGAAATGAAGGGCCTTGGACTCCCCCGTCAGAGGTCCGAAACGCGGGACCTCTGTCAATGTCGCAGCCGCCTTTCTAGTAAGATCAATAGCTTGACCCTTCACCGCATCACTTAGTCCGGCGACCCGAGGGCAGACTGGGCCACCTGACGCCGCCGTCGCTGCTGTTTCTGCCATCCCCAGTCCACGCCTATGCTTTGTTGCACGACTCAAGTCTTCGTGGAATTCCGCCCCGGCCCGTGTTGGCCGAACTCCACAATGCAGGCGTTGCTAGATGGGGGCTCCATGCCTATGCACGACGCCGCATCCATGGCTCAGCGTATCGTCTTATTCCGCTGAAACGAAACGACACCCGTAGTGGCGACGTGCTTATTGTAATTAAAAAGTGCTATTAAATATAAAAGCACTGGTCATGGCCTAGGCTATGACCTGTCATTGCTAACTAGACGAACGCCTATTATACGCCGTAAAAATCTGTAATAGCAAAAATAAATTATTTTTTGGTGCAATGTCATGGTGCATATACGGGCCTGGTTTCAGTTCACTTCAGAGGACAATTAGACCAAAACTAAGGAATAGGCAGGAAGAAAAGGGGGAGATTAATGAAGGGAACAAAGAAAAAATACTGCCCTTTTTTTTAACAAGCATAGATATGCAAGATAAAAGGCTTCACGCCCTTCTAGCTGCGTGTAGTGAAAACATTTCGTGAGTCGTTCAACACACTTGGCACATAAAAAGCACGTACAAATTCACCAGCTATTGTTTGCACTCGGGGCAAAATGAATCCATCGCGTGGACGTAATGCTCGAGCGGGAAGATATGGGGGAGAAGTCCTTGCTCCATTAGTGCAACGTGAATGAAGGCATACGAGAGCACGAGAAACGACCGGAATTGTTGGCTATTGGCAAACCAAACATCAACGCGTGGGTTACAGTTTTCAGTAAGCAATCAGCCTTGTTGCACCACTACACATAGCAGAATTAAATGGAAAAAATATATACCGCAGCACACTGTACGCCATTGCCTGTGCTATTATAATCCTGATGTAAATTGTGCGTAACGCTTTAATAGAGTACATAGCAGGCAAGGTATTTCGCACAGCCTTTTACAAGCGTTAGCCGAATGTCTGTTGCAGGATATTGTGGAATCGCGATGAACACTAATATAATTCACATTTGAAATGTAAGGAATAGGAGACAGCAGGCACAATTACAACACTGATGGGCATGAAGAATCACTGGAGTGGTGACAGGAACTCTCAGGGGATTGTGGAATCAAACTAATCTAGTTTTATCTTGGATAGCAATAATTAAGTTCCTACAGTACCAACTCATGATATTTACAGTGCCAATTTGTAAATCAATCGCGGCCTGATCGTAATTAGTCTGACATGATACTGAAAGCGTGTCATCTGCGCACTTTAATGACCGGTCTATAAAGAATGGCCTGACCGATGTCGTAAACGTTATGATTGAATAAAAGAGGAGCTAAAATCGATCCCTGAGGAACAACAGCTGCCATCTGTGTGGGCTTGCATTTAATATTTTCGGTAACTACCACTTGGGTTGGACCATACAATTAGAGAGAGAGAGAGAGAGAGAAAAGGACGGAAAGGCAGGGAGGTTAACCAGGCGATGCCCAGTTGGCTACCCTACACTTGGGGAGAGGAACAAAGGGGAAAAAAGAAAAAGAGCGGCAACGAAATGAGTTTTCTAAGTGTCCAGCGACCACTGTGTCACGGGGACAGAGGGCGCGCACTGAAAACTTGAAGATTATAGACGCGAATACAACCCCGAGTCCTTTAAGAATCTCAGGAGCGCTATCACCACCATACAAATAAATCTCAAGGAAAGTCATGAAGGGTCTTCGAAAGCCACAGCTATGGAGTTTACGAAGTAATATACTATGTTTCACGGATTCAGAAGGTTTTGATATGTCTAAAAACAATGCACTTTGAGAGCATTTTGTTGGAAATCAGTTAGTTCAGCTAATGCAAAACAAGTGCCGCGCCCGCAAGTAAATCGAGTCAAGTCAAGACGTCTTTATTTACAGCAGGACAATGTGTGTAGGCCCGGGAAAAAACTGAACCACATTCACTTGAAGTAGCCCGGGCCCGTACAAGGCAAACCTCTATGCAAACGACAGAGCATGGTGGATAAGTCATGTACTATCACGATGAAAAGAAACGCGAACAAAGCGGAGCGCCTAGGCTCCGCTCTGTTCGCATTTTTTTTTCAACACGCCTTAACTTCGGTGGTTGTAAAAAGATGCTAGAGTTGTCCGTGATGCACTCTAGGAAAACTCTAACGTCCTTTCCTCACAACCCAGACAGAAGCGCCATCAAAAGAAATTGCAACAGTGGAGTGCTTAGGCGCCGCGCTGTTCGCGTTTCTTTCCACCACCACCACCATAACTACCACCGGTGGTAGTTATATGGCCGGGTCGGGAGTGGCTCCGCGCCGTCCGGTTGGAGTGGGCGAAAATCTGGAACCCCAACAACATTACAAGGTCAGACACTCCTACTCATATCAGCGTAAAAAAGAGGCTTGACGCATTGCTCGCGAAGTACCAACGCCTTTTCAAAGACGAATTGGGCACCATAACGGAAGAGCGCGCCGAACTTTTTCTTAAACCTGGTATGAAGCCGAGATTCCTAAAAGCCAGGAATGTTCCGTTCGCGTTGCAAAAAGCTTTCGACGCTGAATTGGCCAAAATGGAACAACTGGGAATTATATCGCCGGTTATGACGTCAGAATACGCTACGCCTGCGGTACCCGTAATCAAGCAAGATGCTAGCATCAGGATTTGCGGCGAGTACAAGACGACCGTGAACCCGTGCCTTGATGTCGACCGCTACCCATTACCAAAGGTTAACGACCTGTTCACAGCCTTGTCGGGGGGTAAGCATTTCTCGAAGATTGATCTCGGCCGGGCCTATCAGCAAGTGGTCATGTCTGAGTCATGAAAACAATACCTCACGTTAAATACGCAAAAAGGATTGTTTGTTGTTAATCGACTCGCGTTTGGAATTTCGTCCGCACCTGGGATTTTCCAAAGAATAATTGACACCATGTTGAAGGGCTTGCACGGCGTTTGCTGCTATCTAGACGACATTCTGGTCACTGGTAAAAGTGACGAAGAGCATTTCACCAATCTGGAAGCTGTGTTAAAATGACTTCTTGAAAGAGGCGATCGTGTCAAGAAAGAGAAGTGCTCGTTTTTCGAACAGGACCTTCGCTACCTCGGACACAGAATCAGCGCACAAGGCATCTCGGCAACGACGGAGAAGGTTGACGCACTCCTCAAGGCTCCAGCCCCTAACAACAGGCAGCAGCTGCAGTCGTTCCTGGGAGTAGTCAATTTCTACGGCAAGTTCCTTCCTAACCTAGCAACGGTGGCACAACAATTTTTCAGGCTGCGACGTAAAAACGCCCCGTGGTGCTGGGATGAGCGTTGCCAGGAAGTGTTCATCAAGATAAAGAGCTTGCTAGCCTCTCCGCCGATTTTGGCACCCTACGACCCGTGTAAACAATTGCAGCTATCATGCGATGCATCGCACTATCGTTTAGGCGCGGTTCTTTCTCATGTTTCGGATGATGGCAGCACAAAGCCAATCGCTTTCGCATCGCGTACCTTGACCGATGCCGAGAATAAATACAGCCAGCTTGAGAAAGAGGCCCTTGCAATAATATTTGGTGTTAAGAAGTTTGATTTCTACATTTTCGGTCGTTTGTTCAGATTATACTCCGTTTCACACATCATGTGCAACGCTGTGAAGGCTGCGGAAGTAGTCCGCAGAAAAAAATAAAGAGAAATGTATCACTCCGCGATGTTTTGTGGCCGCGTGGTCTAACGCGCCGCTCCGGGGAGTCGACAGGCAGTGGGGGCGCCTGGGTTCAAATCCCGGGTGGTGAAACTTTTTTTTCGCACATTTTTTTTGCATCTCAAGTTGAATTTCGCATGACTTGAATGAGCAAACTCGTTTTGTTCAGAATCGCTTGAATATTATGGCGTGTTCTGAAATGAACTGCATGCATCTGTTCATTTGATGCATACCGCTTTAATGTGAGCTGTCCGAAATTCGTTGTCAATGAGCTCGCACCGGCTTTTGGTCACCAGTAGCGGTTTTCTTCCTGATTCAGCAGCATTGCGACTATACTTTTTAGATGCAAGCGTGAGGTTTGTGCGAAAGATGACGTTCATTCGTCGGGTTTAGTTAATTAGGACAGTTCTGAGTGCTCCGCTGTGGCCCGATTAACAAGTGGCCGTCTGTAACTTTCGGGTGAAATTATTTTTACACACACCACCTCGATATGGCCTGTTTTCCCGTGCAGTCAGGTAAAAAGAGTTCCAAGCTGTGGGAGCGTCAAGTAAGAATGCAGAAAAAGTTGTACAACGCTAGGTAAAAATATTTCGAAAGAGCAAACAATAAATGAGATAGGACAATAAAAAATGCTGACCCCCCAGTGTTTGCGAGAAATGGTTTATTCTGGAAACATCCAGTGGTGCTTTTTCAAGAGCCACGTTATGATATGGAGCATTGCCCATGACGACAATGCTATTGGTCGGAATGTTTGGCAAAAAGAGTGGTAGTCACCGTGGTTTCCCTTTTTTGCTCTGAAGAAGTCAGCAGTGTCTTCCACGAAACCTGTCGCACTGCTCCAACCGTGTACAAGAATCAAACGGGCTCATTTGCCCGAAAGCGCGGCCAATCCCGTTGTTAAACCTTTCAGGAAGGCATCCTGAGATGACTTTACAGTCTTTTCCTGCCAGATGTATTCTTTTGTGTACCCTGCGTTGACCCAGGTTTCATCTAGGTAGACGATGCACCTGTAAATGCAAAACAAACGAGTATACGAGTCAATGCTTGTAAGTAAACAAACACGCTGCAGCATGTAAGTAGGCAATGCACTGCAACAAACGCACTGCTGACCCCTGTGTCACAAACAGCCGCTCAAAGACACTCGAGAAAAAGAATTATCTCAGCTTAATTGCTCCCTTGTTCGGGCTTATATTTCACGCCCATGCGGCATTTGGTAGCCAATTTATATTCACTGTATGTTTGCATGGTGTACTGGACTAATTCAGCAACGTTTGAAATCTCTTCACTCGCGGCGACTGCGAACAAAAATCGCCACCGTTCGCAGCAGTAGCGCCAGTAACTCGCACCACCGGAGCACCTGGCAGTGTACAGTGGGTGACCATTCGTTCCTACGGCGTCGACGAGATGGCACTACCCATTGCAGTGCTACATTTTTGGCAGTTTTGCTGTTTTTGCTTGTCGCACCAATTGGGATTCAGCGATTTAATCTGACTCATGCAGACAAGTGCCCCGCCCAAACGTAGCGCAAAACTGGTCGTGAAACATCACCACTCCGCAAAAGGTCGGCAACAGCAACGTGGTTAAGACGATTTCTTCGAAACGTGTTATCCTGAAGCAACACTCACTGTTCCGACTACGAGGTTGCAAAGCTAACATCAAGCTCTATGTGAAGCCAGTCTAAACGTGCTGCGTAAGAAAATAAGGAAGGAACGACCCGTACCTGCCCTGTCCTCGGAATTCCTTGATCGCCCGCAGGTATCTGCGACGCCAGGCAATGATGTCACTTCGCTCTATCGGTGCAAGATTCCGTTTTCTTTTATGAAATGTGAATCCGATGTCCTTCATCAACTTCCACAATGTGGTTTTCTTGAAGTTCGGCAGGTCGTCGTCCTCAATGCCAGCCTTTAGCACTCTGCCCAGTGTTGGGACTTCCTTCTTCGCGTACATACTGTGCACTTTAAGACGGATGGCATGGACTGTGAAGCTGTCATTCTTGACTATTCGCGAGCTTGAAATCTTCACGTCGCGAAGTCTTTTCTTCGGAGACGGCACAGACCCGCACAGACGCTCCGCCTTGATTTTGGCAACGCTACGGGGAGATACTCTGGTGTCCTCGCTCACAGCACTCAGCACTTCTCGAACAGACTTCTCCGGAAAACGGATCCTGGTGCGGCAGAACACATTCGCAATTACTTGCTTGGTGTGCACGAAAGAGCTGGCCGCGGCCGCTCAGCGGGACGCCATTTTCTCAAAATTGAAAGGGAAGCGGACGGAAAGAGTAAACACGGCGGCGAGCGGGGACAGCGAGAACGTGAAATGGAAAAAGATGACAAACGCAAAATACAAAATCACAGATCTCGATCGATTCGCTCGCAATAATATCTTTTGTTGTCACGCTGATGACAAATGTATTATCCACGAAGGCTATCGGCAATGCATTTGTTATTTTTCGCTCACCACAAGCAACGCACTATTTTCTGTCACGGATGCAGGCTGCGCAAAAAAGAGCGCTAGCTTTGACAGTGTTGCACCTGATGTATGAAACGGAGTATAGTCACCGACCATAAACCGCTTCAAACAATCTTGGGTCCAAAAACCGGTATTCCGACTATCGCAGCAGCGCGTTTGCAGCGCTGGGCTGTCACACTGTCAGCGTACCGGTATTCGCTTATGTTCAGATCCCTTACAAAAATTTTTAGTAACATTCTTTAGAAAGTCTTTCGACAATTGTTAATAGAACCTATCAACATTGAATAGAAAGTCTTTTAAACGCCTTTGTACATTGTAGTAACAACCTATCAACCGTCTTCCGACAATTGGCCACCGATATCCAAAAGACTCAAGTACGTAGAAAGTCTTTACACTTCCTATCATCCCCTTATCGAGTTTGTATACACTTCCTACTGACCCCTTACCGACAATGTCTACCAACACCCTATTAACGGTCTTCCGACAATTGGCCACCGTTATCCAAAAGACTCAAGTACATAGAAAGTCTTTATAATTCCTATCATCCCCTTATCGAGTTTGTATACACTTCCTACTGACCCCTTACCGACAATGTCTACCAACACCTTATTAACGGTCTTCCGACAATTGGCCACCGTTATCCAAAAGACTCAAGTACATAGAAAGTCTTTACACTTCTTATCAACCACATACTGACAATGTCTACCAACACCCTATTGACGGTCTTCCGACAATTGGCCACCGTTATCCAAAAGCCTCAAGTACATAGAAAGTCTTTACACTTCTTATCAACCACATACCGACAATGTCTACCAACACCCTATCAACGGTCTTCCGACAATTGGCCACCGTTATTCAAAAGACTCAAGTACGAAGAAAGTATAATTCCTACATCAACTTTTGGAAAAGTGTATGTTAACTACACAGTACAACACTTTTACCAACATAGTTTTATCACTTCAAAATCATTTTGTGAACACTATCCTGGAGTGATTAAAGAATAATAGAAGCAAAATGCAAATTATTACATTTATTGTGCACAAGTGTACATACGCGCTACAACACATGCATGATGCATCAAAATATTTTATGGAGAACAATAGAGGAACAGAATATTGCCTTCGGCACGCTTCCCCTCAGTTCCCTCTGAGTAGCAATGACTGACACACAGCAATTGAAAAACATAACAGGTTTTAATGCACGATGTTTCGGCTGGAGGACCAGCCTTTTTCGAGTATAGTATAGCATTCGAAACAAAAGCTGTGCGCTTCAAATGCTGTAGTACACTTGAAAACGACTGGCCCTCCAACCAAAACATCGTCAATTAAATACCGTTAGGTTTTTCTTACATATATACGAGGTGTTTCAGGGAAGACTAAGTAATTTTCAAAAAACAGGTATTTTGAGATGAATGTATGGCTTTTTCAGCATAGTATTACCAGTGTTGGCAGGCACCAGAAAACTTGTGAAGAGTCTTACGTAATAAGCTGGTTAGCTAATTTTTATTAATGAACCTTTTCACTATCAGAAACTTTGTTAAAACATTAAGTTGGGCTAGTTGGTAACGGCTTGAAGGAATCATACTCTTAGCGGTAAGAACACACACAACACCAAGACACACACACACAGGACACCCGCTAGACTTCAACTATCTTTACTGGACACTTGTACGACATAAATATGTATCACTGAGCACACGCAGGTGCCTCGTCATCGGCATCAGGCCTGGGAGCCGAGAAAAAAGAAAGAAAAATTATCGAAGTCTTTCGTATTCAAGAGGCGGGTGACATGTGTAAGCACTCCCTCCCTGGTGTCGGCAGAAAAAGAGATTGTTTATCGGCGCAACCGTATGCCTTGCAGGAGAGGGCAGGGCGTAGTTAGACCTGTTGCGGATGACGAGGCACCTGCGTGTGCTCAGTGATGCATATTTATGTTGTACAAGTGTCCAGTAAAGATAGTTGAAGTCTAGCGGGTGTCCTGTGTGTGTGTGTGTCTTGGTGTTGTGAGTGTTTCTTACTGCTAAGAATATGATTCCTTCACTATCAGAGTTAGGCGTCTAGTTGCCATTAGAGATTTGTAGCAGTTACATGCACTGGAGGGGTTTCTTTCCCTGTGTGCTTTCAAAAGCGCATGTATTTTCGCACGATGCAGCCAAATTTTGTCAAGCCACAGCGGCGAAAGTAATCATGTTTTGTACATTCCAGAAACTGATATGGCTACTACGAACAACTGGCTAAAAGTCTCTAACTGCAACCAGTTGCAAACCTGTGTTAGTTAAAAAGTTAATTATCAGAAATTAGTTAACCAGCTTACTAAATACACCTCACCGGCTTTCTGGTGTCTGCTAACACTGGTAATATTATGCAGCAAAAGCCATATTTTTGAAAACTACTTATTCTTCCCTGAAACACCTGGTGCATATAAATACTGCTCACTTTCCTGTACAACACAGAAACGAAATAATTTCTTCTGTAACATGAAAGTTCCATGAGCCACATAACAAACCCGTGGAAAAAAACTGCATGCATACACACACATCTCTCCAAAACAGCTAAAAAATCCCACAGAGTGAAACAATGCTTACACTGTCTTAAGACCAACATTAAAGGCTGCAAACACTAGCGAATTAAAAGTCAAACAAATGCCAAACATATGCTAAATGTCCCCATGGATGTAGATATTAAGCTATGAGCAGATTTTAATAAAAATGCATCAGCACAGAAATGCTTAAGCGACTTTGTCGGTGCACTATCCTGACACTTGTCCTCAATATCAGGCAGCCTGCTTGTTGTTCATCATCATCATCAGCCTGACTATGCCCACTGCAGGGCAAAGGCCTCTCCCATGCCTCTCCAATTAACCCTGTCGTTACTTGTCTGCATCACCAGTGGAAGAGGTAGCGTCCTAGTGATGAGACGTGTGCACGAACAGGTAGCCTTCTCCATGGCAGAATGCAGCAGCAAGAGAACTGCACAAGAAAACATTCAAAGTATACAGTTATAGTAACTTCTAATAGAATCAAACACGGAGCAGCAACAATCAGTTAAATGTGCACTAAAATGCAGCACTCCGAGTGAGTTTGATAAGGCTGCTGAGTAATAGCATAAGCAGCAGTCACAAGACTAGAACTAAATGTAATGCGTCCTTGAACAAGAAAAAGCTATAACATGCTGTTGTGTTCAATTCTGCCCCCACATTCGAAGACTGAATGATATTCATAGGCACTGACATTAACGTGTTACACCTAATTAGGCAGGCTCGAGACAAGGCGGTAGGTGACTATGGCATAGGTTCTAGGAACAGTAGGGGAGAGTTATTAGTAGAGTTCGCAGATAGAAATAGTTTACGGATTATGAATACCTTCTTCCGCAAACGAGCAAACAGGAAGTGGACGTGGAAGAGCCCCAATGGTGAGACTAAACATGAAATAGACTTCATACTGTGTGCACACCCTGGCATCGTAGAGGATGTGGATGTCCTCGGTAAGGTCCGTTGTAGCGACCACAGAATGGTAAGGTCTCGTGTTAGCTTAGATTTGAAGAGGGAACGGAGGAAACTGGTGAAGCGAAAGGCTATTAACGAGTTAGCATTAAGAGGGAAGGTAGAGGAATTCAGACTGTCGCTGCAAAACAGATTTTCCACTTTAACTGAAGAAGACAACCGCAGTGTTGAAACAATGAATGATAATCTTACAGCTATCGTTACAGAGTGCGCCGCAGAAGTAGGTGGTAGGATGGTTCGACAGGATACCAGCAAGCTATCTCAGGAGACTAAATATCTGATTAAGAAACGCCAAAGCATGAGGACTTCTAACTCCACAGACAGGATAGAACTAGCAGATCTATCGAAGTTAATAAATAAGCGCAAGGTAGAAAGTTTAACGTGGAGAAAATCGAGCATGCTCTAAGGAGCGGAGGTAGCCTAAAATCAGTGAGGAGAAAACTGGGCATAGGTAAAAACCAGATGTATGCGCTAAAAGACAAACAGGGCAATGTCATCAGCAATATGGATAAGATAGTTGAATTAGCCGAAGAATTCTACACAAATCTATATAGTAGCGAATGTAATCATCAAGTTACTGAGGGAGGCAGTCGAGCACAGCAATGGGACATCCTGCCAGTAACGAAGGAGGAAGAAAAGAAAGCCTTAGGAGCAATGCAAAGAGGGAAAGCAGCAGGTGAGGATCAGGTAACAGCAGATTTGTTGAAGTACGGAGGAGAGATTGTGCTACAAAAACCAGCCACCCTGTATACGCAGTGCCTTGTGACCTCGAGAGTACCAGAAGCTTGGAAGAACGCTAACATTATCTTAATTCATAAGAAAGGAGACGTCAAGGACTTGAAGAATTACAGACCAATCAGCTTATTGTCCGTTGCCTACAAGGTATTTACTAAGATAATCGCTAATAGAGTCAGGACAACCTTGGACTTTAGTCAACCAAATGATCAGGCAGGCTTTCGTAAAGGATACTCGACAATAGACCACATTCACACTATCAATCAGGTGATAGAGAAATGCGCAGAATATAACCAACCCCTATATATAGCCTTCATTGATTACGAGAAAGCATTTGACTCAGTGGAAACCTCAGCTGTCATGCAGGCATTGCGGAATCAGGGTGTGGAAGAGTGTTATGTGAAAATATTGGAAGATATTTATAACGATTGCACAGCTACTATAGTTCTCCATAAAGTCAGCAATAAAATTCCAATACGGAAAGGTGTCAGGCAGGGAGACATGATCTCGCCAATGATCTTCAATGCCTGCTTACAGGAGGTATTCCGGGGACTGGAATGGGAACAGTTAGGGATAAGAGTTAATGGAGAATACCTGAGTAATTTGCGATTCGTTGATGACATTGCCTTGCTAAGCCACTCAGGACAAGAACTGCAAAGCATGATCAACCAGTTAGACAGGCAGAGCAGAACGGTGGGGCTAAGAATTAACATGCAGAAAACCAAAGTAATGTTCAACAGCCTAGCAAGGGAACAGCAGTTGGCAATTGGTAGCGAGGTGCTGGAAGTAGTAAGAGAATATGTCTACTTAGGGCAGGTAGTGACCGCAGATCCGGATCATGAGAGGGAAATAACTAGAAGAATAAGAATGGGGTGGAGCGCATATGGAAGGTTCTCTCAGATCATGATTGGTAGCTTACCAATATCCCTGAAGAGAAAAGTATACAACAGCTGTATCCTACCTGTACTCACCTATGGGACAGAAACGTGAAGGCTAACAAAGAGGGTTCAGCTTAAGTTAAGAACAACGCAGCGAGCTATGGAAAGGAAAATGATAGGTGTAACGTTAAGAGATCGGAAGAGGGCGGAGTGGGTGAGGGAACAAACGCGGGTTAATGACATCTTAGTTGAAATCAAGAAGAAGAAATGGGCTTGGGCAGGGCATGTAATGCGAAGGCAAGATAACCGCTGGTCCTTAAGGGTAACGGAGTGGATTCCAAGAGAAAGCAAACGCAGCAGGGGACGGCAGAAAGTTAGGCGGTCGGATGAGATTAAGAAGTTTGCGGGGATACAGTGGCGGCAAGTGACAAAGGACAGGGTTAATTGGAGAGACATGGGAGAGGCCTTTGCCCTGCAGTGGGTGTAGTCAGGCTGATGACAATGATGACCAAATTAGGCTACCACGAAGAGATATTTAGCCATTCCAGTCATATGAAGATAACATGCAGGCCATAAAATATAAAAATTATGTTGTGTTTCTGATTTGTCTGCACAAAAATTCAGGCAGCTTTTGTTTTCAAAAGTGATGGCACAAAGACATTGCAATATAATGCACATGTTGCTGTAGATAATGTATCATTTGAAGCTATACCAGGTGTTAGGGGAAAATGTATGAACAAAGAGTACAAAGGTGACCAAGTTCGTCAGGGCAAGAGTGGCACACTCTAAAGCAAATGCATCAAAATATTAAGGCACACACTGCGTCAGATACAATACTTGTAAGTAAAGCTGCATAGAACTACAAGCGATAAAAGCCTCAGAAACGTGCCCCTAAGGGAGCAGCTGGACTGATAGTCTTTTATTTGTCCCGCAGCACATCCCTCTAGTGCTGTGGCCTGCTCATATCTGTTTAAGTTAAGAATACAAGGGAAACAAGCAAACAAGTGTTCCAAAGAAGATAAAAATGTGCACTTAGGTTGTTCTTTAGGAAATTACCTGTCACAAATTGCAGCAATAAATACCTCGAGAAAGAAAATAAGTTATTTACACAGCTTATTACAAACCTTGATGGCACGGGAGAAAGGCAACATCAAATGCATCGGTTCAAGTAAAGCCAGGGGTCTTGTTAAGGTCACAGCAATATTTGTTGACTTAGGCTCAGCTAGTGTAATGCAATCAGTAACTGAACGTCAGCATGAACAAAAAAACAATGCACCAATACTCGATTCCAAATGCATTTCAACTGTACAGTGCAGTCAGTTGTGACAAAGGGAGTGTGAAAGAAAACCTCAGCAATGCTCATGACATCGAATAAGCACCTTTCTTCTGTACAGCTAAAATATAAGCTTTGCAGGGTTTCATGTAATGCAAGGATAACCTGGTAAGGTATCAATTATTGATGCTAGCAACAAATATGCTTCTAAAGCAGAGTGCTCCACTTGAACGCCAATATTCAATTATGCATTGCCCGTTAGGCCATGCCTATCACATCACTGGTTCACTTCAAACATGCCATACCTTGTAAGAGGTAGGTACTGCTGAAGTAAACCTATAAAATTTATTTGCTGCTTTTAGACTGCTGTATAAAGGTCATGAAGCAGATAATTGTTTTAATTTGGTCTATACAGTGGTCAAGATTTCCAAGCACGAGAGGCATGAGGGAAAAAACTATAGAAAGCATTTCACACTATAACACAATGCACTTGACTAGGGGAGTGCTTTCATGACGCCCGCAATATCTTTTCCCTTTCTCTTGGTCCTCTTTTAAAAGAAAAAAAAAACGAAAGAGAGAGGGAGCCTGGACCAGAAGATTTTTGGCAGGCTAAAAAAGACAAGGAAAATATACCCACTTGTCTACCTATCCTTTTACAAGTGGCACATGCTTGATATCCAGTGTCAATGGCTGATAGGCTGAACCAGCAGGTCTTGATGTCATTTGCCTCTGGTTGAGGTAGCATTGGCTCGATGACAGATGAAAGCTGCTGCAAAAGTAGCGTGATGATACCGGTGGAGCAGCTGTACAGGGCTTGACTGCGGGTGCATTTGAAGAAAGGCTGCATTAGAGCCATGCTTTCATAAACATCACAGAAGCCACATCCCATTAAAACCTCTAGCTGTTCAGTCCAATGTGTTCATGAGTGGAGGCTAATTATTAATTACCTATGCCTCCAATAGTTAGCAAAAAAATGGTTTACAAAGCTTGCCATACTTTTCTTAAAGCTATTATTCGCGAATCACGTTATACTTTTATCGCTTCAGACTGAAAATGGGGGAATGACATAAATGTAGTGAACGTAAAAAAATAAAATGACAACAAACCTTCCATTGTGCGATTACCTCAGCTGCACTGCAATGGAATGGTTCTGCTATTTTTAATCGTCGTTTCGTTGACCAGAACTATCAAGAAACACAGCACTTGATGTGACTGCGACGTAGAACGGGCAATGCTCCTTATCCAGTAAACACTCAGGCAGCAGAATCAAAAGACGCACGCCGCTACAAGCACTTTTCGTTCTTATGGTCTCCTTTTCACGCGCTGCTCCTGTTCAGTCGGAATAACGAATCAAGCAGCACCCCATAGTTCTCGGCGTGCAACGAAATTCTATCACATAACTCCTGCGCCGAGGAGCTGACGCAAACAGCGTGAGGCGGCGGGTTAAAAGTTGCATAGTTGGCAAGCGAGCGTGTCAGAACACCTTCTCTCTGCAAACGATCGCGTGGTGCCCGCATTTTGCACCTCACTGCGAACAAGACGTGAAGACCAACCCAAATGCATTCGCAGCCCTCAATCATACCCCCGACACATCGCAGAAGTCATTTTCCAGTTCTGTACTTACATTTGTCAACGTTCACGGCAAGCCGTTTCTTCTATCGGGCATCGGGCGCCGGCCGCTCTCGGCGTGGTTGCGTGCAGTACGTCAGAGCAGTTTTTGAGCACTGCGTGCGCGTAAGAACATCTTCCGCAGCACTGGAGCCATCTGTCACCTTCCGAGTTCAGTCACACTACCACAACACTAACGAGGCCGCATATTTAACACAAACAAACTGAACAAACGCACCCACATCACAACCGTCGCACCCCGCCAACAAAGAGTCGTTTCAGCGTCCTAAAAAAGATAGTGTAGCGCGCGGCCAACATGAGACTCGCAATCCGCCGCCAGCGAACGGAAAGGTGGCGCTAATGTCGCCTAACTTTACACGCGTTAAAAAAAGAATTGATAAAGCCCTTTTTGCCACAAACTTGTTGCATTAAACGACAAAATATTTTGTTTCAATTACAAAGTCAGCAAATTGGAATGATTGCGGTGAAAAAATGCGACCACTCACAACCATCTGTTTCTGGCGGCGCTGCGAACGAAAGCTTGGAAAACCGGGCAGCATGCCGGGCAGCTACAGGGGACGCATCTGGGGCCAGGAAAGCCGCAGCCGCTGCACGGCTGCACTGTCTGCCTAGTTCTAAGGCTATAACTCAGCTCCCCGTAACTGCGTCGCAGAATAAGGAATGATGATGATGTTGCCAAACGCTACTGGTTTCGGTTTTTATTTTCGCATATTGTGTGGCTTAGCGTACTCTACACAGCTTGGCTCATGCGATTTAGTGTACGTGTGTGTACCTAGGGAACACGAGCGTTCGCACGCCGCTCTAGCGTGACGCGCAAAACCTTCAATGCTGCGCGCAGCATCGCCTCTGTTTTGTGTGTGTTTATATGACGTCATTGGACACCTTGCACGCTCTTTGCTCGAGCGAGCCCCGCCGACAGTCGGGCTACCGTAGTCTTTTTGTGTGCTTCCTTGATTGCTTTTTGCCTCTGCCTTATGCGGTCCTCGGCTCGGCCTCACGTCCGCTGATGGCAGTAAGAAAAGGCGAAGAATGAACACATGCTTTCGCGCGTCTACTCCGTATGACTACGTTAAAACCCAACACTTTATTCCAGGATTCCTTAGTCATTGCATTACGGGAAGATAGAAAATACAGCTCTCACCACGTTTTCCCTCGCCACAGCTTCGTACCGTGTTTGCGTTGAAGGAGATGCAAGCGAAGATGCGGAAGAGGCACTGCGCCTGTGCTTTAGCGGTGCTCGAAGTGGGGGCTGCTCTCACCCTAGCTTTTTCCATACTGGAAGCTCCTCTGTGGCTCAGTACTACCGAAAAATGTAACAAGTCAAGAATGAGGGCTTATAGTGCTCCAATTGCCGTGCACCTTCCTCATGCAAAGCCCTTGTTACCGCAGTTGAGTACAGCGGGCCGCTGTTACCTGTTTTGTTTCTCTATACTTCTCTTTATAGTATCGGCCGCCGAACATGAATAAAAATTAATATTGCCTTGCCTGAAATTTCGCATGTACAGTCGCTGAGGAACGAAGCAACTTGAGTCCTCGAAGCTGTAAGCCTGCACACGTTACACAGAATTTACTCAGAGCGCGAAGCGGTGCGGCCCTTTACGCGCGGGGTTTTTCAGCCCCGTGCGATCAGCCATTGCTGGTCGCTCGAGGAAGAGGGTAGTGCGAGGGTTTAAATTGGGCGCTCCCACGTGGAGTGGCATAGTGTACCGGGAACTTTTGCATGGCGGGCAGTGTGCAGGGAAAGTGTGCTTGCGGTGCAGGTTCAGGAAGCTGGTGATATAATTTGGGCGCCATTTGGGCTAGCGAGAACGTGTCATTCAATGAGTGTGGAAACACACCGGTACAGTGCTAAACTTGAATTTTTTTGTAGCTCGCAACAATAATCCCTCTGAAACCTCAGAGCGAAACGCTCTTAATGCTAGTGTGTTTTAGCACCGTCGTACGGTACATCACTGTTCAACTGCACGTTAAAATAAGACCTATCAAGAATTACAACAATAGCAACACCAACGTGTTTCGAATTGGCAGAGTTGTTGTACAGCTCTGCTGAAATTCTTTGTTAGTTCTGAAATGTTAAATCTGTTTAATGACTGCCTGAGTACAGAATTTAAGGACGAATACGCAGCAGAAAGCATTGTTTTCGTGTAGAATGAGCCATCAGCGAAACTGATTCGCTGTAACGAAGTCATCATTGCCCTTATGTAACACAATATGTCACTAGCTCCTATTTTTTCTTAAAGTTCTTTTAATTTCCTTGAAGTGCGAGGCAATAATACTTGAGTATTCTAAGAATTCATTCACTTTCTACCAAAATTATTTCGTTTGCTGGTAACTTTTTTCGTAGACTTTATACAATCAAAAATTGTCACCAAATGTCTTCAATTCAAGGCACGTTTCTGAATTTCGGGATAAATGTTCTGTTATGAACTTTGCCCTTTTTCCCCGCACTCGAAAATGCTCAAGCAGTACAGCTAGTATTGAGAAAATTGAACTGAAATTTCTAAAAATCCACAGCGTGCTCGGCTATGGGAATGTGATTGCAAATTTTTGTTTCGTCTTCAAGGTTAGTTAAGTTGCCGCTTTGAAGTTGTCGGCTATAGTACTTGATTATTTTAGGCTTTTATTTGTTTATTCGCATCACCAAAATGCTTTCTCGGTTCGTAGTATATTTCTATTGACAGCAGTATATAAGCAGTAAGAAAATTGTATGAACTTTCTATCAACAAATGTTGATAAAATATGCCCTAAGAAAATGTGACTGCAAATGTTTGTTTCGTGTTCAAGGTTGGTTTAGTTGCATTGACATGTTAGGCTAGAGTACTTAATTAATTTAGGCATTTATTCTCATTATAAAACGTTCTGTCGGTGTCTAGTATGTTTCTACTGACAGCAGTACATAGAAAGCAGTAAGGAAATTGTATGAACTTCCTATCAACGAATGTTAATAGAATATGCTCGGCTAAGGGAATGTGAGTGTAATGTTTGTTTCGTGTTCAAGGTTGTTTTAATAGCTTTGGAGTGTTCGCCTACAGTACATGATTTGAGGCATCTATTCGCATGACCAAAAATGTTTTCTCACTTTCTAGAGTATTTCTGCTCACAGCAGTCCGTAAAGAACATAAAGTATTAAAATGGAATATATCTTCTGTTTTAAAACGTTTTCCCATATCCTGATTACATTCCAAACGCATTTGCTGCGAATAATGTTGGTCGCTTTTCGATATAGTGAAATTGTTTACTAGCTGCAACAGATTCCACCATGCAATCAGGTAAGATGTCGTCACGATTATGCGAACAAGATAGTGTTAATCACCTCGAACACCATGCAGTTTGTTCATTTCATTCTCTCAACGTGTCAAACTGCACCCAGATTTTCTAGTAACTTTCTATTGACAGGAGTAAATACAAAGAAGTAACAGTCTACCAACTTTGTATTGACAAAGGTACATAGAATGTAAAAATTATTTTCTAGTAACTTTCTATTGACTGGAGTACATACAAAGAAGTAACTTCTACCAACGTTGTATGAACAATTGTTGATATAATGTAAAAGTTACTACAAGGTTACTAGAGTCAATAGAATGTTAATACAAATTCTAAAGAAAGTTGATATCCATTTTTGTAAGGGGAAAATCAAGCGAGAACGCTGAAGCCAATTTCTGTTCGCGCCTGCCTCTATCAGTGGTGAAAGACGAAACACAAGAAAGAGAGGAAACTTTTTATTCATTGCGGTTGCAATCCATGCCAGTTTCAAGCCAGGACATTGCTCGAACAACAGCTCAGGACCGCTTGCTTTGTAGAGTGATAGATTTCATAAACGTGGGGTGGCCGGCGTCTGTGACTGAAAAAGATTTGAAGCCTTTTTTTGACAGACACAACGAGCTCACCGTTCACCAAGGCTGCATCATGTTTGGGATGCGAGTGATCGTGCCGGCAAAGTTGCGCAACTTGCTGCTGGACGAACTCCACGAGGGGCACCCAGGCATCGTGCGCAGCAAGCAACTGGCGCGCAGCTACGTGTGGCGGCCGTCCATCGAGGCGGACCTCGAGCATCGTGTCAAGGCCTGCGTAAGTTGTCAAGAACAGCGTTCCGAGCCGTGCAAAGCGCCCCTGCATCCTTGGTCTTGGCCAACAGCACCATGGCAGCGTGTACATATAGATTTTGCTGGCCCCTTTTTTAACGCAGTCTTTCTTGTGGTCGTGGACGCGCATTCCAAGCGGCCGGAAGTGTTTGTTATGCACTCGACTACGTCGGACGCTACAGTTGACAAACTGAGAGAGCTGTTTGCGCGGTTTAGTTTCCTAGAAACCATGGTCACTGATAACGGCCCGCAGTTTACTTACGAAGAGTTCAAGCTTTTTGTGAAAGTATTGGGCTGTCGTCACGTGCTTACTGCACCGTATCATCCCAGCTCAAACGGGCTTGCAGAGCGTTTTATTCAGACACTTAAAAACGCTCTTCGCAAGTCTAGCGGAGCGGACACATTACATCTGAGGCTTCACAAGTTTTTGCTTACCTATCGAAACTCGCCCCATGCGACAACAACTGAGTGACCAGCAAACTTGCTACTAGGACGACGGCTGCGAAATCGACTTGATGTTGTCAAGCCAGCGGTGGGAGGAAGGGCTGCATATAATCAGTTCAAGCAATCCGTGGCTCACCCACGTCGTGATCGTGACATAGCAGTCGGTGACCAAGTGATGGCTCGCAATTATCGTGGCAGACCAAACTGGGTCCCTAGTGTTGTTGTGGGGCAGTCCGGCCCTTTGTCTTTTACCGTTCGTGCTACCACACCCAGAGGCAGTTTCACCTGGCGTCGTCAAAAGGAGCAGCTGCTCGCGTGGACCACGGATCCGGAGCGCGAGGCATCCAACCAGGAGGGAGACGAGTTCCTGGCGTTTCCACCAAGCGTCGATCCAGTGACATCCTCCGCACTTACCACCTGTGGTCCTGCCGTTTCGCAAGCGTTCCAGACGGCGGGTGCAAGACGCTACCCGACCAGAGACCGTCGACCACCGGACAGATATCAAGCTGGAGTTTAGCTTGTTAAATTAGCCAATATAAAGGGGAGGGATGTGGTGTCCGGCTATCGCCGCCGCCGTCGCTAATGCGCATGAGCGCCAAAAAACTAATAAAAGGCGTGCGCCGCAACCTACGGGTGGGTTATTCTCGGCCAGCCACGCACCGACGAACATGCGAGAGTAAACACCGCGTTCGTCCCTGGAAACTTGCCTGCTCCTTCGCATGAACGCGCGCGCAACTTGCCTGCTCCTTCGCAGGAACGCGCGCTCATGAACGCGCGCGTCTGATGAACCACGCACCACAACAAGGCCAATGTGTGTAGGCCCGGGAAAAAATTGAACCACATTTCACTTGAAGCAGCCCGGGCCCGTGAAAGGCAAAACACTATGCAAACGACAGATCATGGTGGATAAGTCATGTACTATCACGATGAAAAGAAACGCGAACAGAGCGGAGCGCCTAGGCTCTGCTCTGTTCGCATTTTTTTTTCAACACGCCTTAAATTCGGTGGTAGTAAAAAGATGCTAGAGTTGTCCGTGATGCATTCTAGGAAAACTCTAACGTCTTTTCCTTACAACTCAGATAAAAGCGCCATCAAAAGGTATTCGAACAGTGGAGTGCTTGGGCGCCGCGCTGTTCGCGTTTCTTTCCACCGTGATAGTGTACTACAGATTAGCTTGGCAAGAAGGAATATGAAGTCAACATTTAACAGCACGGGCACATCGGTAAGAAAAAAAAAACAAAAGGCAGGAAAAGAAGATTGCTAAGACTATTTTAGGTCACATTAGGACGGCAAAATACAGTCATAAATTTTTAGCTCAGCAAAACAAAAAAAAATTTAGAATTTCGTACCTCAGCGCAGATATCAAAAGATACATAAAAGCCACCGTATCAGCGCGTCACGAATTTCTTGCGGGCTGCGCGTTTCCACAGATATACCTTTACTCAGAATTTTATTTAATAAAAGCGGAAGAGCAAAGCGCTACATCAAACGTCCGCATTCTGTGCGGGAGAAGGGTATACACGAAAATGATTGATTGCGAAAAGCATATCATCGAAATGTTGCTTTCAGGCAAGACAGTTTTAGAAACTTATTTTCGTGGTAAGCGATACATTTTCACAATTATATTCGTATAGGTCATGAACTGGTGTGATGCGAAAGCGAGCAAACTATTCCTCTGTGTGCGCATCGTAATCCACATTTGCTATGTGTCGGACAGCTTTCTTTTGGAGCATGAATATTAAGGCGAAAGCTTGCAATGGCTTATTCTCCCGTCCGTCCGGCGTTAGATCCAGCGCAAGCTGTTAATCAAACGGATGACGGGTGTCCACCGAGATATGTGAGGCAGCTGCGTAATTTCTTTTCCTGAAATACAATTTTCATTTTCTTCATTACGGCCTCTTTTCTTTCACTCAGACTTCCTCCCTTCCTGTACAAACGGTTGGCAGGTGTCCACCGAGATATGTGAGATGGTTACTGCGTAATTTCTTTTCCTCAAAAATGCGTTGCGTTCGAAGGTGTTTCCAACAGGCAAGGCATCGCGCCGAACGGGCGATGGCGTTCCGTAGACTCCCTGGCTGCGCTGCAACACGCTGTCGTGTTCCACTCCTACAGACGACGCTTAAATGTCGTTAATGAGTAATTATTGATTAATCAATAGTTACTAATTGATTAATGATTAGTCAGTACTTAGTAATTAGTCCTTAATTAGGTGTGACCTCATCAGTGCCACAAAGACAGTCAAAGTGGTGCGGTAAACGCTTTCGCTCTACGTACTATGGACAGCCAAAGTGCCCCTTGACTTTTTTTATGCGAAGCATACTCCTTTAGCTACCACTTCAGCCCTTCACCGTGGTTATGCGCCTCCAAATCACGTGATACATGACGTCACACCACGTGACACGATGACGTCACGACAATGGAGAAACGGGGGCCCACCTCGCGCCGTCGCTGTGGTTGTGCGCCTCCAAATCACGTGATACATGACGTCACACCACGTGACACGATGACGTCATGACCGTGGAGAAACGGGGGCCCACCTCGCGCCGTCGCTGTGGTTGTGCGCCTCCAAATCACGTGATACATGACGTCACACCACGTGACTTGATGACGTCACGACAGTGCAGAAACGGGGGCCCACCTCGCGCCGTCGCTGTGGTTGCGCGCCTCCAAATTACGCGACACGATGATGCTTCGCATTCTCCAGGCTTAACCAAGTTAAGCCTCAGCCCTTTTTTTATTTATGTTTGCCTCCGTTGCATTTCCCCATACCAAGAAGCAAATAGTTTAGGTTAGATAAAAACAGTGTATTGTAAATCATTTTTATAGACGTTGGAAGAAAGTACCGAAATCTTGCTAGCACTCCTACACACTTCGCAAGACGACAGAAAACTGTACCAACTTGAGCGTCCCAGACCAATATCTTGTTCAAAAGTATTCCAAGTGTTTTGAAGGTATCTACAATTGCTATGACCAACTTTCAAATGGCAAACTGAAATCCTGACTTGATCCTTTTATTTCGTGCTTGGATGATGATGATGAAAACGTTTATTTAAAGCCACAGTGCCTTAGTTGAAGGGAAGGCTGATCGGGTCCCTAGTCCGGGACGCTGTTGGTGAAAGCCGCTACCCGTGCTCTGGCGACGAGGGCTCGTTGTTCCTCGAGGTCCGAACTGGACAGGGCAACCTCCCAGCCCTCCTGCGTTGGCTGATTTGTGATGTCGATGCTGTCGTTTTTCTGACAAGCCCATACCATATGGTATAAGTTTGCCTTCTGGCCACAAAATTTGCACTGTGCCGAAAAGGACTCGGGCTCAATGGCGTGAAGCGTAGCTGGATTATTAAGACATAGTTTGTAGCCTGCGAAGGTGACATTCTTCTGATTTACTAAGACCTTTAGTGGGCCTCGGGAGTGTCTGCCTTCCAAGGCGCAAATGTTGTAATATTTCTGAATATGCTGTTAACGGAGAGGGGGAGCCTAAATCAGTAAGGGATGACGAAGAAGGATTCCGGGGAAGGAAAGCTCGGGCCGAAGCGTGTGCGCGCTCGTTTCCTTCAACTCCCTGGTGACCTGGTACCCATATTAATTCCTTCCATTCAGCTGAAGTCCTACATACCCAGTCGAAAAAAACACCAGCCCATATCTGGTGTTTACACCAGACCGGAAATTCAGACACGGGTTCTGGTGTGACCCGGCCTGGTGTGACCCGGCCTGGTGTGACCCGGCCTGGTGTGACCCGGCCTGGTGTGACCCGGTCTGGTGTTACCGGGTCTGGTGTTACCGGGTCTGGTGTGACCCGGGCTGATGTTTTTGGTGTGGCCCGGTCTGGTGTTTTCTGATGTGATTTAATTTGGTGCCGTGCTGACCGGGTTAGGAGCCTTCGTGAACAATTTCCGTTTCACGATATGTGCCGCCCGCTGTGGAGCATAACGAGAATACGTGGTACCGAGAAAACAAGTTGAAAAGAAGCGCACGTGGGTGAAGCAGGCAAGGTGTGGCTCCACAAGACGCCAACTTCTGACGTGAGGAGGCAAGTGTGAGCTCGACAGCTGCCCTCTTCTGTCTTTGGTACTGTTGCTGATATAAACTGCACAAGATCAGTTAAACCACCAGCTTCTGCAATGCTTGCGCAGTTGTTCACTATCACTGGAGAGCTCAAAGAGAAGAGTTGTGTGTACGCAGAGTGGCCGTGAGAAAAACGCAAATTCAATGTGCTTTGATAGCGATGCAGTGCATTAGGATACACATAACAGCATGCAAACGCCAGCACTCAATTTTTACACTTACCAATAGAAATTTTAGGGAAAGAAAATGAAACAAAATTTGCACGCATACGTCAATACTCAATTCGTATGATTGCCAAAAGAAATTGCAAGGGCATGTAGAAAAGAAAAAAGAAACAAAATTTATTCTGATTGGCTTAGCTCTTTGAAGCAGCGGACCTCTTTCGGCGAAGTTCGCAAGTTTTCTGTGATAGCCACAGTCTTATGCTTTTTTCAGCTTTCGTGGCTGCTTCGTCCGTCACTACCCGACTGCGGGCATAATGCCTGAAGAACACTGAAAGAAAATTGTGCATAAGAGTTAAAAATAGCGCAAGCTTTGTTATTATTCTGGCTTCGGCAGAATTGTTGTTGTAGAACCAATTTCCAGGACATACAGTAAGTCTTAGCCTGACAATTAGCTCAGCACTACAAAAACTGCCGCATTTACTTGTAATGCCACTGCATGTTGTAACAAACAACAGTATGCTACATGATAAGTAAATTCATTCGCCTGATCATATCAAAGGGACACAGAGGACAACCTCATCCAGCTTTAGTTCTTTGTAAAAATTAATTGTATGGCTTTGGGGCCATGTTGATGTTGCAGAGTCATTCATTGCTGCGAAAATTGGGTTAGAAAATGAACCCATAGTTCGATTCACACATGAAAAGGGCCAAATCCTGGTGTGAGACCGTTCATGTTTCAACACCTGTAACACAATTAGGGCACAAAGCTGTAGCTCTGACGATGCACAATGCCATTCCTTCTTCTCTTAGTAAGTGTAGAAGCATGTGCAATCTCAACAGAACAGTGCAGCAGTAATGGTGAGCAAATTTAAGCGAAACACCCTAAAACACAGCACATCAAAAGAAAGTTGTAAATGAGCCTAGAATTAAGCCTAGAACACTTCTGCCTAATATGAGTAATAGTGCAACAAGGTGTTCTGATTCTGGGTAAATCTCAGCAGATATGTAAACAAATCACTTTCTCCACTCTAGAAAGGTTGCAGAAAGCTATGTTGCCAAATCTTGTGCATGTGCAAAGGCCATTAGTACCAATACTGCAAGCACGACAGCTGCTGTGACACTTTGCACTGCCTACATCATCAAAATGAGCATGTCGCCTTAATATTCACGCCAAGTGTAAAGCAGAAAAATGACTAAGGTCATCAGAAAAAAGCGTGTGTCAATTGTAAGAATGCAGGCTGTGCCCAGTGCCCTAGCACATGCATACATGGTACGGTCCTGAACACAAAGCCAAAGAACACCAAGTAAGGGCTCAGTTGCATTACTATGTATGCGAAGTGTACAACAGGTCGAACTGCGTACATTTCCCGAGAATATGTTTGTGCTAAACCATCCCATAATTAGTGTCTTTGCTAAGGCAATAAGATGAAACAATAACAAAAAAGGACAGGAAGATACATAAGAATGATACCATCAGCGTTTGCGTTAAAGGTGCACTAAAGAGGAATCTGAACTCACACTTTTACCGATGGAACTCGTTCTACACGTTCCGAACGTTCTTAGAAACTACGAATTATTTCCCTGTGCAGTCGGTTTCTCTGGTTTAAATTGAATTAAACACCCGGTTCCCACCTTTTTTTTTAATTCCCCCGCAGACAGTGGGAGGAATCGACTAATCTTTCAACCAGTCCTGTGGCGGCTTGCCGCTCTGCCATCGGCGGAGCGATACGGAGTGATTGGCGAAAGCAGAGTCCACGCGTATTTTTATTTCTGTGGGCCTAATTTGCAGCTATGTAGTCTCTGAATAAATCTATTTATCCACGGAAATGTAAAAAAAGCAAAATAAAAACGAAAGCAAAGCCGCCATGTGACTGCCTGCAAGGCACTCCATGCGTTGGCTGACTCCTCCCCGACTGCGGAGAATTAAAAAAAAATTCCGGAGCCAGACATTAATCACATTCAAATGAGGAAAATCAGCCCCACAGGGCAATCATTCAAAGTTTCTAAGAATGCTTGGATCGTGTAGATCGGGTTGCCGTGGCAAAAAGACGAGTTCTGATTCCTCTTCAGTGCACATTTAAAGGTTTTAAAAATGCGCAGCTCTTAAGAACCTAACTTTCCAGCTCAACATTGTCATCTGACAACAGCCTGTTTTAGCATCACAAAACAAGTTATGTTCTTTGGTTGTTGCCACAGATGTGGAGTGCTCATGTCATACACTCATCTAGCAGCTCAGCTCTGTAGGAAGTTCTTATCTCTACCAAATGCTTCTCATTGTGCCTGTCAAGTAGCTAACTGCACATGAATTCTCGTGCACAACCAAAAGCCATGCAATGAATTGATCCATTCTAATATGAGTAAAATAGTGTTTGATAATTATTACCTTCTCATGAGCTATTGCCAAGGTCGAGATAGCCTCCTTTCATATGTTAATGCAATATGACAATATGCACATGCGCTAACCCCAGTAGAATACAATAATTACCCCTTATCGTCTCCACCTTCAGCAGCGTCAGTGGCTTCTGCGGTGCCTTGTCCCCACCCTCTGCCAGGAATCTGTTGGACAGCGTTCCTGTGAAGCTGCGCTGAGCCAGCACTTCTGTTGACCACAATGTGGTTGCCGCTCTTTTGACAAACAGCGAATCTTTTGGCAGCGCCATGAGAGTATGATATGTATCTTTCGATATTTCGTGGCTATTGGCCAGGTGTACCTGCAGGAAAAAGAAAAATGGCATGCCGAACTGAAAAGGACGTGCATAATGTACAAATTATCATTGTTTACCGAGTGCATTCTGATTTAGAACTCAGTGTTAGCACTTGCCACAGCACCAAGGTCAAAATCATTTAAAACTTGAAAATAACTGCAGAACTTAAGCGTGGACATTAACAGTGCGATGGGCATTTAGTGGCACTTCTTAACAGCAGTGGAGTATCAAAGGTAACTGCATGCAGTGCTTGTAACTGTCTAATGCTAATCTCAATTCATGTTTGGAATGCTATCGGCAAATAATTTCAGAAAAATGGCTCAACCTTGCTGGACATAGCCAATTAGTATGTGCGCACAGTAACAAATGCTAAAAAAATAAGAACAGCACACAAAAAAGCCGTGCTGTTTGTGCTTCACCTGATATGGTGCCCCTTGTAGAGTGGAATGGTCACGAAATTTCTATAGCAACCAGATGCCCTTCTCAAGACATGTCATGATGACTAAGCAATGCGAAAGGCCACACACAAAGACAAGCTACCCTTCCGACACAGAGCTGGCCTCTCAAGCTTCACCCTCAGTCCTCCCCATTTGCTGTCATTGTGGGGCACATGGCTGCAACACAGGCTCTTCTACTGCTCAACCTGCACTGACCCCTAACATCTCATTGATGTGCTAGCTGCCGCTGCTCTCTTTAAAACCAGCACTAAGCATGATCATATGGAAAAATTTTAATGATCATTAATACTATATGGGCTACCTTTGTGGACCAAACTGAAGCTGTAAAGTAACTGCACGAGCCGCAAGAAATAAACATCTGACTGTTAAAGCCTGACCAAAACTAGTCCCATAGACCTGTCGTTGAACCACCAAAATAAAATATAGCTTACTGAATTTTAAAAGCACTGGTAATGATGAAGGACAGAAGTGAACGGGACAAGGACTTCTCCTCTGTCCTTACTCGTGCATTCAAAATTCAGTGTGCTAAACCAACTGGCCTAATAGACAAATTTTGTAAAGCGTCTAGCTTGTTTACTACGCATGACAATCCTAAGAAAGAGTGCACAGCTGAAAAGCATACACCAAAATATAAGACACCCACATGCATCACCATCAGCCTGATTGCGCCCACTGCAGGGCAAATGCCTCTCCCATGTCTCTCCAAGTGACCCTGTCCTTTTGCCAGTTGCAGCCACCGTATCCCTGCAAGCTTCTTGATCTCATCCGCCCACCTAACTTTCTGCCGCACCTTGCTACGCTTGCCTTCTCTTGGTATCCACTCCGTTCACCTCACTTCACTTCACTTTATTACCTTAAAGACCCCCAGTTAGGGGGTATTACATAAGGGGTGGGTACAAATAGAATTAAATTTTGTGTACAAAGATGTTATTCATTAAATATGGCGGTTATACAATTCAAAAATGAGAATGGACAGGTGGTTGCAGCGACGTCGTGTGGAAGGCCGTTCTAGTGTTTGGCTGAGCGAGGAAAGAATGACGCAGCAAACGTTGTGGTATGAGTCTGTGGACGGGAAACTTGCAGGGGATGACCATCATCATCATCATCATCATCATCAGCCTGACTACACCCACTGCAGGGCAAAGGCCTCTCCCAAGGCGGAGTGAAATACATGCTGGAGGGCTGCTGTAGGGTGGAATACGCAATGAGCTGTAAAAAAAAACTCGTGAAATGAGCACATACTGGCGATGCGACGACGACAGGCAAGGTTTGTTAGGCTCAACTCCGCTTTTAAAGATGATATGCTGATATCATATGAATAACATGAATGAATGAATCTAGTGGCTCGGTTCTGTAGCGATTCTAGTGATGTTAACAAATAGATTTGGTTAGGGTTCCAAATGAGGGATGCATTCTAGTTTTGTTCGAACCAGGGACCTGTAGGCAAGAAGCTTAACATTTGGCGGTGCATGATGCAAATGGCGTTTCAGGAAACCAAGGGTTTTGTTAGCTGATGATAGAATGTTAGTGACATGCGCATTCCAGCTTAGATCTTGGCTTAAGGTTACACCCAAGTATTTATAGGAGTTGGTTAATTGTACTGCGACGCCAGAGATTACCTAAGGGAATAAAAGGGCAGATATAACAATTACATGTAGAGGTGAAATTCGTTTCATGAGCGGCTAGTAAATTTTCGCAGCAGGACAAATGTTGCTCGATTTGGATGGTGACCTTTTTTTCTGTTTCTTTTTTTTCTTTCATTCTATAATCTGTGTTTCTTGAATAAAAATTTACAGATGCAAGTGAATGCTGGTGCCACGTCTTATTTATGCTGCTATAGCCAGTATAGACAAGTATCAACTTTCTAAACATTCAACACCGGTGAATGAATATATGTGCATGCTACCCCCCCTGATGCAACAGCAAGCAGTTCTCAAAGTCACATTTCATAAGACATGAAATTTAGGTGCTTTCACCTTTCCACTGTCTGTCAGAGTACAAACACCCTGGACTGGTCGTGGTTCTGCTGCAGGCGGTCCAGCAGGCACTGCTGGAAGGTGTACTTCTGAAGACATCACAGATGCCTCACCCCCTTCAAAAGCCGGCATGTCTGCACGCAGTACGGCACAACACAAGCTTGATATTTACTTAGTAGAGATTAAGCCACAATTCAGACTAGTGCAGTAGGAACAACATTTCACACAATTTACGCTGAAATCAATACCCTCAGCCTCGAAGCATATCAAATAAATAATTAGATTATTCTTTTGTTATGCAGACATGAAATATGGAATCAATTTTATCCATACTTATGACAAGACAGCTAGCTACCCCTTAGTACTTGCGTTTAATGCATAACAAAGAAAAGCAAAATGCAGTTATTTCTGGTGGTGAACTTCATCATCCTGCCTATGCCCAAACCAGGTTAAAAGCACTACCCACTGACCCACAATTTAGTATTGGGCCAGCTACAGCCATCCTACAGCCCACAGATTTCCTAATCTCGTCTCCAATGTTTACCTTTTTTTGGAATCTATTTCATAAGCAGTAATGGACCATTCACCACCTGTCCTCCATACCATATACTACCGCACTACTCTCTTTCTGTCTCTTAATGTTACACGCACTGCGCTGTCCTGAGGTTAATTTCAAGCCTTCTCAGCATGGCTGCTGCCCGTACCGATGAATTACCCATTAGCATCATGAATAGTGATTTAAAAACAACATTCTCGTATGCTTCCTTTGGTTTCAATGACTGTTGGCTACCTTGCTATTTATGCTGTAACGTGCTCCTCATTTCTATACCCTTCCCTGTTCGTTCCGTCATTAGGTTATCCTTGCAGCTTGAAAAACGGGCTATAAACTTGCTGCGAACTGAAAAAAATGTGTCCAGTGGTAGGTTAAGGACTCCGCAACAATGTCACTGGCAATTACAGATAGTGGGCATGGTTTATTGGTTTACTGGGGTTTACTGGGGCCCAAGGCAACTCAGGCTATGAGGGACGCCGCAGTGAAGGGCTCCGGAAATTTCGACCACCTGGGGCTCTTTAACGTCCACTGACATCGCACAGTACACGGGCCTCTAGCATTTTGCCTCCATCGAAATTCGGCCGCCGCGGCCGGGATGGAACCTGCGTCTTTCGGGTCAGCAGCCGAGCGCCGTAATCACTGAGCCACCGCGGCAGGGCACAGATAATAGACATGATTCCGGAGTGCTGCTGATGACTTTCCATACCTTCCTCAGCTGATAAGCACGCATTGCGTACTTCAGATGTCAGCAGCGTGGACCCTTCCAGTGACAGGATGGGGTGGCACTGCTGTGGTAACGGTGTCACCGCCCTTGGAGGGGTGTTTTCAGCGGCATTCTCAACGAGTGCAATGCTAGCCACATTGCTCACTTCAGCAGCTGTTGACAAAAACGTTTGCTGTTTTAGACTTCCCGTTTAGCAAGTTCATTTTTTCTTGTTTCATCATACTTTCTCATCTTTTTGTTTTTGGTCTTTCTAGGTAATTTATCTAAGCTCCACTAAGAACATGAACATATGCAGCTAAAGTTCACATTTCCACTGTGATGCAGACGTTAGGATCATTAAAGCCATGGAGTTAGTGTAAAACTGCATTTCTACAACCAATGAGGAATGTAATAAACATGCAAAATTTTTAACACTTGCTTTCCCAAAAAGAAGTCCTTTTTATAATGCACTTGTGTATTTTTAAAACATTGGAGCTTACAAGAAAAAAGTAATAACTTACAGGCTGTAGCAAGCGGTATCCAGATTAAGAAGTAGGCATACTGCCATACAAGACAAACCTGGAGCTGAGAGGCATTTCAGAAGCTGCCCCTGCAGCTTCATGTTTAACTGCCACAGCTTCGAATTTGCTTTCTTGAGGGCTTCCAGCTCCTCTTTTAGCGCATTGCTTTCTCTGAGTGCCACAATGTCCTCATTGGCACTTCTTTTCGCAGCCATTCTCAACTTCTTCACCTTTTTTGTTGACTAGAATTAAAGCATAGGCATGACCAATATAAATCCAGCAAATGTGTATCATGCACAAGTCATCATGCGCTTCTTATATAATCAGCATACTGGCATTTGTTTGACCATTGCAAGGAGATTCACCCACTTGCCACAAGTACATTAGGCGTTTCCTCATCCATAACACGGTACTGTTGGCCGCAAAAGTTTGCAGGATCTGTGATGCGTGGCGGGGCGAAGCAAGACAACATTGCTGCGTGATCTGCCATAACAGAGCATAGTATCCAGGCTCATGTGAACCTCAACACCACGCTCTGTGATGGCAGATGGCACAGCAATGCAGTTTTGCAGATCCTGCAAGCTTTTGCGCTTGACAGTTCATGCTCCTGATACATGTTAGTAATA
Source organism: Amblyomma mixtum (assembly GCF_055824585.1). NCBI lineage: Eukaryota > Metazoa > Arthropoda > Arachnida > Ixodida > Ixodidae > Amblyomma > Amblyomma mixtum. The sequence goes on from NW_028317716.1 coordinate 245,502, forward strand.
ATTGCAATGCCAGGATTGCATATGACTGTATATATGACTGCATTAAGCCTAAGAACCTGCAGCAAGTTCCTGTCCAGAGGTCTCCTTGAAAAGATTCAGCAGTGCTTCGATGTGACTTTGAAGCTGGCATTGTCAATGTCAAGTCCTTCACGACTCTGAGCTAAAGCTGCTTCTTACTTGGTCACTCTTTACAACAGCAACTTAAATGGTATATCAGAGCAAACAGCTATATCATACAATTCTTTGCATATGAATTTCCAAGTTTAGATGCATGAACTAAACAAATACCAGAAAAATGCACTACATCACTCATATAAGCACATATAAGCTTTTCCTACAACTGCACGCTCTGTTTACCATGGCTGTGATTATACATGCGCCCGCATGGCAACATGCTGCTTGCTCTAAGACTTGCACATGTTTCAATAATTCAACACTAACCAACACTTCCATAAAATATACAAAAGGAGCAAACATATTCAGAATGACCAGGGAGATAGCAAAGGGCCCAGCAGTGGCATTAATGAAAATTGCTTATACATGCGTTGCACAGAAATCATAGCTGCTGCCATGTTTGAGATTAGATGCATACCACAAACCTGCAAATTTTTCGAATCCATTTTTCATTACCTGCCCCAATCTGCACTGCAGAAGCTCTCCGTTAGACTCTGTATTGTGGCACCCATGACATCGCATGAAACCCATGTATACATACTACCAACATGACAATTTCTGAACGGCACATGCAGTTTCCAACACGCACATTTTCTGGTGGCCCCTGCCGCTTCAGTTTTGAACGCTGTGCCTTATCTGCTAAGAACATGTCCATGTCTTCTTTGAACTCTGAAATAAATTTGTGAAATAAATTTGAATGAACACTTGTTTCTCGTAGTAACGACCAGGCCACACAACACTCATGCTGATACATCTCAGTGCTCGCACTCGTGTGCTTGTGTTTTCACCAGGTGTCCAGTGTCCACATAATTACACTCGCACGCTGCAGTGTTTTTCTCAAGCATCCACATAATTAATGTTCAGCCTGGTGGTACTGATCAGCTAACATTTTTAAAAGCACGGAAAAGATGAGAAGACAACATGAGTGCCAGGAATGCAGCATATAAATAGCTGACATTTCTGTGCACTGTATTTCATAATACTGCAACACCAGATAGGCAAATACTGCAAAGCTTTACAGTGTATGTAAACACACAGAATTAAAAATAAAACAGGTCTAACCATTCTGCCGTCTCCCCGAAACCACGGCAAATTAATGGGCACGGGATTTCGGTACATCAAACATGCAGTACACTGGGAGCGCACAAGCGATAAAAAGAAAGTGAAAGAGGGCGAAAAATGTTCGAGAAACAACGCACACAACGTGTGGTTAGTCTAGTCGGTGCAGATTCGACAACATGAAAGAGAAAACAGCGCTGACACAGGACATGAAAGGGCACCCTTTGTTTTGAATCGTGTGCCCCGAGCAAACCCATGTGAGCAGAGAGGCGGCATATGCCTGCCGACATGTTTTGCAGCAATGGTTCATGGCACAGGGATAAAAAAAAAACTTTCATCAGGGTCTTCAGGACAGTTCTGCTTACCTGACATGTGGAGTACTTTGGCGTCGTAGTACCCTCCACTGGTTCTTTCGTCGCCTTCCCAAAATACGCTGTAAATTTCCCCGGCGCTAAAATCGTCCACATTCGGCCGGGCGGAACCCTTTCACATGACGAGATTTCGCAATTTTCTTTACATTGTCTCCAAGAATTTCACGTAGACGTAATACTATAGTGCCTAGAATATATTCTAGGCACTATAGTAATACTCCATTGATTTGTCCGGGCAGCCCCACTGGAGATTAACGCTGCCAAAACAAACGACGGAGATCCACGCGCGAGCGTCCTTGATGCGCCCACGTCGCCTAGGCTTGCTGGATAGCTCATTATTTAGGCTGCTAGGGGTGGCGCTGTAATTTCGTCAGATACGCAAAGAATTCCGTAAGACTTCTATCCGCGCACAAAACAGCATATTACGATATGTTCGCTCTAATTCTTTCTGTGATCTTAGGTTAACAGGTACTGTAAGACATTATCATCACCATTTCCCTTCATTATCTGGAAGCTTCACACGCTCCTGTCGGCCACCAACGCCCCGTATGTCCGCTTCACGATTTCGGGTGAAATCAAACCGCAAAATACGCTATTTAATGTATTGGTCACTTATTCGGCGATTGCTTTTTTTGCCGGCTGGTGTTTCGTGATGAAAATGGAGACAGGGCGGACTTTCGTCTCGGGCGCCCATTCCAGCTTGAAAAGCACTTTTTCGGTTGAATTTCTTCCTGGAGTGATATTCTCTCCCTGGCACTGGGAGAGTTCGAGATGGGGTGAACTGGAAGTGTAAATTTTTCAGAAAACATTATGCCAGATGTACATGATTTCCGGTGAATGGCATTTTGCAGCTTGATATACATGCGATTCTGGTTGGAATCGAGTGGTTTCCAGGTGGATGGGCATGATTTCCAGATAAATAATCACGCTGATAACGGAATCTCAATCCCAGGCAGCCCAAAGCGCCACGTCCAGCGCGAATATTGAGAATAGTGGTCGCAGAATGAGTACGTCGACCATATTTATAGGCCGCTGTGTAGGGCACTGCAAAAAATTCACTGCCAGCTTCACACCATCGAGTAATTATAGCAGTTGTAAGATGCACACCTCCACCTCCACCAAATGTAAGATGGGTACTGGGATGGTTAGAGTACTGTGCGCCGGCGGTAGACACAGGGACACAGGCCTCGTAGACACAGAGGTCGAGCACCACGAGCACACACACAAAGCGATGGCAATGCCGCTCAACACAACGGCAAGAAGTTCGTCGTCGTCTTCGCTTGAACAGGAACTTCTTCGTCGTTACACAGTATATAGGCTGCAATGAACCGGTATGTATCACATATAGTTCTTGCTGTCACATTCGAAGCTATAGAAATCTCATAAAAAGGAACTGCGCGCATTATGCAACTTAAAATGTGGTGGAAATAATCCAGTTAGACTGAGAAAAGCTTCTTTGGTAAAAAAAAAGCTTCGTGATCATTTTATGCGAACAGCTAAGAATAATAAACCGTACGTATGACAAACCCAGAAACTCAGGCATGATTTAAGTAGAAATGTGGCGCTCTCTAACCCCCCCCCCCCCGCCAATAAAAAAAAATTACGTAGGAAGGCCGTGCCGAACTCCACTTTTTCGGCGAAAAATATCCAAGAAGTATACGCATGTGAAATGAGCCCTCGCTCGTAAATTACAGGCCCCTCAAATTGTGTATGTTTCTGTGGTCGCTTAATTTTACTGCCCATGATATTTCTTCAGTTTTACCAGTTAACAGCAACTGAAACAAAGATCTCAGTAAAGGAAGCCAAAATAAATGGTACAGGTCCCGGAAGGAAAAGGGATGGACAGCTCTGATTACAATTAAAGGAAAGCCGCTGTGGTGGTTACAGTAGTATATGCATCTAATTGGGTGTGTAATGTCTTGATTGTAATGATGCGCAAGACATTGCTGTACATGGATTATTCCGTGGTGTTCTCTTACGAGCGCTAAATAATTATAATCAAATTTCTTTCTCGTGCTATTTCGGTTTCAACAGCCTATAGCGATGGCTGTGATGCCAACGTGTGTATATAGCTAACAAGGCAAAAGCGGGGCCTAAAGCTGGTCCTTCATAGTGCAGATATCGCGCTTACTGATACTGATAACTGTTGCTATTCTGTGCATGTGCTGTTTGTGTCAGTTGTCTGCACTGTGCTTATGGTTCACAGGTCACGGGAGACATGAAAAAACTGCGATACGTTGATTAGTCGTTCTACTTCGCTATAATGCAGTCTGCTTCAAGAATCGGAATGACAACGAATGTAGAAGCAGAGATTATATTGTAGTTTTTTCATGTCTCGCGCTTCTTGACCTATAAGCCACTTTGACGGTACAGTCATCGTTCGGCTGTTAAAAACCGAAACCGAAACAGCATGACAAAACATTTCCCTGCTCACAGATCTACAGTACCTACCGCAAAAAAAGAAGAACTGTGAAAAACGGTCATTTACGCTCATATTAATGAAAAAAAAGGTATTGGTTTGAGAGTTCAGTGGTGCAAAGCGGCGGCGTGATGGTTACGTAACTGTGGAGGCCGAGACCGCGCGCCAATAGCGCAGTCTATTTTTCCCTGGTGCGCTCCTTCGTGCCTCGCCTTCGTTGAGTGCGTCTGTTAATCTTTGTCGCCTTTTTGGTACTCGGTTCAAAGGCTTTCTTTTACCAGCAGGCCGTGCACTTTATCGCAGCATGCCTCCTAAAAAACGGTAACTTGCTTATTTTGAGCCCGGTGCGTCGTCAGCGAAAGTTCCGCGGCAAACCGTGTGGAGCCAGCGGCAAAGGGAACCGCCGAATGAAGTTTCACAGGTGAGCCGTTGCGCATGGCACGTTTCCAAATACGCCCACTACCCCCCAATTTCTCCCCGTACTCCTTGGACTTTACCTTGCGCTTCTACGAAAAAAAAATCAAAAATCGATGAGCAGAGGCAAGTAAGCCTGTTTCTAGCGTGTCGTGGGGCCCGCACCGAATCGAGGCGAGTGCATATTTGAGGGATGGGGGCGGATTTAACAGGCAGTGGTGAATAGGTGAGGCGTGTTTCCGAAGTGAATGCAAACAACCATGGAAGAATCGTCTGCCAGCTTTTTCCGGTTACAAATTTCTCTCATGCACTGCCTTCTTGCCGTGCATTCGTGCCGTGCATTGCCGTGCATTCGTGCATCGTTTATTCGCTAATCTATTTGTGCTGCGACATTGCGTATTGCACTGTAAGATCAGCGCGTGCTGTGTATGAACGCGTCCTGAGCGCAGAAAATGACAATTACGAAAGGTACGAGTGTTTTCTCGAGTGTATGCACGGCAGTCGGCTGTGTGCGCGAAATAGTTTAACGCGTTGGTCGTTATATATTTGTTTTTTTTTGCTGCATCACGAAGGCAACGAAGGCTGAGCTTGCACAGTTTAGCAAACGATTGATGTATTTGCCTCAAAGCGTGTAAAAGCTGCCAGTGGGCTAGCACATACATGCAACCGTGCGCGTCTCAACACGTCCCACTGCGTACGCATAGGAAGCATCCGACCGTTTACATTATTGTGGTTGTACTTCATGCGAGTACACGCTACGAAGCAGAACAGAGTCGACGTCTGGTTGGTCTTGCGATGATGCAATACAATCAGCGGTGTTGCAGTGGAAATAAATTAGTGTTAGAAGCGAATTAACACAGCGACTGCCGTGAAGCAAGCAAGCAGGGGGAGAAATTTGGAACCGGAAACAGGTGTAGCAGACGACTTTTCCATGAGCCTCTGCGCTTACTCTGGAAACGCACCTCACCCATTGAAAGGGGACAATCTATCCCCCTCCACAAGCCTGAAATTTTGCATAGGAAAATTTTGCTTATCCCAATTTTCCGAAGAAAAAAAAATCTCCAAGCAGTACACAGTTCAAGTGGTTTGCCCCCCACCCCCCTTACACGCACACACACTGATGTACTACCCTACTGCCCTTTGCCCCAGAATGAATCTAAATTTTCGTGTAAATGTTGAGGTGTTCAGAGGCAATTCTTGAATTCAAGCGAAGCCCCATAGATATGTGCACGTAGACTTGCTGTGGTGACTATGTGTTTAGGTGCTTGGCAGTTGAGCCCGAAAATGCATGTTTGGTTTCTTGTGTGCCCTTTTGATAGTTTAATGTTAGCTGCCTGTGAACCAGGCAGATGCGGTATTATGAGAAAATGTATTATTTTATTTCCCTATGTTTCCTGCCCACTCAGTTGTGCTAATGCTTGTTCTATGCATGGGCTCATGCCGCTGTTGATCAACTCTCTTTTTAAAAATATTAGCGTCTCTTGTTGTTGTCTGCCTTGTGTGACTGTTGTGAAATCATACTCAACGAAACTGGCAACGCTGAACTGTAAGGCGGCTTGTCGCACTTTCACTCTTGGTCCTACCTTTTTAACACTTTCCCATATAAAATTTAAAGGAGGGTAGATTCCAAATTTTGGTTGCCTATGTTTTCTTGTTTGTAATGGTGTGTTAGACATTACTATACATGGAACACCATGAGGTATCTGGCTACAGCTGCCAAATAATAATCAAATTTCATCTCTCACCTGATTCGGCTTCTGTTACAAAAGCAGTGTGATGGCTACGATGTCAGGTCAGTATAGGTCACATGAGGCATGAGGACAGCTGCAATATAATTGCTGCTGCTTCACTCATTGCGATTCTGCTGCTGTGGTGGCTCAGTTGTTATGGTTCTCGACTGTTGACTTGAAAAGCGGGGGTTAAGTCCCAGCCACTATGATCACATTTCAGTGGAGTTGAAATGCTAGAGTCTCATGTGTTGCGCGATGTCAGTACACATTCGAGAACCCCAGGTGTGGGTGAAATTATCCGGAGCCCTCCACTTTGGGATCCCTCATAGCCGGGGTCGCTTTAGGACGCCACAACTCCCATGAACCATGCACCAAACCCATTGCCATTCCAGCTCTTGCGGCAAGCTGTTTTTAGCATCACAGTGAATTAAAGTTATGAAGCAGTGATTATGTTGCACTTTTTATTTGTGTCTCACGTGACTTATACTGACCTTACACGTTGTAGCCATTACTTGACTGTTGAAGCTGAAACAGGTGAGATACGAAATTCGATTATAAATTATTTAGTGATTGTAGGTCAATGTCACATGGTGGTCCATGTATACTATCTCTTATGGATCATTATAAAGAAAAAAACATAAACCTGTGATGAAAATATTAAAATGTGAAGGGAATCGGAATGATGTTCACGCGGAATGATACCAACTCGGGGTATACATGAACAGGTTGCAGTCATTCACTTCGATACTGATGTTTTTTTCTTCTGTTGCTGATGTAGCCTTTCCAATGTTTTTTGTAGCAAGCTGAAGATGAGGTACATGACAACGCCTCTACAAGTCATCCCAACTTGGATGATGAGCCTTCAACCCTGCATCTTGATGACAGCATTTCTGATGCACAACTGCCAAGGCTTGATGAGGACACCAATGGGCTTGACAACCATGTGCTAGAGGACCCCGATGAAGACTTGTCGGAATTTATCAGAGTGAACTCCGAGTCGAGACTTCCACACAGAACACTACCCACCTGCAGGCGATGCTGCTTGTATTAACATTATAAACATTTGTTGTTGCTGCTGGCCTTCCTTGGACACAAGTGGACAGCTTGTTGAAGCTGTTGAATGCATTTCTTGGCTAGAACGTCTTCCCATCGACAAAATATGGCTTTATGAAGTTATGGGATTTGCACAAATCAAGGATGGTGGAAGTCCATACATACTGCCCAACGTGTGAGTGCCTGACATCAAGCTGCGGCCTAGATTTCCAGCACTGCATTAATTGGGCAGCCATAATGAGTATGGCACAGCTGGTGAAAAAAAGGAAGCTTTTTCATAACTGTCGACCTCAAGCATCAGCTACAGTGTCTCTTAAAGAAGATTGGGGATATAGTTGGCGCAAACCTCCAGAAACTGACAGCTGAAACTCATCAGGGAGCTTATAAGGATATCACAGATGGCCAACTGTACAGAAAGGTCCGCCGTGAAAGGAACATGAATTGGAGTGACCTGACTGTTAGCGCTAACAGCGATGGATCGCCAGTATTTAAGTCGAGCAAAAAGTCAGTCTGGCCAATTCAAGTAGCGCTTAATGAGCTCCCTCTTCCCTATCGTTGGAAGAACATCCTCATCGGCGTCATTTGGTTTGCCAAAGGTCACCCACCTACTCGCCTCTACTTGAAGACATTTGTTGAGAAATTCCACACTATGGGCAGCTTCACGTGGTCATTTGCCAGCAAAGTTGTGCAGTCAACAGTGAATGTGTTGTGCTTTTGTGTTGACTCGCCAGCTCGCGCTTCACTGCTTAATGCTAAGCAATACAACGTATACTATGGTTGTTCTTCGTGCCTTCAAAAAGAAACGCTTGTTGATGGTAAGAATTGTTTCAGTCATGTTACAAGCTTTGCTTCTTCTGCTTTCTGCACACTGTACAGCTCTAAGAACATAATTTTGTTGCTTAAATGCATTCACATGCAACAAGCACCATACTCGTATCCCATCTGGTTGATATCAACTGTTAGCAGGTATAAAAATACTGGTTCATATCAGTTTGAACAAGGTTGTGTTCTAATACAAAAACAACTTCGTGTTGCAGCAACTTGGTGACAGAGGGCCATGATGATGACGTGACAGTCTGTGCTTCCCCATAAAAGCAGTGAAAGAAATTTCACTTGGGAAGGATTATCACCCATATGGGGGAGAGAGAGAGACTCGAAGATGGTATGGAAGAGAAAAGGATGGCAAATTTGCTTGATTGTGACAGCTGTAACTCTGCTACTTAGTATTTTAAAGAAATTTTTCTATTCACATATTCCAGAGATTAAGCCTGACAAGTGCCAGGGTATAGCAGTTTTCGACCATAGGGATCACAGGTCTTCTAAAACTCCTCATAAGTATTCTGAAACAAAAGGCTGTTGTGGGGTGCTTAGTTTACCCTCTAGCAGGCATAATGACAAAGGAAGGACATTTTGCGCGTTGGTGAGCAGTCACATTTAGCTTTGTGTTTACTGTGAGAAATATGTGCAGATATGCACAGGGCACTTATTTCTAGCTACGAGGATATTGGGTGCTGTTAATTATGTCAGCAAATGTCTGTGCTGTCTGTTTAAACTCTTGTGATAAGTTTATTGTCTGGTGATCCAAGACATACGAGGTGTGAAGACTGGAATCACAGTTGTCACCTGTGGTGCACATGTATGGATTCAGAATGGAAAAAATTGCCACTTGGAAGTTCTATCTTACACAAGCACTCTTGTAAACTTTTGTACCTCTTCCTGCAGAAGCTATGCACATTAGAGGTCAGGAAGGTTAACTGTGCAGGTCAGATTCCATAGTGATCCTAATAACCCAGAGCTTTTCATTAGCATCTCCCATAGCCTAGTTCTACCTCTTGGTAGTTGGGTTCTGCATTGAAAATAGGGCATGCAAGCTCCACATGGTGACCTATTGCCCATGTACATATTCTGAGTGTAACATGAAAAGCCTAATTTTGCAAAATGGGCTTGTGCATTGATTGAAGGTAGATGTGGTAGCATTGCATGTAGTTTAAGTTATTGTAGCATTTCATACCCATCACTTACATGTGCATTCGTACTCTCCTGTCTGTTCTTTAGCATGTATTTCTTTGTTTATTATGCATAGTACTATGACAAATTGATCTGTCAATTCTTTTTCAGGCACCCTGAAATATATCATGGAGGGGCGAGATATGGTCGAGCGATGCCATGACACTGTGTACAGTTCAATGAAACTTGCAGCCAGGCGAGACCGTCCTGTGGATGGTATGAAGGGCTTGTCAGCCGTCGCAACCCTCAGCACATTTTACCTGTCGTGGAACTTTCCACCAGACTACATGCACTGCGTACTGGAAGGTGTCACATCACAGCAAATGGAACTTTGGCTGTGTTCACCAGGGAGTGCCTGGCACATTGGGAATCATGTGAGGGAGTTGAATGACCGCCTGTTGAAAATTCGGCCACCAATTTCATCAGATTGCCAAGACTGGTAACTGAGCGCTCGTTTTGGAAAGCTACAGAGCGGGGATATTGGCTTCTTTATTACAGTGCACCTTGCCTCTTCAATATGCTCCGGCAGAGATATTTGACGCATTTCTGCCTTCTTGCACAGAGTTTATTTTTACTCTTACAAGCAAGTGTTGAAGAGACAGATATTTTTTGTGCCGAAAGGCTTCTTGTGGAGTTTGTTGAGCAGATGCCAATTCTCTATGGTGAACACACCCTGACATTCAATGTGCACCAACTTGTGCACCTTGCAAAATCTGTGCGCATGACTGGGCCACTGTGGGCAACCTCTACCTTCCCATTTGAAGGAGGGAATGGTGACATTCTCAAGCTGGTTTCTGCAGCGAAAGGTGTTCCACATCAAATGGCAGAGGGCTTCATCATGCGAGAGGTGCAGAAGTCCCTGAAGCGTCTGGTACTACTGCCACCCTACCTGAACAAGCAGCAAAAGCTGATCTCGGGGAAGCAAGGCAATAAGCTCCAGTTAGGAGTATTAGGTTCGCCATTGCAGCCTGGCAGTCTTGAATGCCATATTCTGGATTTGATCAGCCAGACCATTGGTGCTGTGCCCAGTATGAGTGAATACCTCAGAGCACGTATTAAAGGGTTCACTGTACATAGTGCCAATTACAACAGGACCGAGAAAACGTGCTCTGAATATCTTCGAACAGATGATGGCAAGTTTTGCGAGTGATCAAAATCTTTTTAGTGGAAAACAGTATCTTCTTACTCTGCCAAGAACTAATTACCGAGGAAAGCTTTATGCCTTTCATGTTCACTGCTGAACACCCTCCGACTGATGTTGGGTTGTGCCTAATTTGTGAGCAGAAAGTTATTTCACCTTGTGTGCTTGTGGCACAGAGCGACCAGTCACATATTGTGAAGGTGCCCAATCTCTATGAAAGTGATTAGGAACAGATGCCAGGGACAAATTTAAATTGGCTTATAGCCAATCCCTGCGACGCTGCGTATGACCAGAAGTTTTCTATGTTGTCCGTCTAGCGCCCAATTATGCATGCTGAAGGACTGTTCCCACACTGTTTTTTTTTGCACAGTCCATTTTATTTGTTTGTAGTCTTATGTTTTAAAGCATTGGGTCGATGCTTCTTTGAAAGGGGAGAAATTCTGTTAACCTTTGTAGTGTTTGTTTATTCTTCAGTGTTGCCGGTGCGCCGCTTTATTGCTTTGGCTGTGATGCAAGACGCGACCAGATTTATCTCGATTGATCGCATCCAGGCGGAGCCGCTTCTACGTTATTCCAGAATGTTCTAGTAACTTTGCACGCTTTATCTCGAAAGTTCGCTATCAGCTTTAAATTCAGCATGGCCAGGCATTCTGTCCGACCGCAGAGTTCGCCTGTTGCTACGCCGCCGCGGAGTCATTCAGTTCTTTGCTTGTGCAAGTCAGCACAAAAAAAGTTTCTGTTAGAAGTAATTTTCGCTGTCTTCTTGCTCTCCGTACTGCAGTCACCACTCTGTGACAATATTTGCCTCAGTTGTATGGAAGGTGTGCACCTTTTGATGCATATGTCATTTGAAGTTTATTTCCTTGTGCTGTTCTCGATTATTGTGAAACATCTCTGCATCTCTGTGTTGCACTGTTATAGGTCATTGTATATAGAAGAAGCATTCTGTCTAATGTCCAGTGTGTAGCCCTGTTTGTAATTACTAAAGTTGAATGTGGCTTGTAATCGCATTTTTCATATGCCATATTTGGCCTAAGGTTCAAATGTACGTGTTTTGGTTTGTTATGTGAGATTGTTAGTTTGTAATGTGAGGTGTGTTAAAATAGCGCTTCATTTGTAGTGTAAATAAAGAATTATGATGTTTGATATATAATTTTCACATATGTTTATGAAAACATGTTAGGAGGTTACGTTAATTATCATTCTACTCAACATTGTTTCACAGAGGCGGTTAGATCTAGCTGCATCTAGCTGCTTCTGCTGCATACGTTCTGCTTGAATTGGTATGTTGAGGCACTTGCATCAGCACACAACATCCAGTGAAGCAAAGTTAGGGCATGCTTAAGCATCAAACACTTCTGCCCTTCGCTTTACCTGAAAAATGGTTGGTATAGTTCTGTACTGCACTTTGTGATCAGTGCGACGCGCGTTTGACAAGAAGTCCAGATTAGGATGGATGCACTCTACCAATATTTGTCTTTGCTGTGTATACCCCCAAACTGAAGTAAACTAAATTAGGTACTGCAGTGTAGTTGTATACGTTTACAACAGCACACTAACTTCCTGTGTGTGTCAGCCAGAATGTGGTTGATTGGTGTCCAAACCTTAACGCCTATTCAAAGTGTTTTTCATGCCAAAATTAACCAATCCACTCCTAAGTGCAATTGACGACCAAAACAGTGTGCACAGCACAACCCATGCAGTCTGGTGTATGCACTACAGCACACTAACACTGCACGCTGTGGGTACCAAAATACACCAATCAAGTGTGGTGTGCATGCTGCAACACACCAACGTTTTCTGGTGTGCACGCTACAACACGCCAACCCGTTGTGGTGTGCCCGCTGCAGCCCACCAACCCAGTCTGGCGTGCACACTGCAACACACCAGCCCAGTCTGGCGTGCACGCTGCAACACACCAACCCAGACTGGTGTGCACACTACAACACACCAACCCATTCTGGTGTGCACACTACGACACACCAAACCGGGCTGGTGTGCACACTAAGACACACCAAACCGGGCTGGTGTGCACGTTACAACACACCAAAACGATCTGGTGTGCACACTACAACACACCAGCCCGGTCTGGTGTTAACATCAGAACACACTCCATTCCATCGTCTTAACAGAAATTTTCTGTTATTGTATGTTTTCTGTTTTTACTTTTTCTGTCATTTCACAGGGTTTCTTGTTGGCAATTAACAGAAAATGTCTGGGAGGATGACAGAAATTTTCTGTTTTTGCTTTTTTCTGTCATTTCACAGGTTTTTTCGATTTGCTGCTAACAGAAAAATTCTGTGATGTTCCATTTTCTCTTACCATATTTTCTGTCATTTAACAGCTTTTTTTTCATGACTCACAGAAATTTTCTGTGAAGCTCCATATTCTGTCATTTCACACACTTTATTTCTTTCACATCATCTTTTAGTGACTGACATAAAAATAGATACAGAACATTAGGACTGCTGCCACATTTCAATAGAATAAAATATTTCACCGCTTTTAAACAATCACAAGCAAAGGCAAGTGAGTATTCAAGAATATTGGAAAATATGCAGTGTTAAACAATGCAATCATGGCTGATATTTTACTATACAGTAATATCTTTCAGCATCACTGAATTAAGTTAAACGGTAGGAGGGTGGCCGAAGAAAAAAAGAAACTTACGTTGCCCTGCCTGCACTACAGGCGTACAGTAAACGCATGCAAAATATGCAGTAATGACAAGTAAAGTAGAAACGAAACCTGCGCCTTTCTGTCATACAGAATGGCATGATTCACTCTAAAATAGTAATACAAAACAATGAATACGAAACGATGTAATAATACCTGAACAATGAACACAACCAGTCACTAAACTAATGGCAAGCTTAAGCAAAAGGAGAGTATTGGAAAAATATGCTTTGCTAATGACTAGTGCTGCATTAAGCAGCAAGATGAAAGCAACAGGACATAACGGATGCCATGGGCTGTATGCCTTATCACAGTTTAACTGGAAAACATTTTTTCACTCCAGTTAGTACGTCTTATCTTGAGACTACAATAACTTTAAAATGAAAACAAGTAACACAGACAAGATAGCAAGTAGTGCTACAATTCATACAACCAGCCACTGAAGTGTAACAGCAAGTATAAGCATAAATAAGGCATCTTAAGCAAATTGTGTCTTGCCTGACACTAGTATGAAATGAAGTGAGATAGAAGCAACAGGACATAAAGCATGCCACAAGCTGTTTGACTTATCAGTGTAACCATATAACATTGATTCTCTATACATAGTACATCCACTCTTGTGACTACTGCATGATAAGTCATTCCACAGGCTGTTTGGTTTATCACAGCGTACACAAAATATTGATTTAAAAAGTCAAATTTCAGAACATTTAAAAGTCAAAGTCTTGCATGATGAGGGAAGGAACTTTTGAAGAGGGGCAGTGTTGCTTCTTCTTCGAGTGCTCTACCTTCGTTCCCCGGACAGGATTCACAGCTGCAATGGTCCTGAAACAAGGACAGAGCATTGTTACTCCTCGGACAGTTAGCATATCTATACTGTCTTCAAAGAAATAATAAACATTGCAAGAAGACTGCACCCCTCCTCCTACCCCAAAATTTAATTCCTTTGTAGCCCACATTTCAGTTTCATTGTGAGCACTAGTGAATATATCCAGTAGTCTTTAGTACTCAGTACAAAACCAGACTTCAAGCCAAAATAAACCTTTCCTAAATAAGGTTTTTAACAGCCATAGTGTTTTGTTACTTGCGTGAAAGCTGCTCACTGAACTCCAACACTAGTTTTTAAAGGGATGCCAAAACAACTCCATGAAACCTGTTGTTCTTGGGTAAAATTCATTCTCTCTGCACTTTCCCAATTTGTTGCACGCCGCGGTGGCTCAGTGGTTATGGTGCTCGGCTGCTGGCCCGAAAGACGTGGGTTTGATACCGGCCGCGGCAGCCGAATTTCGATGAATGCGAAATTCTAGAGGCCCGTGTGCTGTGCAAATTCAGTGCACGTTAAAGAACCCCAGCTGGTCGAAATTTCCGGAACCCTTCACTACGGCGTCCATCATGGCGTAAGTCGCTTTGGGACGTTAACCCCCAATAAATCGAATCAAACCAATTTGTTGATGTCAGTGTGGCAGCGAAAAAATGCATTTATTGCTGAGAAAACTACATTCAAAAATTTGCCGGTAACTAAATTCAAATTTTGATGTATACGCCAAAAAGGACTTCATGACCTCATTTTGAAGTTAGTTGCGGGGCTGCTTAGGGCCTTGTTATCTGCACCCAGAAAACTGACGAGTCAGTAGATTGCAGTCTACTTAAAAATGAGGCAATGATGACAACACCTGCACTTTGTTTCTTCATTTTATGTAGCTTGTAAAAGCACCATTTCAGTCTCCTTGCAATCAGACAGTAGCCTCTCCACAAAGGCCAACTTCAGTTTCCATTCTATGTTCCTTCAAAGCGCTTTCTGACACCAGAGTAGCAATGTCTATGTATACACAGGCCGAATCATCAGCATGCCTATTCTGTGTCACCCGAAAGTACAGCCGTAAGCAAAAATCTTTTGACAGGTAATAAGTAAGTTTGCAGCACATATTGACGTGCTTTGCCTTTACAGAGATTCAGATGCATGACGAGGGATGTGCACATCTTAGTGAAGCTGGAATTAACAGAACTGAGCAGAGGCTTGTTTGCATTACTAATGCCCAAGTAGTGATACGCAAGTCTAAAATGAGGGCTAGTGCTGCAGAGCAAGCTGTTACGTGAATGTGACGTTACCCTCTTAAATCTGCACTCAGCTTCCACTGTCCAAGAATAGTGCAAAGTGCCTGCTGCCCTGAGTAAAAAACTTTTCTGACCACAACCTCAAGAAATAACCCAGCTAAAGACACATGCAGAATGCACACAAAATATTCTCTGTAGGCAGAATCAAAACAAAATTAAGCTTCGAATAATAGCTTCGAATAAAACTTTTCGTTGAGCATTGGAAGTCACACATTTTCAGTGCTGTAGCATTTTCCCCATATGCCGCTAGTACGGCTCACATGCAGGCCTCAACAATGCAAGTACTAACAGCCTTTATCAGTATCCTGGCTTATCCTCAGTTTGAACAGGGCTGCAAGGAAAAGCTACTTTCAGTATCGCGCATAGCAGTCCTCGAGGCTAGTCTACACAGCTGAGCGTGTCTGTACAGCATCCTGGGCTCCTCAATCCTTCCACATATAAATTCCCCCCTACAGATGCACTTTGGAAGAAATATGTGCGGCTTACAGCGCACCCATCAAGAAAGCTTCATGTTAAATGCAGCAATAACATTGCTGTATCTCTCATCAGAAATCCTCACGTAACTGACTGAGGAGCCAATTTATTGAGGCACACATAGCGAGGTATGTGCCACCACAATAGGCAATGCTCTATGCATGGGTTATCTTGCATAGTATACAATTCAAGACTTTAGGCTGAAATACCGCAAAAAGGAAGTCTTCCAGTCGACGGCACACACCAACCATTACGATGTTGTGGTTATTTTGGCTAATTTGTGGTTTATCCTTTCCCTTTGCCAGCTCTTGTGACGGATTAGCAAGTGCATGGGAATTAACAATGAAGTCGTCAGAATCATTCAACACCATAGGGGCATTTGCTGCTGCATTCTTCAGTTGTATCCACCTATAGTCACAATATGAAGCATTGCCTAACAGTTCACGCTCAAATGAATGCAAATCAAAATACAAAAGGGAAAAACCCAAACTTCCCATTAGGAGTGAACCTGTCTCCGACAAGTGGGAGCAATGCCAGCCTTAGGGGAGGGTGACCGGTGCAATCGCACAAGACATCACCAAAATGGGGATGCTGAGTTGCCCTGTGGGTGTTATGCTACATCCTCCCATCCTCTACCCGCCTTCTCTCTGTCCCTTGACCTTCAAAAGAAACATTTCCAGAGCTCTTCAAAATGAGGGAGACAATATGTATGCCTGAAGCATGCCAAAATGAGTGGATAACTCGCTACTGTAGAGGGTTGCAAAGGGTGCATGCACCTTACAGACGCGGCATAGTTTCAGGTGTCGTTTGCTGCGGGCAGGACCATCTAAATGACATTCTTTCCACCTGTAAGCTCTGCTGCGGCAGAAGGGAAAGGGGTAGGGGAGGACAGTTGTGTTTAGAGAGCTTTGTCAGTTCACTGCTTAGCCCTTGTCCCGTCTCAGTTGTGCAGATTCTTTCCATCTTCGAACTTAATACTGCATTCAGCACGCCCTGTGCATTATCTAAATCGGAACACATCTGACTGTGTCTAGCTGTATTGCATTTAATGGTGGTAGGAAATAATGTGTGCACCATTTCTCTCCCTTTTGCATGCTCTGCTCTGTGAGAATTTAGCCCATGGCTAAATCTCATCCAACATGATAGTGGATGCTGCCAGCCAGTGCACTACTGCTGCGTGCAACACTCTTCTCTGCGAAGCATTTGCAAGTTGCATGCCACATATTGTGACTTGTGGGGAGTTTCAAATGGAAGTTTTCCCATTCTTATATCGCCGGCTGTCATTCAGATGAAGTAAAACAAGCCCAGCTCTCCCAAAAAATCCCCGATATATGTCTTCACACCCGGTTGCACGTGCATATATATAGCACTACCATCGCTCGCACCAGTTCACATATATAAGCAGCAAGCTACGCGGCGTGCACCAGCAGCTTGGTCCTTTCGCACTGGTCTTGTAATCTGTCAGCTCTGCTCATAATTTAAGCAAGTTATCACCAGCACTGAAGCGCAGCAGAATGCTTGCTAGATCGAGCGCCTATGCTCTGCACAGCACGCATATTCCTAGATGCACCTATCCGGATTACATAAGAAACATGATGCTAGCTCTTTCTTATCACCAGATATAATATTCATCTTTAAAATATTTATATTATGCCTCACAGCCATGCAAAAGCAATAGTATGGGGAATTTATTTACAGCGTTGACCTGGGTGACTCGAAGAGATACTGCACCACAACACAAAACAGCATTGTGGAGGAGCAAGCACAAAGCAGGAAGCATGTACAGACCACTTCCGGGCCAACATTTACATTTCTGAGGGGAATACAAGGAAAGTGCCCAGCTCGCTGCTTGGTCTTTCAGGCGGAAATTTGCACATATTGAGTGGTTCGAGCTTAGCATGAGCCAATGGGCCCTTCTCAGCCAATGCCACACACCACACGTGTACTTGGAGCACTGATCCTGCACACGCACTCAGCTTCGACTGAGGGACAGCGGATCGTCGCAAGTAAACAAACCTTCAAGTTCACATAGCCGACTTCAGCGCAAAACAGAAAAGCACACATGTGCACCATGCTGCATGGAAATAGCCGGGAATAATTTTGCAGTTCACACACCCTAATCAAACGACATGTGGTGAACGGTGCAACCGGAGAACATGGTGTTTGTCATGCGATCAAGCGGTTCATTGCATGGAGCTCTCAGATTATGTGCGCCAAACACCAATTGGCCCATTCCGGGCAGTGAGTAAACATTCTTGAACCCAAGGTACGACTAATCCTCATAGAATTCAAAGGAGAACTATGAGAGTAAATCGAGAAGACTGCCAGGCAAGAATCAAATTGCCGGACTTTGAAAAACACTGGGTTGACCCGGAGCAAAAAAATGCTCCGGGTATACCCAACGTACTAAGGGGAGGAAATGCACCGGGTCCATCCGGCGTACCTTTAGCCAAAGCCTCCTCTCGCAGTCAGTAGTGAGAGCACACCATACAAAAATTTCACTGCTCTATTTAATAACCCCATTGTGAGTTATATAAACAAAAGACAGCAGATGAATGCAATTCCAAAAAATGCTGGAGCTAAAGAAGATTATTTTTTGACAGAACTCACAAAATGACTGCTAACGTGAACAAGGAAGCCTCATTGACTTAGTGTGCTCAAAACATTGGCTGCAAAAATGAAGCACTGTGGTTGCAAAGGCTTGTACACTTACACCATGATTCCAGTCATGTTGACTGACATGATAAGTACAAACACCATGCATGACCAGCCACTAAACCAGAGTGACAAGCAAGCCACTTTCTTCCAGTTCCCTGACTTTTCCATGGTTTCCCCGACTATTTAAGTCAAAATCCTCTGAATACTGAACAGACGGAAAAACACAGTGGCCAATGGTAATGGACAGTATACATGATCTATTCACAGCAAAAAACTATATACTGAAACTTCAAATGCTGCAATCAAAATACATTTGCTCTTATTTGAGGCAGCTGATTTCTTCTTGAAGAAAGTCCAGCTTCAATGCGACTTATGAAGCTATCTTTGCTTTTTGTGTTCCATTTCTCTAACACAACTGGTTAACATAACCTTTATTCTTCTGAGCATACGTTGTCTCCACTAAGTGTGTTCATATTTCAAATTTTTATTTTAAAGTGCAGAGTATTAAAAATTGGCTTAGATTACAAGACAAATGTGTTTCCACATAATACAGCAATGAAAAGCACCAGACATTGGACAAATATTTAAATCCTCATCAATTATCCTATCCGAACACCGATTAAGCACCACAAAATACAAAAACAAAATACAAAATATAGCATACCCTCCAAATAACGCCAGAACCACATCAGCTGCCATAGCTCAAGTTCAAAGAAGCTCCAGCAGCCGTAGTGTAAATGCGATCAAACCATCACAAAGTTCATCGCACAGTTACATGAACACAAGTCCTCGTACTTACTAATAGCGAAAGAATGCTGACAATTTCTGCGAAGTACCATCTACGACGTCAAATCCATCAAATCTGCATGGCGACACATTCAAATCTATCCATAAACAATGGATGGTTACATGTCCACAAAAGGGTTACCGGCATTGCATGCACATATGCACTCTTCAGTAAACCCTCTCCCCCAGGTGCTGTGCTCCTCTGGGCAAGTATCTATGACCCCTATGAGCAAGCAACGTGTATGACTTCCACCAAAATAGCCATATAGTGCTACATAATCTCAGAAGCAATATAGTACCATGTACCCCTTCCAACCCTTTCATATTAGTGACTGGGCACCATAGGTGACTGGGCAGGCAGTATAGCCATAATCTGTGAAGAAGTGGTTGAAGATCAACTCCACAAAAAATAGTTTTATCTGTCTTCCATTTCTACAGATTTTTCAGAGCGCTATTTTACCAGCTGCTTTAATCAAGCAGCAGCAGCAGCAAAATTTCATTCCATAGCTGATTCGTTGCCTGGGTTCAGGAAACATTTTCTTACTTTTTGAAAATTGCTTTTGCACTTTGTTAGCATTTTCATAAAAAGGTCTTATGATAAAGTGGTATATACCTATAACTTTTATTATAATAAGGGAGTCATTACTCATTGGCATCCACCCGAGCGCAGCCATACGGCTACAAAGGAAAGCTATACAGCTTTCACAGAAACTTCGTATTTAAAGAAAAATTCGTCCTGGTCCGGGGTTCGAACCCAGGACCAGCGCTTCACCGGAGCAGTCGCTCTACCAATTGAGCTAACCGGGACGGCAAGCTTATGGTAGGGCTAGACTGAATTGATCAATAACTCGAAGTGGGAACAGTGTTGGTCAAATGTTTAGGGGAATCCTCCAAGGTGGAGTAGATTTGTAATAAGGGAGTAATTGCTCATTGGCATCCACCCGAGCGCAGCCATACGGCTACAAAGGAAAGCTATACAGCTTTCTCAGAAACTTCGTAGTTAAAGAAAAATTCGGCCTGGTCCGGGGTTTGAACCCAGGACCACCGCTTCACCGGAGAAGTCGCTCTACCAATTGAGCTAACCAGGACGGCAAACTTATGGTAGAGCGAGAGCGAATTGATCAATAACTCGAAGTGGGAACAGTGTTGGTCAAATGTTTAGGGGAATCCCCCAAGTTGAGTTCGAACCCCGGACCAGGACGAATTTTTCTTTAACTACGAAGTTTCTGAGAAAGCTGTATAGCTTCCCTTTGTAGCCGTATGGCTGCGCTCGGGTGGATGCCAATGAGTAAATACTCCCTCATTACAAATCTACTCCACCTTGGGGGATTCCTCTAAACATTTGACCAACTTTTATTATCACTGCGTATTTGAGAAGTGGCAAAACCAAAACAAGAAAGGCTATCACAACTCAGTTAACAAGCGAGATAGGTACTTACTGCTGTGTGAACTCCAGGCAGAGGCTTGTTTCCTTGGGGTGCACAACATTGAAAGCAAAGTGCACCAAAAACATCAGCTTGAAAGCCTGGCATGTGTTGGCTGCGTGCATCACTGGTAGGGTGTCGATGCATATGGTGAAGCGCCTCGCAGTAAGAAAACTGCGTCCTGCACAAACAAGTTTTAAATCAGGAATGCTCGCCCGAGTGCGGTACCACAGAGTTATACCTTTTGCAATGATGAAAGGAGAACATGGCATGTCCCCGATGTCGTAATCACTGGCATATCCCTGGCATAAGAGGGAGTTAAATGCGTATAAGAATTGTCTACTAAAGTAGCACCATGTGAAAGCTGCAACTTTAAACCAATTACAAATAAGCATGCAGCAGAGTATAAGCATAAATAAGTCATTTCTGCGCTTGCTCAGGCTCTTTTTTTTTCCCAACAATGCGTGGTGAAATGCTTTGGAGTGTATACAAATAAGCGTCAATCACATACAAAGGCCCTAAAGATCAGCATAGGCATTTACAAGTGCTGGATTGTCTACAATACATAAACAGTGCACCGTTTTAGTCAAATGCA
This sequence comes from Amblyomma mixtum, assembly GCF_055824585.1. NCBI lineage: Eukaryota > Metazoa > Arthropoda > Arachnida > Ixodida > Ixodidae > Amblyomma > Amblyomma mixtum. The sequence continues at coordinate 266,598 of NW_028317716.1, forward strand.
GCCCAAGAACACAGTGTAAATGCCTCTCAAGAGCAAAAGAGGCCCTCCATCGAGTGGTGTCAAGAGACTGTCCTAGCACTGCAGTTGATCCGGCCGACCGGTAGTGAATAACCTTGCACCTGCCAGCCCCCTCAAATGTCACACTACTAGGTCACAGGGGAATTATTTAACATAAGTAGAGCGCAGCTTGCGTTTTATCACAAGCAACCGAGCAAACTGTTTGTACATGACTATGTTTTAAGTAAGCAAACAAGGGAAGGGGAATGAGGGGCTCGTTATAATTATGAAAGAAGCCAACAGCCACAGAAACCAAGGGGCACAGGGGATTTTTAATTAATTTATTTATTTTGTGACGTCACACCTGCGGTAACTCAGGACGTTCTACGTCCGCCGCTTATGAGCATGGGTGGCGCTGATGAACACGCTCAAGGTTAGGTTACTTGTAAACATAAATACCCCCGAAAGCAGATTTGACAGCCGTCGCCGTAGCTCAGAGGTAGAGCACCGGACGCGTAATTCGGAGGTCGTGGGTTCGGATCCCACCGGCGGCATGTGGTTGTTTTTTCTTCTGCTTTTCTAATCAATTAGCTTTAAGCGATAACATATTCACTAATATTCTAAATTGATCAACACCACAAAATAAATAAATTAATTAAAAATCCCCTGTGCTCCTTGGTTTTTGTGGCTGTAGGCTTCTTTCATAATTATAACGAGCCCCTCGTTCCCCTTCCCTTGTTTGCTTAATTGCTTAGCGAGGGCCTCGGTTCTGGCAGCCTTGACGCCATAGGAAGCATAATTGGGTTCTCACGCAGCTTCCACCCTCTCCGTTCGATGACGTTCTACGTCACACCTGCGGTAACTCAGGACGTTCAACGTCCGCCGCTTATGAGCGTGGGTGGCGCTGATGAACACTCTCAAGGTTACGTTACTTGTAAACATAAATACCCCCGAAAGCAGAAGATTTGACAGCCGTCGCCGTAGCTCAGAGGCAGAGCACCGGACGCGTAATTCGGAGGTCGTGGGTTCGGATCCCACCGGCGGCATGTGGTTGATTTTCTTCTGTTTTTCTAATCAATTAGCTTTAAGCGATAACATATTCACTAATATTGTAAATTGATCAACACCACAAAATAAATAAATTCATTAAAAATCCCCTGCGCCCCTTTGTTTCTGTGGCTGTTGGCTTCTTTCATATGTTTTAAGTAGCATAGTACGAGGTACTAAGGTGCGCAGTCGTCGTGATCGGCGCAGTGCTGCGGAAAGTTCGAGCTCGCGTAGTGAATGGTGAATGGTGTACTGTTATCTCGAAGCGCCCATTTAGCGAGTACACGAACTATTTACTAAAGAAGCACCAGAAAAACGCAAGCAGCAGATATCGTATTCAACAGCCACAGAGCCCAAGCAGACACGCGCGGCACGGTTGTGGGCGGGCGGATGTATGGATGGTAGTGGCTTAACCCTTCGTATTGGGCGGTGGCTCGCGCCTCCAGCCTAGAATTCCACCCCCCCCCCCCTTTTTAATTTGTATTTTAATATGTATAATTTGGCCATCTTTCATAAAGTTACTCCTCCCTTGACCTATTCCACGGGCTGGCCGAAGCGATGCGATTGACATTGGAGGATACGGACTGAGCTCGCGTGTCGAAGGCGCTCAAAAATCTCGAATGTCGGCTCCAATGACATCAGTGCCATTGAAAAACTTCCCTGTGACAGCGCAAGTACGGCATTTGAAACGCCTGTGTAGAAACTTTACAGCCTGCGTTGACCCGTGCAACGCTATTTCGGCCCAAAGATAAGATCAGTTAAATCTTACAAAATGAACACAATTACTGCATTACTTGTACCGGCATGAATAAACGTCAATAAAAATAATAAGACACAACGTACACTTATAATCCTTTCTTAGACGAGAAACGAATTTGAAAATCCCGCGTCTTTGACGTCGTCCTCCGCTAACCAATCGCGTACTTCCCTGGCCTAAAATTTCCCGCGCTTACTCACTCGGTTCTTTTAGGAGTGCATATCTTCAGACAAAGCAAAATTTGTGCATTTTACCGCAAACTATTGCACTCTTCCGTGTTTCTCGCTTGTGTTCCTCTCTCTTCCGCGCGCTGTGCACCTTTTGTGAGAGACAGTAAAGCAGCAGTGACGCTTCGGCGGTGAGGCGGCTGTGGTGGGCACGCTCAATGTCCGCCGGCGATTTATCTTCAGTGCCCTGTTCAACAGCAGTACAAGCCCGCAACAATACTCCCAAAAGACGACAAAAAGCGTATCATTCATGCCGGTAAAAATGTACACCACTCACCTTGTGTGCGAACGGTCTGATCGGTGAAAATCACGGACACAGCACGCCGGTATTATCCTAGCTCCCCGCTCACGTCCATGCCATCCTCCATGATGCCGTCAATCGATGAATGCAGGATCGCAGCAAATAGTACTGCTTCTCATTCTGCGCGCTAATATTGCGCGTAGAAACTTTTTGACGCTTAAAATATGTAACGTGATTGATGAAAAGTAGCAATGGTTTTTCGGATCACTTTTATTTATTTATTTAAAATACCTTACAGGCCCCATAGGGCATTGTGTAAGGGGGGTTACAGAGTAAGCAGCAAAACATGAAACAGGAACAACTGTAGTAATGAAAGGCCACAAAGGTACACTTAAGGAAATAACATGAGTAAAACTTAACGTAAGGCATTAATACTAGAAAGTAAAAAAAAGAAAAAAAGAAAAACGCAAAAAACACAAAAAATGACCATATCAGGGAGTACAATTCGTGAAGTGATATTCAGGGAAAAAGACGCCAAAAAGCAATAATATATACAAGGCATACAAGTGAACACACGACGCAGCATAAAATAGCAATTCACAAGAGCGAGGTAGCAATGAAAACAGAAAATCACAAGAAGTTCAAAGCAGATTGCCAAGTGTAAGAGACAAGATAAAGTGATTTGTAAGTGCTATTGTGAAAAATGCTTGTGTAACGGCGGTGCTCACGTCACCAACTTTCGGTGAAATGGGCGTGTTGCTGCTCCAAAAACAGAAAATTACTTTCTTTTTCGTGAACGTGTTTCTGTTAAGGGCGCAAAACAGATATTCTCTGTATGACAACAGAAAATTTTCGTAAAAATGCTTGTCATTTCACACACATTTCTTACAGTGTAGCTCTCAATCACACTCACCTCACCACCTTTATCCTCCCTCACCATCATCGCACGAAGTGAGACCCTAAAAAGGCTAGGGCTTCACTGAGTAAGAAAGGCTGCCAGAAAAGGGGCACTGCGTCAGAAAGCCCGGCGTTGTCGTTGCTAATTGTAATATGCATCTACTCTGCGATATGCTACAAGCAGGTGTTAGTACAGCACTTTATCAGACAAACGGACGCAGCAGCACTTGTCATCGACTTATCTTCCACACCCCAGATATATGTATGCATAAATGTTGTGCCTTTATCAGCAACAGCTTTCAATCAATAAACACCACATATCTCATTATAGAAGACAGTTTCTTACTGTTGCGCTGAGCGAGCATTTTCTACTGACCCTATTTTGCCCGAGATGGGTGGTACAATAATTTGGTTTGGCTTGTTTTGTGGGGTTTAACGTCCGCAAGAGACTCAGGCTATGAGAGACGCCGTAGTGAAGGGCTCCGGAAATATCGACCACCTGGGGTTCATTAACATACACTTGCATAGCACAGAACACGGGCCTCTGAAATTTCGCCTCAATAAAAATGCAACCACCGCGGCTGAGATCAAACCCGCGTCTTTCGGGTTAGCAGCCGAGGGGTGGTACATTGAATAATTGGGTTACCTCTTTCGGTGTGTGTGCCGGTCACCCAGCCGTACTTTGCGACGTGCGGAGAAGTGGACCTGCTCACGAATATCTCGATCGCCTACTTTATCAACATTCGAGGAGTCACTGAACGGGCTCAAATTCTCGGCCACACCATTGAGCGAGGCGCCGCTGGTGCCGCTGATGCCGCGCCAGGAGCGCTGCCGCAGGTCTGCTCGCCGCCTCACCGAGGCTTGGTTCGCCAACGGGAAGGGAGGCGACGCCAACGGCCGATGCAGGCAAAGGCGCATCAAATCCAGCCGGAACGGAGCAGCTCTTTGAGAGCATCGCAGCGCCGGAGCCGGAGCTCGCCAACACAGAGCCGTCTGCGAGCCATCTCACCGGATTTGTTTAGAAAGCATTTATTCACCGGCAGCAAGTGGTTCAAGGTGAGGTCTTCGTCGTGCTTGATGGCCGTCAACTCCGGGCAGTTGGTGGAGATCCAACTGCCCGGAGTTGAGTTGGATCTCCGGGTCGGAACTGAGCAGCACGGCCTCCCAATGCCCGGAAGTTAGGAGCTGAATTAGTTCCGAGGAGGTGGGTCCTCTGGACAGTTCCACAAGATCTGGTCTAGTGTGCCTCTGTCGGCGCACTTGTTACATAGCTGCCGACGCTCCTTCTCGGGCTGAAGTCAATGCGACGGACAATCACCGCAATCGGCAACGACTAATCATCGACTTCACGGCTATGGCTGTTGCTCAGCGAGCCGATGCCGAGCTGCAACGGTTTTGTACGCGCGACACCAATCCGGTCTTCGGGGACGTCTTGCTCCCTGACTCCGCCGTTCCTCTCGTTTGTGATACGTCAACCGGTCGCCCTCGCCCCTACGTGCCTCCACCATACCGACGAACCGTATTTGATGCCCTCCATTCTTTGGCACATCCTGGCATCCGCGCAACACAGCGTGTTGCCACTGCTCGTTCTGTCTGTCGTCGCATCAACGTCGACGTTCTCCGCTGGTCGCGCACGTGCCTGAGCTCCGTGCGCCCGCTTCAGCCACCTGCACGTAGAAATTGTCGGTCCCCTTCCTCCCTGCGGGTACCACCTCCACCTGTTAACCTGCACGGACAGGTTCACGAGATGGCCTGAAGCGATCCCCCTTCTTGACATAAGGGCGGAGTCGATCGCAAGAGCACTCATCACACTCTGGATAAGCCGCTACGGTCACCCTTGCCCCATTGAGAATGATCGTGGTCGTCAATTCGACTCCACCTTATTTGCCGACCTACCTTATTTACCTCGGCTCCTCGGCGTCAGTCACATCAAGACGACCTCTTACCGGTCGATTTCCAATGGAGCCGTCACGGTGGCTCAGTGGTTATGGTGCTCGGCTGCTGACCCGAAAGACGCTGGTTGGATCCCGGCCGCGGCGGTTGAATTTCTTTGGAGGAGAAATTCTAGAGGCCCGTGTACTGTGCGATGTCAGTGCACGTTAAAGAACCCCAGGTGGTCGAAATTTCCGGAGCCCTGCACTACGGCATCTCTCATAGCTTTAGTCGCTTTGGGACGTTAAACCCCATAAATCATCCAACAATTTCCAATGGTGTCATTGAGCTTCTTCACCGGCAGTTGAAAGCTTCACTTATGGCGTCCGTTTTTCGTTCGCCATAGAATGAACGCCTATGCTTCGTCCTGCTTGGTCTCCGCACCGCACCTCGCAGTCTTTCTTCTACGTGTGCAACAGAGCTAACGTTTGGCACTACTCTCCGTGTCCCTGGCGAATGCTTCGGGCCCTCTCCACCCATGCCTGCTGACGTCTCAGATTACGCCTACCGTTTACGTACAGCTATGAGCACTGTCGTTCCCTCACGTCAGCACCAGTATTCTCGTCGTGTCCACGTCCCCTCCGACCTTCAGTGGTGCACTCATGTCTTTGTTCGCCACGACACCGATGAGATTCTCAGTATTATGAGGATCACGATTCATCATCATCATACGATGGTCCGTATCAAGTGCTTCGGCGTGCTCCTAAGCACTTTCTCCTGCTTATCAGCAGCGGATGGGAGGACACAATCTCATTTGACTGCCTTTAGCCTGCCACTTTGACTCCGACGCCATCGAAAGCTGTGACGCTACATCCACTACCGACCGTGCCAGTTCTCGCCGCGCACGATTTGCGCCAACAGTATCCGCTTTTCGCCATTAACACTTCGTTCGTGGCTTCATCGCTAGAGGGGGGGGGGGGGGGGGACTAAAGCGTGCCAGCGTGGTCCGGCCGCAGAAGACGATGACAGCCCCAGCACGCCTGCCAAGCACGCACAGACTGAGTTTCGTGGCTGCTTAATTGCATGCCCGCAGCACGCTGTCCCGTTCCTGCCTGGCTGAGCAAGTCCTGTAAAATATATTTGTGGAGAATATCTGCGGAGCGAATTCAATTAATGAGCATTTCTAATCTTTTCTTACGTTAATAACTGCGTTAGGCATACTCAAGGCAACTTTTTATCGTTTGAAGCCCAATAGAGCGATAACTAAGGCAGGCGTGCTTATGTTGTTATTAATGAATGACCCGAAAAAGTCATCTGGTCGAAACCATATCTGCAATGTATTTTTAAAGAAAGATGAGCACACTATTCTGGTGGGGCCACCAGAAACTATCACGCATCCTGCGATCTGGCTTCGTGCAAAGATAATCCCTATTCATAAAGAAGGAAAAATAATGCTGTTTAACAACTCCAGACCCAAATCTCTTGCATGTGGTTGCTGCACTCTCATGCAACACAATGTTAACAAAAATCATGGGTTTTGTTTTAAGAAAACACTGGAACCAATTCAACACGCTTTGCAGAAAGTGCTATCCGCGGTGCCACAATTATTAGAAATAACACGCGACATCACGAAAGCAATAAATTCCCGACAGCAAGCTGACGGGATATTTATTGATTTTTTTCCAACACTTTCATTTCATTTCATTTTATTACCTTAAAGGCCCCTTAAAAGGGGTGTTACATAAGGGGTGGCAAGAGTAAAAACACAAATTCACAATGACAGGAAAGTTTCTACGTTATCGGTGAAAAGACTTGGGCAAGTGGTGATGGCAACGTTGTTCGGAAGGCCGTTCCAGTCTGCGGCTGCACGAGGAAAGAAGGAATTAGAAAAAGTGACGGTGCGTGATCGTGGACTTATTAACCCTGTCGTACACAGTAAATAAATTGAAACATCAAAGCTTATCGGCATTAATTCTAAAGTAATAGCATGGATAGAAGCTTACATATTAACCGTACCGAATACGTCGTGATAAATAATAGGGATTTCCAGAACATTGAAGTGGTGCCAAAACGAGCACCTCTTTTCCCTTCACTTGTAAGCTTGCCGTAAGAAAGTGAGCATGAATGGCATTCCACCAATATCCCTCAAGAGAAAAGTCTACAACAGCTGTATCTTACCGGTACTCACCAATGGGGCAGAAATGTGGAGGCTAACAAAGAGGGTTCAGCTTAAGTTAAGGACAACGCAGCGAGCTATGGAAAGAAAAATGATAGGTGTAACGCTAAGAGACCGGAAGAGGGCAAAGTACGCGAGGGAACAAACGACGTTAAGAAGTTTGCGGGGATACGGTGGCCGCCACTGGCAAGGGACAGCGTTAATTGGAGGGACATCGGAGAGGGCTTTGCCCCGCAGTGGAGGTAGTCAGGCTGATGATGATGATAATATAACAGACAACGCCTTGAGCGCATGTTATTGGAGGTACGAATTGCGCACAACAGACACACACAGGAAAAAACACGAGGGTGACTGAAAGAGCGCAAACTATATCAACTGGTGTTTATTTGATTCAGTGCCGCTTTATAGGCAGTGTGCACACGTGCCTACAGAGAGGGGAAGGTGAGGATAAGGAGGCAAATCAATCCTGCGCGACAATCAATCAAAAACGCTCCAAAAAATTCTTTTCCGCGTTGCACAATGAAACGGAGGTGTCACTCACACATTTATCACCTCTTGCCTTGATATGGAATGCCTCTAGAAGTTCACGGAAAACTTTGTCATTACTCCTACCCAGAATTCTGATATTATTTAGCAGTGGCTCACAACCGGTGCATGCAATGCAATGAGCAGGCAGATTTGCTCCTTCTCTGTTCCTAATTGAACGCTGATGTTTTATTGCCGCGTAGCGCAGTCTTCCTCTTTTGTTATTGTCCTTTGTACTTATCTAAAGAAAAGAGGTATGGCAGGCTAAAAATGTCGTCTATGGCTCAATTTCTAAGTTTATTAAGGTTAGGGGCAAGTTTCCGCGTTTCTGGAGAAAGGACTGGATTTTCCATGTGCTGTCTCACTTGGACTGAGGCGTCCCTTTTTGTGGTGGTTGCTTCTTATCTTTTTCTGTCAAAGAAGATGTTTGTGGGCGTTTAACGTCCTAATGCGACTCAGGCTATGACGGACGCCATAGTGAAGGGCTCCGGAAATTTTGAACACATGGTGTTCTTTAACGTGCATTGACACGCACAGTACACGGGCCTTCGAAATTTGGCCGCCGCGGCCGGGATCGAACCCGCGTCTTTCGGGTCAGCAGCCAAGCGCAATAACCACTGAGCCACCGCGGCGCCTGTCACAGAAGAGAAAATTTATAGGTTTCCTGTGTCAGCCAGATGACTGCTTCATTACGGTTATTGTAGTTCGGCTGTCCTCACACTTTTTAGGAGAAATGAAAAGCTCATTGCGGTTTTTTTTCCCCACTCTGAGCGCGCGGGGTGATTTGCCATAATGGCCCAGTTGCGGTTTGGCAACAATAGCGAGAACACATGCTTAGCGTGGAAAAAAAGCGCCTAATATTTATTCCGTCACCATTTAGCTGTTCAGATTTGATCGACTTACGCGCTTCTTTCTGATGCGTTGGTAATTTTAGGCTCTTTGTCATAATATTTATATTCTGAAGCGAAATACTTATGTTTTCCGTATTCTACAAACCCTAACGCATATTTCCAGGCGATGCAAGCTATAGAGAAGAACTTTGTGGCAGTTAAACCGTCCGCAAGCCGTGTCAAGACCAACACAGTTGGCCTATGTAAATCCTTGGAACTCCACAGCCTTGCAAGAGCCGTTGTGCACTCTCGATTGAACACCTTGTCCGTGTTCTTCGTGGTGAAAACTCACAAGCCCGATGCACCCTTCAGGACGATTGTTAGCGAGAAAGGGACCTGGCAGCAACATATTAGTAGGTTCATGCTTAGGCACTTAAATAATCTGGTTCTTTCTGGTCCCTTTGCCACCAAGAATTCATTGGAAGTTGCCAGTATGTTGGAAAGAGAGCAGATTGGATATGCCTTTTCCATATATGTTGAAGATCCTTTTTATTCTATACCACATAACGAACTGTTTATTGCTGTCAGACAGTGCATTGCAGCAAACGGTACTGTCGCCATCCAGAATACAGCCGGCCTAAGCGTACATAACTTCATGTCACTTTTAGAATTTCATATCAACGCTACTTCTATCGATTTTGACAACCGGCGCTATCTACAGCGCCAGGGCATTTGCATCGGATCATGTGTCGCTCCAGTTTTGTGTAACATTTTTCTTGCATTATTCGGCAACGCTTTGGCTTCAATACCTGACAAAGGCAATGTCCAGAAGATTTTTAGATATGTAGATGATTTTTTAGTAATTTAAAAAAAGTAACCAAGGCCGGTATGACGAAATTGCGATGAACATTTTAGAACAATTTGTACAACATGGAAAAGGGCTCTCTTTTACGTACGAGTTCCCTGTGCTTATCCATTTTTTAACAGCGCGAAAAGACGACGACGTTTACACACACAAAAACACAGCGCTCGTGTTGTTGTGTGTGTAGACGTCGTAGTATTTTCGCGCTGTTAAAAAATAGATAACAACCAACGCGCCCAGCTTTCTGTTCTACCTGTGCTTAACCGCCTCGAGTTTTTGGACCTGAACATCATGCTCGGAGAAAAAGTGTGTATGCTGGTGCTACCGCCCTAGAGCCAAGAAAGATTTTTTTTCTTTTGATTCGGCCCTGTCAAAAACTGTTAAGAGGGCTATTGCGACCCTTTCTCTAGAATGCGCACTTGCTAAGTCGTGCCCTCACATGATGCAAGAGAGCTTTCGGGGTGAGGTAGAAATACTGCAAAAAGCAGGTTTCCCTGATCACGTGTTGACAGCTGTGACCGAGGCCGTCCTACAGAAATTCAAGGGAAGGCAGAAAAAGACACGCAGAAAAGAAAGACCCGGGAATGCCGAACCAGTGGTCATGCCATACATCCACAAGGTGTCCCATAACCTAAAATGGGTGGACAACAAGTACGGCGCTCCGATGGTGTTCTCTGCGCCTTGTAAACTGGCCAAGATGTGCCTTAAAGGGGTCGTGAAATGTTTTCCGAAAATTTTGAACGACGTGTGTATATGGAATTCTGACCCTTCATTCTATAGTCTACCTTGGTTCGCTTCATCGTCTGGGTTGATTGAATAGCGAAAAAAACTAAATTTCGGTTTCCCAGCGCGCGTCCCCCTCAACTCACAACAAACGTCATTTTTAGAAGCCAATCAGAGGCTTCTGTCGTCAACACAACATGGCGGCTTAGCGAGGCCTGTTTAGCCATAGTTGACCGAGGTTACAGCACGCCTATTGACTCGAATGTGGCACCGTCGTCTGCTCAGAATGGAGTCTGCTAGCTGTCAAGCTGACACATGCGCGAAAACTTTGCCGGCGCGCCGCACCAGTCGCCGCTTGCGAACTGCCGCCTACTGCAAGCAGGGATACGGAGCGGCAAGCATCTTTGCGCCGCTAGACTCATGCCCGGCCCACATCCGGTGTAACACTTAGCCACTGCACACCAGCGCCTGCGCGCTGCTTGGCTACTGAAGTTCGCACCAGAAAAGACAAAATAGCGATGTTATCAGAAAGACTGCCGGCTGTACTCGGGCGGCGACAAAGCATGCCTGCTCACGTAGCGCGTTTTCGGCAACGGCGCTGGACGCGGGCGCGCCGGGCGACGAACTGCACTGCTCTCTGGCTGCCCTGGTTGTCGCTAGACATGTTTCGCATCGAAGTTGCGGTGGACAGCACTTTGGAAGTAGCCTGGGTTATAATAAAATGCCTGCTTTTGGCATCGCTTTACTGTCAACAGCATCGTCTCACAACAAAAAATATGGCCATTGTTGCGGTGCGCTCGGCAGCGCGGAGCTATATAGCGGACGCCAGGCGCGCAAGACGGACCGCAACGGCCGGGCAGCGGCAGCTGAGCGGCGGTTGTGGCAAGAAATTTGCTCATATTACAGTTGCTGCTTCTACCAGCAACTCGGCATTGTTCAACGATCCTCAAAAATGATCTTTTTTCCACACTTCTTGCTCCCACAGTTTATTATTTACGTGAAGAAAAATCTTTAGCTCATTTTTATGACGCCTGTGGACGGGATCCAGGTTTGCCGGCCGGCCTGCAGACTCGCTGTATTTCACATTCGCACCAGAAAAGACAAAACAGCCATGCTATCAGAAAGGCTGCCTGTTATATTCGAGCAGTGGCAGCATGCCGAGCTATCTGCAACGACGCCGCCTGCGGACGCGCCGGGCGATGAACTGCGAGGCTTGCCGGCGGCCCTGGTCGTCGCTAAGCCTACCTGGTTTTGAATCGATACTATCGATACCGCAGCTGAGGGAGCTTCGGAACTGGTCAGCGCTGTAAAAGGTACTACTCTCGCCACCCCTTTAACTGCGAACCTGTCTCATAACAAAATAAAGATATTCTCGATTTCCGCGACGACAGCGGAGCTAGCAAATGCCAGCTATGCGAGCGGCGACCAGGCAGTAAATAAAGCGGTCATGGGATGAAATTTGCTTGTATCGCCGAATTAAATACTGCCAGCAACTCGGCATCAGCCAACGATCCTCAAAAATGATTCATATTTGGCATTCATCGAATCCAGTGCTTGTTATGAGCGTGAACAAATAATACTAGCGTGTTTTTCTGACGCGGGCGGCCGGCATCCAGGCTGACAGGCCGGCATCCAGGCTGACAGGCCGGCCCGAGAAACGCGCCCCTACATCATTATGACGCTGGCGCTCTGCGCGCTCGCATTCTGCCCCTTGTCAGTGCGACGCGCCGCGTGCGGCCTGTCATTGACATCGGTTGAGCGCAGGCGGCGAGCTGCTGTCAGTCGTTGTTACGCCGCTCGCAACGGCACATCGCGCGCCCGGCAAGTAGCAGTCATGCCGAGAGCCCGCGACACCTCTGCCTGCGGGAGCCCCGACCGTGAACCTCTGAACCCGGTCGTGGACTCGAGTCTTCATCTCTGTCGCAAGGGGTGGGTTAACTCGCAGCCCCGTCTGCAAATTATGCCTAACCCTCTTCACTCTTCTGGAATATATTTTTCTGCAGCAAAGAACGGAAGCGCGGAGCCGATGCGCGCCGCGATAGCTGACTCGTTCGTATCGAGTTCATGTAAACAGATAGTCGTCGAGATGGGCTGGCCTTGCTCAGCTCGATTCTCTGACTCAAACCACCGCTGTCAAGGAACACCACCTAGATAGGTTCACGTAAGCAAGGCTATGTCGAGCCGCTGATACTGAAGCCAAGGAGGATGGAGAAGCCGAACCGACCCGAAACTGGTCCCAGGTCAGTGATTGAAGTATGACCACGCGCTGCAGTTTAACAGAGTGCATTTACGCGTGCAAATAATTGGAAAACCTTGTTTCACTTTCTGAATTTCTCCTGAAGCTATTATTTTAGGGCAAAGGAAAGTTGAAGATATCTGTAGGTTGCTGAATATCGTAAAATGACGTAGTCGAGTAGTGCGTGTGCCAGCCGACGGCGGCGCATGGTCGTTTCATGAGCACAAAAAGGCAGCGATTTCGAACGGGCTTTATTAAATGCAGACTCAATATTGAGTTGAAATATTTCGGAATCAGCATGTCTAATGTTTATGGAAGCAGTAAAAATTAAAACCGGGCAGCTTCATTTTCTTTTCGCAACCCCTTTAAGGTCAGCAGTAGTGGCCCTGCAACATCCGGCTGTGGAAAAAAGCACGCTAAGCCCTTTGTCGTGTGTGCCACGGGTGTGGTCTATGAGATCCCCTTTTCTTGTGGCAAAGTTTACTATCGCGCTCACTATGAGCTACACGCCGCGAGCGCGTGGCCTGGCGCTCGGCACGGTTGTACAGTGGCGCCGATCGCGCCGTTTTTTCGCACTATTTGGAGATGGTGGAGCGGTTCCAGCAACCTCGCATCACCCCCACTTGCTCACTTTCCCCTTCACCCTCGTTTATTTTTGTTTTGACATCAGTTTCGAAAATGATAACTGTAGCCGTCCGTCGACGCCCAAACTACGTGATCGGGACCGTCTCGGTCCACCCAATCGCTCTTATCTGGTATGCCGCTTTTTGTTTGATCATTTTACAGAACAGACAAATGTGGGCGGAAGCGCCGAAGACTAATATGCTGGAAAGTGGCTGTGTGTAGAGCCGAGAATAAGCGGCAATACGTTTGTCAGCTCGTAAGATGTCCCGGGTGCCCAACAGTGAGCGAAAGCGTGTAGTTGAACTCTCGTTAAAACAGTATACCCAACGCCAAATAGCGGATACCACTGGAAGGTCAAATAAGACTGTGAACCGCATCATCCAGGCTTATGGTGATGAAGGCCGCATCCATCTGCGACGCGCCACATAAACGGCACCCTCGAGCGACGACTGCAGCTCAGGACAAGAGCATTCTTGAGGCCGCGCGGGAGAGCCCCTTCAGCACCGCCAAGGAGACAGGTGCTGCTGCTGGTGTGTCGGCCAGCGTGTCTACAGTCAAACGCAGGCTGGCGGAAGGAGGTCTGAAGAGCCATGTGGCGGCTCAGAAGCCGCTCGTGACAGACGCGAACAAGACGGCACGACTGAAATTCGCAAGTGAACACGTCGACTGGACCACCGACGACTGGAAAACGGTAATATTTTGCGACGAGTCAACGTTCACAACACGCTGGGACCAAAAACAGAGTTTGGCGCCCTGTCTATACCCGCTACGACCCCCGTTACGTCCAGGAAGTGCCATCAAGTGGCCGCACTACGGTCAATGTGTGGGGAGCTGTGTCCGGAGATGGACTTGGTGTCCTCTATCGTACTGCCGGACACCTGATATAGGCAAGCTATTGTGACATACTTGATTACGTCATGATTCCCTACGCGTTGTACGGCCCTTTGCCTGAAGGAGATTTCCTCTTCCAGCATGATCTCTCACCATTTCACGACGCAAAAATTGAGGAACTCCTTAACGAGTGAGGAGTACGATGTCTACAGTGGGTGCATAAGGAGCCGACCTCAACATCATTGAAAATGTATGGAGAAGGATGAAAGTCGGGCTCTGCAAAAGAGGACTACACCGATCAACCGCTGATGAGCTATGGAAGGCAGTAAAAGAGGAATGGATGCGCATCCAAAATGAAGCAGATTTTATGGAGAATCTGTACGCGTCGCTTCCGTAGAGGATGCAGGAAGTGGTCGTTGTTCAAGGGGCGATGACGCGATACTGAAGAGTGACGACCGCATTTTTTTTTCTTTCTGGGTGTTTCTGATTTAATTTTCAAAGTGCAGTTATCGGCGCCAATAGCTGGCTGTATTGTATTTGATACATCGCTTTACATTTTCGTTGCAGTTCTTGTCTACTTGCTTCTATAGTCAAATATTTCTTTACAATTTGTTAGCTTTTATTTTGGTGCACAACTCGTTAGTTTCTTCCTAATTTTATTGTGATATTAAAGCAAATGGTATGAAGCATTCGCACTGTATAATATATTTAATCTAGGGAGAATTTTTACTTTATGGTAGTTTGCTTTCTATTTCAGTGAAGCAATATTACAGTTGTCAATGCTATATCTTTAATAACTTCTTTGACTACGCCATCTCATGCTGTAGCTGTAATCTTAGTCGCACAAAAATAAAGGAAACAAAACGTCATGGAGCTTCGGTGTTCACTCAAATACCAAAAATCTATTTTAAGGTGAAAGCCCTATTTTCCCTAATTGTCAACAGAAGCTGCCAGCATCGGCGAGGTTGTCCAGGAAAACTGCTCCCCGAAAATTGGCGTGATGTCAACGGTTATTGGTCACAAGTTACAAGGCAGTATATGCGCCAAAATATACTACTGATCCAGCTTAACCTCCTGATACACCTCTTAATCCACAATAATCGACACCTTAGTTCATCTCAGGCTTTCGCATTCCCAGCAATCAAGCTCTCCTAGTGCTAACCGAAACTTTTTCATTCAGACTGAATATATATCTCTGTGATCACACGACCCTTCGAAACGCTAATTAAGTACCATAGTAAAAAATACCCTGCACAAGGCCTTGCGATTAAGTATCTTGGAAAAGTATTTTCTGGTGCTACTTTGCATGACCTGACTGGGGACAAAGGTATTCCTGTAAGGCCTGTAATGATTGGCAAAATCGGGGCTTGGGGCCTTATTTATAGAGCTCAATAAAATTTCGATACCATTTAACACAACTTTAGAAGGCGCGGTGTGTTCTGGAGCAATTACACACAAGGGAAGTTTGTGAAGGCGCCAGACGCGTGGTCCCAGGAATGGCCGCAAGTGAACAAAGTAGGCTGGTCTTTTGTAAGTGATTGTGCGCAGTGGCCGCTCGCGCGCACTTATTTTCGGACAATGCTTGGACATTAGCGAGCGAGCGGCGCGAACTTGATTATTTTTGTATTTTGTAAATAGTGTACAAAGCTCTCCCCTGTCCTTTCTTGCTGTCGCTCCCCTCTATACTTCATCT
The DNA here is from genome assembly GCF_055824585.1 of Amblyomma mixtum. NCBI lineage: Eukaryota > Metazoa > Arthropoda > Arachnida > Ixodida > Ixodidae > Amblyomma > Amblyomma mixtum. The sequence goes on from NW_028317716.1 coordinate 282,136, forward strand.
CACTATCCTCAGCCTTTCCCTTTCATTTCCGCCGGCTGCAGCTCGGGTGCTTAAGATATTAGATAGCAATTGCCGCGGCCGGCAACACTCTTTTGCTTCACTTTTTTATTTTTAAATAAACCACTACCGCCACCACCAAGTAGGCTGCTGTGGCCAAATGCGAAATTTTGCTACAACGGAGAACGGCGGTGGTAGGAATGGCAACGCTTTGTCGCATTAGTATACCCGGACGATGCAAACGCTCTGTTAAAAACTATGCGTTGCCCACGCCGCGGCCCCTTCTGCCTTTGCTCCAGACGCTAACGCGTTCTGTCAGTGCTGATTCTGATGCTAATGTGCTGATGTCTAAACACACAGCCATTCTCGATGATGGAAGCACTCAGTCTGTGATAACCAACTTTCGCACGCCGTGCCTCGTCGGTGGAAAAGACGCTGCATAATGTTGCAGTTTCTTCCCCAGTGAAAACAAAGTGAACAAGAAAAAAATGACGTGCCGTTCAGATGAACGGGGCTAAGGGGTCACAGCGCGCTTGCTGGAACAGCTCCACCCTCTCCAGATAGTTCGAAAAAACGGCGCGATCGGCGCCACTGTATAACCGTGCCGAGCGCCCGGCCACGCGCTCGCGTGGTGTAGCTCATACTGAGCGCGATAGTACGTTGGCCAGACAGGGCGTTGTATTAACGAACGTGCCAGGGGACACGAACGAAGCTACAGTAAACCTGAGCAGCTTCGTTCGTGTCCCCTGGCACGTTTTTACCGGTTTTACCGGCTTACCGGCGGTTTTTACCGGGAAATCGTTGCCAGTGTAAGGTTTCTTTCCGCGCGGTTTTCGAATGACTTTCTGTCCACTGTGAAACGAAAGAAACTGTACCGTGCTTTGTGCGATGTAGTTTTCCCCGTGCCCTTGTACAGGGCCTTGTACAGTGGAGGCCCATGCAAAGATGTTTTAAAGAGAGTAAAAAAAATGCAGGTGCAGCCAGGAACAAAAACCTTCTTTTTTAAGCTGCACACCGGAACCTTACCGGTTAAAAACATTTTAGAGGAAAAGGAATTCTTTTTACCCTGGGGATCTCACTGTTTGATTTGCAGGAAGCCGGAAACAATAGACCATGTTTTTTTACACTGTTGGGAAGGGGTTTATTTTTGGGATGTGTTGCAGCGAACCTTAAAGAAAGAATTTCCGCTAGACCCGTACGGCATTCGGTACTTATCTGTTGAAAATGAGGATGGGGTGCCTTTCGACTTAATGCTGACAGGCCTCCACTGTATATGGCGCTCCAGAATGGCAGGCTACCATTGTGACCGAGACGCAAGACCTGCCAGGATTTACTTTCGCGAAAATATGGACATGTTTCTGGCCATTCCGAAGGCCACTGCGGACCCTCCGGAGTGGCTCTCAAAACTAGAGCCGCTCTGTACATTGATTGAATTTTAATTAGATGAAGCCAGATTCATGCTGGCTGACCACGAGTCGTATGTAAATAGCGTTTATTGTTTTTTGTTGATTGTTTGGTTTGTCCAATTTTCTGTGTAAAAGCTAGGCAATAAAGAAAAAAAAGGGGACACGAACGAAGTTTGGGGAACGCATCAGACTCATGCCTTGATCTACCCGCCCATTGCCGTTCTTGCACGGACCTAAACGATCAGAACTGTCACGGCTCGACAAAATAAAATTCTAACCAGGGGCAAAGATAGATTAGCTCGGGAATTATCCGAAGCGTTTTTCATCAAGGCAAGAGGCGACATGTGTGTCAGCACCACTTCTGTCTCCCTGCATGCCAGCGAATTCAGATTGCTATAATGCGTTGAACGAAATGCGTTCCGCTCACCTTAATCTACCTTTGCTGTCATTTTTGTCATCTTGGCCTTTCCTTCTGTGGTCTGTCGCAGATGCGCATGCGCTCACGGTCGTCTTTTCTTATATGTTCTACGAATAACGTGTTCAATAAACATAGTTGCAGTTAGCATCCGTCCTGTCACGTCGTCTGTGTATTCGTCCTAAAAGTTAGCGCTGCTTAAATTTGAACGACAGAAAATTGTTAACGAGGACTCCAGCTACTCAAGTTTTGTAGTGTTCAGAAATTTTCAGTTTGGTATACTCTCCCTAACTTGAAGCCCAGTTACGTGTTAACTTTAGTTACATTGTTCTCGAGTACTGTCACGAAAAAAAAGGTAAAAAAAATTCAAACTTTTAGACATCTTTTCGGTTGGTACTTTTAGCGACAAAGCTTATGCTATGCTTATAAATGGCGTTTGACCTTTAACACTTCGTTGTTTTGTTTTTTAATCATAAGCATGCTTCAATTGCTGTCTGTGTTAGTAGCGAAGTGTGACAAGGGGTACATTTGCTGGATAGGCTAGCCGCGCTCAAAAAAGGATATTTTAGTTTTTGACTCCGCCCATTCAAAAGTGGTTGAACGGAGAATGCAAAATTATGCTTTCGCGGTTCTCTTGAAAGGTTGTGCCAACACAAAATGGCGGACAGCATGCATCTACAAGTGGTGCGCTTGAGAAAAGCAGATTTCTCTTGCGAAACTGACTGCTGTGGTGGAATGCGTGGTAAAAGAGATTAGGACGGGTGGGCACTCAGTCATGACAGCCGAAAAGGGCGGCAAAACGTGGAGGCGTACAGCCATACCTTACGTGCGTCAGCTTTCACACCGGCTGAAGAAAGACACAAAACTGCAGAGTGGACGTTTTATTCCCCGCCCCCGACAAGCTTGTCCGTGAAAAGCACTAAACAAAGAAACATGTGTCATATGTCAACTTAAAAATTCAGTTTATGTTTAGCCTTCTTCCTGTCTGGTTCTTTTTTATTCCTCCTCCTACTATGCCATAGTTTTACTTTTATAATCAATCAAAATTACGCAGAGGTGTGTACAGTTTTGGTCGTTTCTTTCTGCCTTTTGCTGATGTGCCTTACCCTCGCCTGGTGTCTAGATCTTGCTTGAGCAGCCCATAGCTATATTCTCCGCGGGAATCGCGGCAGTGGTTTTGCCAATTTTCAGAAAGCAGGTAGAAGCTTATTGGTTTTTTCTCTTTGTGCGTCAGTTTGGTATTGCTGCGCAGGGCTCGCAAAAGCTTCTTCATATTTTCTTTTATTATTTTTCTGCTATTCGAGGCCATGTAACCTCCCGCTCTGAAAAAGAGCCGTCAGTTTTATAGCCATCCTTGGTAGTGCCAGGCTTCGTCGCTGTCGCGTTATTTAGATCTTTTGAAACATAGGAACTATTAGTATCACTTCTTAGACAGAACACGTGCTTCAAACAGATGCGCTTCAGAGTCATCAGGGGGTACGAGGCTGCACAGAAAAAACGGCGAAGCATGGAAGGAATGTCGCACACGGTGCACGGGCAAAATGAATTTCGTCAATCGCCCAACCAGACCTCTCTCGCGAGTCAAGCAGCCGGTTAGTGCCTCCCCGCTACAGTACAGCATGCCTCTCTGCTTTGAGGTGCGCTTCGAAGAATAGGTAAGAGTGCTCTTTTGTGGTAACTACTGGCGATGAATTGATGTCATACTATGCTGAATTGATGAATCCCAGGCTCAATTTTTTAACCTCACAACTGCCTAACTTTTTATGTCCCTTTTAGGCGTTATTCTCTCCAGCAAGTCAGGAGCCCACTTGACACGCACCGGCTTGCTTTTTCACAGAACAGCGTTCATGCGCGGGGCGATCGCAGTGTAAGCAAGATTTTAACGCGACAACGTTAAAGCCCCTCTTCAGAAAATTCGGTGTCGGCGTGAGTGCTGAGGGCGAAAAATCGCGTTGCTTGACCTTGGCAGGTGGCACCGAGGTAGCAACCCTTGGAGGGAGGTGGGCAACCTAATTTCTACAAAACAGACTAACAGAGTGCAACGTAACGAGGACATCTTCATTGCGTCATAAAAACTAGCACACCTCATATCATTTTTCTGGACCACGTTGTATAGCGTCAGCCAGTGGACATTGAGAAGGAATGGCTCACACGCTTGGCGATCATTACACAGCGAAAATAAACTCATGACAAGAGCATGCACTAAAACTTACTTTCTAGCTTTTTCAGAGCTGTAGTTGTCTAAGGCCTGTAGCTGGCGGGTACATGTGCACCTTTTATCTATGGTCCGTTTTTCATTTTCTTAGTAATGCTATTGCAAGTTGGTCCGTGCATTTGTCAAGAGTTTTATTTTCGTTTTGTAATGATCGCCAAGATTGTGAGGTGTGTTCCTTCGTAATCTCCACTAGCTGACAATGTACCACCTGATCCAGGAAAATGGTATAAATTGAGCCGGTTTTTATGATGCAATAAAAAGTTTCTAGTCAGCGCCGTCCCGTGCTTCATATTTCTTCTTGCCCTCGTACCGCTGCGCTGTGTTAATCTGTTTTGTAGAAAGTGTGAGCCAACTAGCCCAGACCAGAATCCCCTTAGAACGGATTTTAATTCATGCAAACTTGCAGAGTCATCACAACCACCTAGCCAACGGATAGCAAGCAGACTGCGCAACGTGGATGGTGGTAGTTACATTAGTAAATGATTGTTCGGGAAGAGCAACCTGGGCCGCTCAATGTCCACCGCTGGGAACGCCTGCCAATCGCAGCGCAGTGGCGCATCACTCAACCGCTGTACGCTGTCTCGTCAAAGCTTATTTTTTATTTTTGCAGCCCTAAACATATAACAGAACATTCGGTTTTCGAATATGGCGCGGTTTCGAAAGCAACTGAGTTGCGTGAAAATACTGCTGCCCGGTGCACTCACGTAGTTTAGCAACAACCAGACTTCCTTATGGAGAGAGAGGCTTAGTCAAATATCTTTATTTGATAATTATCATCGTCATAACTGGAAAAAATAAAAGCTTCTGGCAGACCAGATTGAACTATGATCCTTGCCCCGAGCTCCAGGAGCTGGTCTGTTTGGTCGAACACTAAAAGAAGTCGTTCTTAGCGCGGCAACGCTGCTGGTGCTGCACTTGCATCTTGGGGTGTTCGTGCCACTGATGCGTGTCCCGTTTTGACGCAATAAGAAATTATAGCCGCACTTGTTGCAGGTGTGAGCGCCAGCCTCTGTAAATGAAAGGAGAACGAAACAAAGTTATCTTTATTGCAGAATCTCTTAAAGGGGTCGCCTTACTTTTAGTTCTACATTTACCCTGGTATAGAACTGATGCCTGCTCTCCGACTCCTGACGTGCATACCAAAATAGCAAGGAAGTCGCGTGAACAATAGGCATGTGCGGCAGTGTCTTTTACAGGCTGTTCGAAATGAGTATTTCGCAATTTTGGTCGCAAATACACAAGCAAGACACACCAAGAGTTGGAAAGTTCACCCAGACAGAAGCCAGCTGCAATCTCGAAGATTTAGCGCAGTAGCTCTAGTCGGAGCAGTTTTTGATATCGAGCACACATGCACGCTTGAAATGGCAGACGGTGCGGCCTCCTGCCAGGTCTATACATGTGTGCACCTGTATACACCTCCAGATCTTCACCCGCGTGAAATTCCTTAATTTACTTGGTGATAAAAGCCTTCATTTCGAAGTCCTTTTGTAGTAAAAACCTTTTAGGACAAAGGTCTTTATGCTGATGACCTTCTTTTAAAGGCTTTTACTGTTAAGGTCGTCATGGTAACTGTCTTCCCGGTAAAGGCATTTAAGGCACAAACTTTTATCGTAAAGGCAGTTTGATGAAATGCGTTTAGCACGTAATGACCTTACGAGCTCACCGCAACTAGTGTAACTGCACGATATTCCGCGCTTACCTGGGCTAAATCAACGGCTAATTTTTGTTTTGCTTGTATCAGAGTTACAGTTAGTGGCGCACATAACAGATGTTTCGCCGCTCCTCCTGCGTATTGTTTGTACAAATGGCTTTTCTTGCGGTGTAATCTTTAGCACCACCTCGAGAACTTAGGTTACCGGATCGCATCGACAGATATGACAGTCTGAAAAGGTCCAGAAACGTTTCTTTTCCCCCTTTTTTGCCAAAATATCTGGTCACAAAGTGTAGTGGCGACAAATTCTTTGTTGATTCTCTTGTAAGTGCCATGCTGACATAGAATGCTCAAAGAGATTGTTCACCTCAAAGGGTCACCGAATGAGATACGACCTGTATTCAAAACTTTCTTTAGCATTGTGGCATTCGCGGTTGACGAGCACTTATGAGGTAGCTAAATATAGCTTAGAGTCAATGCTATTGCCTAAATGAATCCCACGTATTACATTGATTTATTAGCTAATCAGAACGCACTCAAAAATTGACAGTGCCTCAAAAAATGTTTTAGGGCACTTGGTCACGAAATCTAATATTTTTGAGCGAACTGGCGATAACCTGTGGGCGTATGCGCGAAGGTGAATTGCGATTCATTTTTTGAACATGCACAAAACATACTTATACACTCCATATAAAATTCGTAGGCGTAGATGAACTGCCTATTATGGATAGAATGTTCGCAGATTAAGAGTTTCGTCCCATGGCTCAGAAGAAGCGCGATAATGTTCAAACTCATCTCCGTTTAGCGATGTTCTATCTGGTGTTCCTCAAGGAAGCGTCCTGGGCCCGTTGCTGTTCCTGATTTACATTAATGATCTGCCATCCAACATTACATCAACCATTCGCTTGTTCGCAGATGACTGCATAATTTACCGCAAAATCCGATCACCTGCAGATCATCTTGCACTTCAAAGCGACCTCGATCATGTAACCGCTTGGTGTTCATCATGGCAAATGTCACTTAACGCTGAAAAATGCAAGTTAATGACATTCAGCCGCAAAAAATCTAACTCATCGTTCAATTACATGCTCGATAAAAGCTTAGTCTCTCAGGTGTCTTCTTACAAATACCTCGGTGTCCATTTTTTCATGTAACTTGTCCTGGTCCACTCATATACAGAAAATAACAGCTAAAGCATCCCGGACCTTAGGCTACCTAAAACGGAATCTTCATGGAACTCCTGCTACTACCCGTAAGCTCGCCTATCAAACATTTGTTCGTCCGCAACTCGAATATGCGTCATCCATTTGGTCACCTCACCAGGCTTATTTAATTAACTCCCTTGAATCAGTCCAAAATCGTGCTGCGCGTTTCATCTGCAGAAACTATGACCGTCACTCAAGCGTCACAAACATTAAATTATCGCTCTCTCTTTGTACCTTGCAATCACGAAGATTAATTGCCCTAACCTGCTTATTTCACAAGATAGTCTATAGCACTAATCATTCGACTCTCCCTCTTGCCCAACCTCACCGCACCTCGCGCCGTTTAAACAACCATCTCAGCTTTCAACGCCTTTCAGGTAAAACTGTTGCATTCAATTCATCCGCTTTGCCGCAGGCTATTGTTCACTGGAATGGTCTTCCGGAACACATCGTCAATATTCGTGATCCAGCTTCTTTTAGGACCGAAATAACAGCCATTTTTTCTATTTACTGACGCGTCAATAACTATTGTATAATGATGTTCTTATTGTTTGATGGTGAGTACTAACAGTCAGTTCGCATTGTGTAATGATGTTCTTATTGTTTTATGGTGAGTACTAACAGTCAGTTTTCATTGTGTAATGATGTTCTTACTGTTTAATGAGTACTAACAGTCAATCAGCATTATATAATCATGTCATGCATGCTCCTGTTATTACCCCTATTTATGTAATCCCCCCCTCACACAATACTCCATGCTTGGAGCCTGTGAGGCAACGTGAATAATAAATAAATAATAAAAGTCTTTTTCTCCTGAAATATTTTCAGAACGTAATGATTCCCGAGGAGTACGAAGTCTAAGCAACCAAGATGTACTTGCCTTCTTCCACCTGGGGACATCATCATCGTCTTCCGCCAAAGAAGCCGCTGCAGTTCCACCGCGAGAATCCGTCGCAAAATGTCTGGGCTGTTACAAATCTACTTCTTATTGTGGTTCCATCAAGCGGTCGCGCTCGAGCTCCAGGTTGTCAATGACGCGCAAGGCCGTGTCGATGTTGTTGATATCTAGGCCGTCGAGCTGCTGAGGATCATAGCCCAGCGCTGCACTCAGAGCGGCTTGCACTCTCTGCTGATTGTTGAACCCCACGTAGTGGATTGCAAAGAAATGCCACCCCGGCCGCAGGACCACGTAGACGGCGCTTTCATCAAGGGACAGGAGATCCGGCGGTTTGGGCAGCAAGCAAGCAGTAAGTGTTATTCGGTACATTCTCCAAGCGAACATTGCTTCAGAGTCGCGAAATCGAAGCACAAGTGCCATTACCTGCAGCACCTCGAGACACTCTTCCCGGTCCAGTGAAACCATGAGGGCGCAGATCCGCAGCCCCTCTAGGCGCTGCATTGGCAACAGGCAGCAACGTAGCTGCGCTATGCGCCGGAGGGTCTCATCGCCATCCTCAGCCTCTTCCACGCATAGGCAGATCTCATTGCGGATATCATCAGGTGGCAGTCCCTGAAGCCGCGGCAACCACGAAATATTCACTTCGTCCAGGCGTAGAAGCCAGAAAAGCGGAATTCTGCGAAGCAGAAAACGAAGACAGAGCATCTGTCTAGCAGATGCCATAGATGTCATGGCGAAGCAGAGTTGCGATGCTGGTGATTTTCAGCCGCTGTTCGTCGATGTCTGGAAAATGAACACTGTGCCGATGAGGTAAAACAAGTGAGCCGTTCACTGCCACCGTTCTTTTCGTATCGGGCTCCTGGCCCTGAGGCTTCGAAGGTTTCTATGCGAGCAGAACTTCCCAGTGCGGCTGCCAAAAGGCCTTCCTCCACTTTTGCCGCATTTGGAAACGGTACGATTTTATGGCGCGCTGGAATCTATTTGCAGAGAACACTGTCCTAACAAAATGATGCAAACGCCCCTTGTCCTTTTTTATATGGTTCGGAAGTTATCTTTTGACAGAACCGAACGCACTTATCTCAATTGGAGCACTTTGAAATGCGCAGAAAAAGGAAAATCCACAGAGTATTGTTATCAAGGCTGGTGAACATGCCTCACGCATTTATTGCTAAAACACTAGACCTATGTAGGGATCCTATACTTAGTTCCGTGTGCGCTATTATCAAAAATTGTTCGTTCAGTCATGCACCTGCGCTGTCCGGAGGTTACATTTTTTCGCAACATATAAAATTTATCTTATCGAGAACTCTTGTTTAGCATGTCGACAAGCGCGATGCATATAGGAACAGGTCTCGTGCTTTCAGGACGGATACGTTATTAATTGAGAACTTGATCCCAACTGCCAAAGGGGCAGCGTCATTCTCAGGCCACAGATGAAGTTACGTGACTTCACTTACTACAGGAGCTGAGGGTTCTCGAAAGAATATCAGGGGTTAGAAGAAAGCAGGTCGAGTTTGTTTTCTTTGCATCTTTCCTGTCGACGAGTTCTTCGTAGTATACAGGTTCTGTTCTGAAAGTAGTAGGACTAAATTTTTGTAATAACCTTTATTCTATCGAATAGTACAAGCGATTAAGATTTTTTCTAAGTAGCACCCTTTTACACCTACAGGTTGCTTACAATGAGTTTTCCAGTTTTCGTATGCCTCCAGGAACGCCTGGACAGAAATGCTGCATAGCTCCCTCGTCACAGCCTATTGAACCGCCTCTACCGATCCGTGATGTTTCCCTTGAGCATCGATTTTATTCAAGGGAAGAGAAAATAGTATGGCGGGGCCAAGTCGGAGCTGTAGGGGGCCTGAAGCAGCGTTGACGCCTTGTGCTGGGAAAAAATCGGGGTCCTCATTCACATGATGAAGAAGACCCTGGCAGATCGCTTTCCGGTTGGCCTTTTGCTCCTGTGAAAACACTCCAGACACCAACTTCGCGCACACTTTCCTCATGGCTACGTTTTCTGTCACGATCTCAAAAACTTGGGATTGAGGAATGCTCAAGTCATCAGCAGTCATTCTGATACTCATCCTACGATCACTGTTCAATCAATGTTTCACTGGCTACCCAATTTCGTTGGTCTTGGTTGGTTGGCCTCAAGTAGAATGGCACATACCCACTACGGGGTAGTGGCCAAGACACAGGCGGTGAACTGTTTGAATGATTAAGAGTTTTAGAGGTAAAGGAGTATTAATAGGGCATAGGCTGACAGATTGGACGACGCAACGAAAGGGGACCTGTTAGCAGGGAGATCGAAGATGGTCTCCAGGTCGAAGGGCATCCGGAGCGGTCGTCGTCTTCCACTCTTTCCTGAACTTCTGAGAACAGCCTGTGCACTCAAAGAAACACCTGATCTACCCATGGCAGCGTGACTGTAGGTCTCCTTAATCATGTCTGAGTCTCTTTGCCCGTTTTACCAACATTTACACCAAATTTAATCCCGTATCGCTGATCCAGAAAACGCTCTATGATTCTGCATGACGAGACGTGTCGACAGGGGTTCACAGTAGAAGCGACCTGCTCTCTTCAACGGCCGAGAGCCGACTGCTGATTTTCCCCAGCATTCCCTATATCCGGCTTCAACGATCCTGCACGCGCAGACCGCCTCTCGGCCGCCGGTTCTCCCAGGAAAAAACCAGTCCTACTACTTTCAGAACAGCCCCGTATTTTGAACATACAATTCTGGCGGCAATAGGCACGTTTCTTGTGCTTCTCCCAAGGTGCTTTACTAGGGCCTAAATGTTAGGCGTGCGTGACGTAGCTTTGTGCTTGGTTTGATTTGAATTCAGAAGATTAAATGCTGCGAGAATCATGATATCTTACGGCGAAAAAGGCGAGTGCACACTACTGTGCGCGCAGCGAGCATTTCTTTCATGCACTTGACACAAAATTCCTACTCTGTACCACTGTGTCTTCTTGGCCAATGCCCTTTCTTACTGGCATTCTATCACTTTCCCAATGAAGACTTATGGTCACTGTGCAGCGGCCAGGATTGAACCATGGTCGACTAGCACAGTAGTCTTCTCAGAACTGCCGCTACATTATTCCTGCTTTTTCATCACGCGAGGCTCAGCTGAGCTCCGAGAGTGAGACCGTTGTTTTTCCTTTTGCCTTTTTCTTAACCATTAATTGTTTTTATTCTGCTTGGCGTTGCCCATAGAATCTGAGTTGGCACTGATTTGAATAATTTCAGGCACAACTGTTCAAAAAATATTACATAGATCTAAGGGCCAGGTAGAAAGCCTGATTTCATTGCCTACTTTACCTACTTGACGAAAATAAAATGTTGGAGCGCTAGCAAGTTTGGCGTCTGTCTTCAAAAGTTTCAAAACACTAAGAAAAAGTTAAGGAGTCAGATATTAGAGGCTTGCAGGTGCATTAATAGGACGACTGGCAGCGTTGTGGAGTAAAGGTGGCTGCATGTGCATTCTTTCAGCGACAACGGATCACACGAGCAGTTGTTTGAGATGCGTAAGGTTTAAAACCATTGCGTAATGGTTATGTGGTCCACGCGCTCAATGTAATAATTATGGTAAGCACTATTAAGAATTTACAGAAACTGCTCAATGGCTATTCAACGCCAAGCTTCTCAACGACAGAAAATGATCACCGAACGGCTGTGTCGCGTCATTCTTGACTTTTTTTTTTTTGGAGCGAAGCTCTTAGACGCTAAATAAGAATGATGCACGATGAGAAGTTATCTGCGCTCGCCCGCTTTGAAACTACCATCAATTGGTGCGAAATCTGGTAGAATGTGGTTTATAACATCAAGAACACCAATGTCATTTCAGCTGGGAAATGTCGCTGTGCAGAAGAAGTTCCAGCCGTCTAACGGAGTCGACCGGGTAATCCGAACGGAGTAGGAAAAAATTCAGAAGGGAATTTTCCACCTCGAGTAGGCTGCGCACTGAGACATGAAAAGATGACGCATATACGAACGCTGTTTCCAAAAGCGCATAAACCGGTAAGGTCCTGCATCCCCCTCCTGGATGCTGTTGAGGATTGCGCTTCAATCCCACCGCTGGCACCACTGTTAAAGACGGAGGGAGCCTGGCGATGGCTGACTCGTTCAACCCTGCAGATCTCGGCTCTGAAGGACGGGGTTGAACTCCGATATAGAGCTTGGTATGGGCTCGGTAGCTGTGTGTCAGCACAGACTACTAATCCTCTGCTTTTCGCAATAGAGGTGTTTACCCTTGCCCTGAAACTGCTTTTCGCCGCTCTACCGTCTGCCTCCTGTTCATCAGTGTCTACTGCCGCCGTGAAATATCATGAAGAAGACTATTTTCATCCGCCTGCCCCATCACCATTGCTACCCCATCAACTGCCCTCATCGCCGCCAGAGTACGTCATCCTGGACCATCAGTGGGCAGCCCCATCGCCAGGAACATCAGCATCTTATAATTTTATCAGGCATATAACCCTTATAAAAATGGTCTATAGACTTTCTATAGACTTTTTATAGACTCTATAGCCATCCTATAGACTTTTCCTTTCGTCTATAGACAGTCTATAGAAAATCTATGGACTAAAGTCTATAGCTGGTTCAATTTCCTTTTGTCTATAGACGGTCTATAGACTCTCTATAGACTAAGGTCTATAGCCGCCTCCATTTCCTTTTGTCTATAGACTGTATATACACCCTCTATAGACTAAGGTCTATAGCTGCCTCAATTTGCTTTCGTCTATAGACTGTCTATAGACTCTCTATAGACTAAGTTCTATAGCTGCCTCAATTTCTTTTTGTCTATAGACTGTCTATAGACACTTTATAGACTAAAGTCTATAGCTGGCTCAAATTTCCTTTTGTCTATAGACTGTCTATAGACACTTTATAGACTAATGTCTATAACTACCTCAATTTCCTTTCGTCTATAGACGGTCTATAGACTCGCTATAGCCTAAGGTCTATAGCCGCCTCAATTTCCTTTTGTCTATAGACTGTCTATAGACTAAAGTCTATAATTGCTTCAATTTCCTTTCGTCTATAGACGGTCTATAGACTCGCTATAGACTAAGGTCTATAGCTGCCTCAATTTCCTTTTGTCTATAGACTGTCTATAGACTAAAGTCTATAACTGCTTCAGTTTCCTTTCGTCTATAGACGGTCTATAGACTAAGGTCTATAGCTGCCACAATATCCTTTCGTCTATAGACGGTCTATAGACTCTCTATAGACCAATGTGTATAGCTGCTCAATTTCCTTTTGTCTATAGGCGGTCTATAGACTCTCTATAGACTACGGTCTATAGCTGCTTCAATTTCCTTTTGTCTATAGATGGTCTATAGACTCTCTATAGACTACAGTCTACAACTACCTCAATTTCCTTTCGTCTATAGACTGTACACTATAGATAGTCTACTGCCTATAGACCAGTCTATAACAATCGTAATTTTATCTAACAATGTTCGATACACTGACTTTCGACTAAGTCCAGAACAATGTCATTTTCTTTTTGCACTGCATGTTGAGGGGACCTGCATCTAGTGACCGCAACTATGTCGGGAGTCCCCCACCTCCTTCGCTATTACGGAAATTTATAAGTATTGCGTAAGGCCATTACAACACCCTCCTGTATATTGTTTTCAGGAGCATTGACAAGCTCCTTTTCGTTATACCGTGACGTATATTGTCAATACAATTACATATTTAATGCTAACAAGTAAGCCGAGGAAAGGCAGCCATTCTTGAAGTAAGGGCGCCCGCAAACTGTACTACATCGAACGAAAACGCTGTCCCTTAAAGGAATCGCTCTACACAATTCCATTCAATCTTTCGATCGTTACTGTCCAACGCGATGAAATCAGAAACATTTCATCAACGGTTCTACATTTCTCTTTAAAACGTCCTGAAAATAAAGGGGGAAATACGGGTGTGAGAATTCAAGGAAGCGCCCATCCCTTAGAAACATCTTAGATTAATCTCAAAGAGCCTGGTCCTCTGTGCGATTAACATCTGCCATTTCTACCTTTGCAGTTTGTATTCACGTGAATAAGTGCTGCGACGCAACAATCACAAAGCCAGTATTTTTTCGTTCCTACCCTTGCACCTGTTGCTTCGGAGCCGATGACACGCTGATGTGGCGCATATGAGTTTTCTAAACACGAACACACGCAAAAAAGACGTTATGCTATGCAACCTTATAATTATTATTTGAGAATTGTACCACATACTATTCGGTGGGAGATGCGGCGCGTATATCGACAAGAAGTTAGATTTCGGTTCTGTTTTCACGAAAACAATAAGATTTTTAGAGGGTAAGCGAAGAATTTAAGCTTATAAACCAATTGCCTTCGGTGGTCTTGGATATCAGATCAAGCTGTACACGGCAAGAGTGCGAGCGATAAAGATACGACCGTGAAATGGCTTTCTGTTTCACGTTTTACCCATTTTACCGCGAGACGGCGGAAAATCATTCGGGCTGCAAACAACCCTGTGCGTAGCTGCATCAATGGCGTTGGCGCGTTGTTCGCGGATTACGTTTTCTTCAAAATCCAGCTTCATCGTCCGCTTACGGTAAGTCTACACGTTTATATTTTATTCATTTGGTCTCCTAAACCACTCTAATCAGAGCTGTGTGTGCAGAACAGATTATGTGCGCAGTTACAAACGTCCAATCTTCGTTTCTAAGGCGGAAGCCATCGGGTTCTCGACTAATGCCGCTTATCTCTGTCCCGCTGTCTTTACTAACGCGCGGAAAGGCAGTCTGTGCGATGCCCCTGATAATAAGCCGCTCCTCGCGAGCTGTCTATTAGATTTTTCGTGTTTCAAGGTAGATGCGCGGCCAGAAATGTCGTTTAGCCTGTGAATGACGGTCGAAATGGAACTGTGCGTTAGTTAGCGCCGTGTGAGCTCAATTTACTTTGCACCTCCGAAAACGTACTTATATACAGTCTCGTTCAGTGGTGGATTACATTTATTTTCTTATCTTTGTATTATCGCCTGTCTGGACCATGGAGTGCTGTTCTTTTTGAGGTGTGCATTGCTTGCTACGTATGGACGCTCGCTCGGTGCGAGTCGTGGACGCCGACGTTTCAGCAAAGGTGTCTTGATGGACTGGAGCGCGAGACGTTTGTCAAAGTTGTATTCAAGCGGCGCTGGAGGAATGCTTGTAGTGTGATGGGTGAATAAAATTCGTTGCCGGCGCGAATGGCCGGCGTGCTCAAACACCGCGAAGAACCCACGAGCTCCATCCCATCTCTCCTTCGTTGCACACGTATGGATTCGTCCGTGTCTGTCATCAGAGCCGTTGGCCGCCGCCGCTGGCTTGCGGGCACTTCATTTTGAAAGCTGGGTAAAGGTCGGCTCGACAAGAGGTGGCTTACATTTCGTTCCGAGTGGTTCGTTCATGAATCCCGCTCACGCGTGCACAGATTTCTAGAATACCATTTGCGCGAGAAGCAAAGTATGTGTTTCTGATTTCAGACTGCTACGTTACGAAAGCGCCGATGTGACTCGCCGCTTATTTGCGCCTAAAATTAAATTAAGCTCTCGTGTTTTCATAGCTGCGCCTGTTGAAGGCGTTAATTGTTTCATTGAAATACTTCCTACTTTGAGCACGTTCAATGCTTTCGCTGATTTTTCTAGCAGCATTGGGTTAGGCTGCCTCCATGCAAGAAACACACCTCTTTACTGCGCTGTTGGAGCTGCACTTGAAGCAAAAACTAAGTGAATTTCAGACGGTATTTTATCGCGACAGTAATTTGCTGTCTCAACCTCGCGACTGCTTTTGAAACGGCGCAGCTGCAGCCTCTGTGTGCTGTATTAGTTGTCTGAAAAATGAGCGCGGCATGGAAGCGCTGCAACCCGCTTGTTTCTAGTAGCGCGCGCAGATGTACGAGTATGCTGTTCCGTCTTTGTGCTTCAAGTTATAGGGTCAAATCTGTGGTGAACTGGTTGCTTCTGCCTGCTGGTTTTGCATAGCTTGTGCCCGTTTGAGTATCGGCTTACGTACACTCGGCCAAATCTTTAACTGGCTTAGGTGTTGCATCGCTAAATGCACCTTGTAAAAAGGTGTCTTTTGGCTACACTGCTGGCATATTCATGTTGCAATTTGACGTGTGAGATGGCATTTCATAGTTTCTTTTTGTTAATATAATGTTTGAGTGGAGTACTTGCATGTTTAGATCAAAGTTATCAGAAATATTCATCGTCTGCCGCTACGAAGAGCCGAAACAAGCGGAATACGCAGCAAAGGTTCTGGTGGCGCATTCGCACTAATCTGGGTAAACGACTTGTCCGCCATGAAAGGAGTGGTACTTTACCCAGAGGATGAGGCCATATGGACCAGATCCATTGCTGCGTATGCCGCTTGTTTCAGCTGTTCGTAGTGGCAGACGAATGTTTCTGATAACGTTGATCTAAACACGCATGTACTGCACTCAAACATTATATGAACAAAAAGGAACCACGAAATGACATTTCACTCGTTAAATTACAGCATGAATATGCCAGCAGTGTAGCCGAAAGGCAACTTTTTTACAAGGTGCATTTAGCGATGCAACACACGAGCCAGTTAAAAATTTGGCCGGGTGTACCAGGCTTAATTCACGCAGGGTATTATGAAGCGCTTCTTCTATAGCGGTGATAAGAATAAATGCTGCAATATCCTCCTTTTTGGATCCCTCTGTAAGGTGCACTGAATCTGTATTTTATGGAGGTGGCATTCTTAACAGCTCCTTGGGAGTCAATGCAGATATGTGGCACAATTGTTCGAAGTCTTCTGTTACAAATAGTGTAAAAGGATTGCCATAAAGAGATCAGTATTGGCTGTAACAGTATTGCCATACAGAAATCAATATCAGTACTGGATTCAGAGTAGAGTGCTGCAAGGATTAGGGGTCTTTGTTACAATGTTTTATGACGACACTTATAATCTGTCGTGTATTTACTGAAATGATTGAGCCGGCGTGATAGCTCAGTAGCTATCATGTTCGTATGGCGACCTGAAAGATGCAGGTTCGATTCCGGCCTAGGCGGTCGCATTTTAATAGAGGCAAAATGCTAAAGGCCGGTGTACTCTGCACAGGTGACCGAAATTATTCCCCAGCCTTTCACTTCGGCGTCTCGTAGCCTGTGTCGCCTTGGGTCTTTGAACCCCATAAAACCAAACCAAAAGATCAAGATTGCCTTTCTAGAATGGCATAGCCAGGATGTGCCTTGCATTGTGAAGCACATGTGTAGAGATGGAATGGAAATTTTTTTTTCAGTTCCTCTTATATTATTTTTTTCCTTTGTGCTGTACAGGTGAACGTGCCCGGATGATTTACTGCAGACAACAGGCCACAAGAATGCTTCTGAGGAAACTAGCCAGACTGTTACTTTCAACTTTTATGTTACTGTGGTGCATTCTTATGGTGCATGTATTGCATATTCCCAGCCTGGATAGCTTGGAAATAAACTGAATTTGTAAGTATATTGATTGTTTCATGTGTGAACTCTGTCTGGTGACCTTTTTCAATGATTGTGGACAGTCTATAGGCAGTCTATAGATAATGGTCTACTAATAGTTTAGTAGACAGAGGTCTATAGACTGTCTATAGACAAAGGTCTATAGCACTGCCAGGCTACACACCTATGGAATGTCTATAGACAGTCTATAGACATGTCTATTGGACCAGTAGACTTTTGTCTGTAGACTGTCTATAGACAGTAATCTACAGGAAGTCTATGGCCATAAGTCTATAGGTCGTCTATAGTCCGTTTATAGACAAGTGTCTATGGACGGTCTATAGACATCTCTATAGGAAATGAATGACCATAAGTCTATAGATCGTCTATAGACTGTCTATAGACCTGTGTCTACAGACTTCCTATAGACCTATAGACTTTCAGTATACATTTGTCTATAGACTGTCTATAGACAAAAGTCTACTAAAAGTGTATGGCCATAAATCTATAGACTGTCTATAGACCAGTCTAAAGGATTTGTCTATAGACAGTCTATAGACTTCATAGACTAAAGTCTATAGACAGTCTATGGACTGTCTATAGAAATTTTTATAAGGGAAAGCCCATGCTGTCATCGCC